>NW_025408622.1:1800000-2207956 GCF_020137385.1 Morchella sextelata
CTCACTTCGAGGCAACATGCCCTCACCCGCACAACTAAAGTCCCACTGAGGGCACCTCGGCATGATGCCACTGTCAGACTTTTGCCTTTTCATTTGTGTTATCTGGAATTTTTTTTTCATTTTTTCTTAGGCGGGGGTTTCCTTAGTCATCAACCTTGTAAGAGGAGTGCGGTTGGTAGCATACCATAGTTACTATATCTGGGGGAATCGGCATTGGGGATAGGTCTTTACGCCATAGTTTATACTTTATGCGGAGCTTGTACCTAGAAACAATAGCACTTGATATAAAAAAAAAAAAAAAAAAATAGTCGTAACTCGATATGCCGGATTGCCAAGGATTTCGTACGGGATAGCAAAAAATCCGGGATAGCAAATTGATTTTGCAGTAGGAAAAATAATATTCTCAGAGGATCTCGTACGGGTCAGCAAAGGATCCGGTGTACTGAGTTCCGGCATATCGAGTTGCGACTGTATAGTACTCTACAGTACTGCAAGTACTCAAACCTGGGCCAATAATCGTGTGGTCGGTTCATGGGATCGCCATGGACCGGGGCCCAACTCTATCGAGGTGTGTTTTTGCACTGATCCTCAACTCTACTCTACACGAACCGCCTTGACCTTGCCGATTGTCAGTAAGGCAGTAGAAAGATGAAGTCTCGGGTAAACCGCACTTTCCAGTAGTTTCCCGAATAGGCTGCTGCCCTCACGCCTTACTCACGGCAATGTACTCGTATTTTCCTGACGTTTGTGGACGCGACTGATATTGCATGCCATACAAAAATACGCCAAGCTCATGATTTTGGGTGTATGCAATAATGGCCCAGTTCAAAAACGTCAGGAAGATACTAGTATTATTCTTTGTCCTACATAGGCCACCTATTGGTTGGGATGGTCGTGTGCAGAACGATCTTGGGTGAGGTTGCTTTTTCTCGGTCTATTTTTGTTATCGATACGACGAATGCAGGGGTATGTACTCTAGAGTACCGTATTGTGACTTCGCACTTGGCACATCGAGCTGGTCCCAACCGTGACAACAACACCGCGGGCTCGGCTTATTGATTCACGCCTAGAAATGAATCAAGTCCTTATATTTGAAAACTCGGCTCGAATTCCTTCAGCTTTCCCGCGTAGGGATAGTGGAGTACTATAACACTTGATCAAGCTTTGCGCATGAAAAATAAGGCAAGACTCCAACGGCTGTCTATCCGTGGGCTAATAAGGCTTGTTACGATATGATACCTACTGTACTAGACAAGATGATCAGGGTACCAGATGCTCTGAGTGATATTAATTAGCTTGATAATGTGGCTCTGGAACCTTAATTAGCCGATCACTTTAATACATAAGTTCAAGAATTTGAATATCCTAAAATCAGGTAAGAGTCTATGCAGGAGTAACGAACGTGGCCATGTTGCAGGGCAAAGTCCATGGTAAGAAGTATTTCTTTCCATTGGATAAACAAACGAGATGCAATAATGGCCAATGAACTAACAGTATCTGCCTACCCCCATCACTATTCCGGACACGTAGAGATCAAAATGACGGCTACGATATATATAAGCACCAGTAGGTTTAGTCCGAACTATCCGGACCATGGATCTTTTGTTTGTGTCTTTTTTAAGCTCTACAAATTTGCTATTGGTATCGAGATTAGACTAAATGACCCCGTGCTCTCCCATATAACACAACATGTGCAAAAGCCACTTGAGTAACGAGAAACTATCATATCAGTAGGCTTCATAATTTGGGTCATAGAAATTTTGTCAGTAATAATTCAACTCAGGTGCTGTCCTGTATTTTTAGATTAGATCGTAAAATTGTTTGTACCACGTATTGATGTTTGGCCGCATAGGTAGGTACTTCGAGTATATGTATGTATGTACACAGATACAGACAACCTATTAGATTGATTCCGACCGTTTTATGCAGGGACTCGCGCCTTATCGGTCTTGAAATTATTTTTCAGTCTAGATTATCGCATTGGAGTCTTGGGTTGAGACGTTAGTATTGAATGAGGGATTAATGGATTATTATTTGCCAGTTGCTGCATATATGTACATACATGCACTTATGTTGTACTTACTCGTAACTTCCTGACGTTTGTGGACGCGACTAATATTGCATACCACACAAAAATACGCCAAGCTCATGATTTTTGGTGTATGCAATAGTGACCCAGCTCAAAAACGTCAGGAAAATACGAGTAGTGTTTGTCCATGGTCCAAAATCTACCGGGCCTGTAGACATATGTACCACACCCCCTTATACCTCTATATTTTGGGTATTCCTTCGTCTGAACTTGTGATGTCCCGTGGTGCAATTACCAACTGTAGCTGATTCTATACCGCATTTTTTTTTAAGCCTTAGGAGTTTTGCCCGAATGGACAGGTCATGATATCATATATATTAGATCTGTAAAGTGCGCGATTGCTAGTACTGTCTGACAAAAGCTGATCGTCGATTAAATGAAGTAAACTAGGGTTTTCTCAACAAGGCTATTGCATGGAGCCCAAATTACTCAATGAACCAAGGAATAGGTGAGTAGTATAGTAGGAATCTCGGACTTTTTTTCCATAACTTGGAATTGTGTGGGCCATAAAATGCGGCTGAAAGCTAGGTTCCCCGGATCTTCTATCGATAGAAGCACCCATAAATAAACAAAATCGCCTATGGGTTCCAGGGCCACGGATCCTGGTCCTTTGTTCTTGTAGTACTGTGGTGTGACGCTGGTGTGAATAAGAGTTTAAGAAAGTACTAGAGTTTCTATGCTCTAGTACTGTGGTCTAATCTTAGGCGTTGGTTGTTACCGAAAATAGGGTTGACGAGTCTAGTCCCACACCTAGAGCAGATCACGAACTGTTTCTCGCCAAGTGATAACAAGAACAAGCATTTCTTGCTGGTTGTATGTACATACCTATACTAGGGAGTCGGGTCATTATAGCGAGCGGGCCGAGTGCGGATCAGATCTCGAGCATGAGATCTCAAGAGTTAGTAGGTAGAGATGTTGGAAAACATCAGGGGAAGAGATCGAGAGTGTGTCGAAAGGACTTCAGTCCCCCAGAGAAGAGTATTCTCCGATGGCACTGTGGCAACGGTTCCCTTTTCGCCTTAATGTTTCGGGCAATACCTTAATGTGCACGTCCATGGATGATCCCTTGGTAATTTTGCGGTAAATCCCCAACCTACAGGAAGGATGTAAATGTAGGTCTCAGCTACAATGGGAACCTCCCTAAAAGTCACGTCCCACCATGGCCTAGCGTGTGTGTGAGACAGACAATTGGCTACCAACCACATCAGCGAACCTCACTTCAGGGACACACGCACAAAAAAAAAAAAAAAAAACCAAACCTTCCAGGCAAAAGAAATGTCGGGTAAGTTAACCAAAATCTACGTCTGTCGTACACATTCGGGAATATGCATTCTGTTAGTACTAACCCGTGCTTGAAATTATTCTGTTCCAGATGTATATAAAGCTCTCCGGACTTCACGTTTACAGTCTTCTCAACCAGCTCCACGGCACAGACACTCGCTTTGCGACCTTAATACACTCGCTGAAAAGTCTTCAGAATTGGGAACATCATGAGACCGCACTCGTTTAACGTGCTCTCTATAGCACTGGTGCTTACCGGAATTGCGAGAGCGCAAACCTCTGTGTATTCGCCTCCGGCGTATACTTCAGTCTTCACCCCACCTCCTTATACTCCGTCAGGATGTCGGAGCGCATACACACCTCCTCCATATACCTCGACATATACTCCAAAGCCAATTACTGTTTCGTACTCTACAGAGGGATATACTTCAGTATACACTCCTCCTACCCACACGAGGGTTTATACACCACCTCCGTACACGCCCTCTGGTTACAGTACTGAAGTTACACCAACTCCATATACTACTATTGTCACCCCAGAGCCCTATACTTCTGTTTATACACCTCCTGTAGAATATACTTCGGTCTATAGTCCTCCTGCGTATACTTCAGTATACACTATACCACCATACACACCTTCGGGTTCGTCTGAGCTTTATACACCTCCTGTTTATACCTCAGTTTATACTCCCCCGCCCTACACGTCAGTCTACTCGCCTCCGTATGTTCCATCTGGATATACGTCTGTTAGCACACCAGATGCATATACCTCTGTGATTAGCCCTCCTGTATATACACCATCAGGCTCTTCGGATGCGTATACTCCACCTCCGTATACTTCAGTTGTAACTCCTTCGGCGTATACAACTGTTTATGTACCTCCAGTATATGGTTCAAGCTCTAGCAGCTCAGAGGATAAAGCTCCATCAAGCTATATTAGCAGCAGCAGAAGTAGCAGCAGCAAAAGCCCTGTTTACACCTCCCCTAGTACTTCTGATTACACGCCTCCGGCCAGCTACCATACTCCTCAATTTACCTCAGAGGCATTCCCTACATATGTAGAGCCAACCCCCTACAACCCCTCGACATATGTCCCAGGACCTGGTGAAACTTCATATGTTCCGGCCACAGATGCGCCTACGTACATTCCTCCAAATCCATATAGCAGTGCTACAACCGTGATTGTCATTGATAATCCAGTCGAGACCAGTACTTACACCAATGGCACCACCGTTACTACCAATGGCACTACCAATGACACTACCAATGGCACGACGGATGGTACTGACGGCACTGATGGCACCGCTAACTTGGGATTCACCCCCGTTGTTGGCCCCCCAAAGGTTGAGCTACGATTGCCTATCGATGAGCTTCATACCCAGTTCCCCGATGTTTGGAATATGTTCTTGATTGGATTGGAAGCCATGATGGCTGTCGACGAATCGAAAGATCTTAGTTACTACCAAATTAGTGGAATTCATGGTCTTCCCCATATTCCATGGCAATACCCGATCAGTAGCTCCCAGGATCCCAATCGTGGTTATTGCACTCATGCCAGCGCACTTTTTTCAACATGGCATCGTCCTTACTTGATACTTGTCGAGCAGGTTCTTTACGACCATGCAGTTGCTGAAGCCAAGAAATTTACTGGGCCAGATGCGCAGAAATATCAGGATGCTGCGAAGAAAGTTCGACTTCCGTATGTGCCAAGATATATCTTAACGTCGTTGTGACTGGATAACTAATTGAGTGTTCTAGATATTGGGATTGGGCTGCTGAGTCAACTAAGTCTCACATTCCTGCATCTATGACAGTTGAAACCATGAACGTCATCAAGCCTGCACCTGGAACTGGAGAGCCTATTACTGCCAATATTCCTAACCCACTGTACTCTTATACTTTCACCCGGGATGATTACAGACAGACATACTTTGATGCGGGCATAGTAAGATCCTCATTTCTGATGGATTTTGCCCACCTATACTAATTATATTTTAAACTAGTTCCGTGATACTCCTGGTACTCGCAGGCAGCCAGATGGGTCTGGGTCTTCTCGAAACGCCTTGGCGGATCAGGAAATGGCAAATACATATGACTCGTAAGTTTAGCCCACATGTATAGCTTAATTTAGCTAAGTGATTCCAAAACTAGCCGTCGTCAAAACACCTACAATCTTTTCTCGATCCCAACATTCCAAGGATTTACAAGTAATGCATGGGATGGTGGCTCGGCGCCTAATGCGTGGACCAGTGTCGAGTCTATTCACAACGATATCCATTGTAAGCTTTCTGTGGATTGATACTTGCAAAACTGTGACTATGCTGATACAGAGATTTAGCCAATTTGGGCGGAGCGGGTGGACACATGTCCTATGTGGATTATGCTGCTTTTGACCCGATTTTCTGGCTTCAGTAAGAGCTAACTTGGCCCCATATTATTCTGTTAGAAATACTAATATAATTTGTAGTCATTGCAATGTCGATCGTTTAACCGCAATGTACCAGGCTGTCTGGCCTGGTAATGTAGTCGAGCCTCAGAGTGCCAGTGGGACCTTTGCCAGAAGAACCCAACCAGGTGACATGGACGATATCAATACACCCCTTTATCCCTTCCGTCACCCCAGCGGCGCGGAGTGGACTTCGAACGATGTTAGCACTGCTGGAAGTATTTTCACATACGGTTATGCCTACCCCGAAGTACCAGTAGAATACCAGAGTAGAAGCACAGAAGAGCTCCGCAACTTTACTACCGAAAAGGTTAACGAGCTCTACCGCCCTGCGTTGAGAAGCGCTGTCACTACTACACCATCTGGAGATACCGTTCGCCGTGAATGGATCGCCGTCCTGGCTGTTGATACCGCTGATATTCCCGGAGATTTCCAGAACCTAGTTTTCGTTGGTGATGTTCCAAAGAATGTTGCAGACTGGAAGACTGCAGATAACCTTGTCGGTGAATCCGCAACATTTGGAGCTGATAAACCAATGCATAACGTAATTCAAGCAAGCATTCCATTGACCCAGATTTTGATCGACAAGGGAGTCGGACTGGACCCTGAGAGCGCTGTAAGGTTCTTGAAAAAAGAGTGTCATTGGGTTACAAAACAGGTTAGTTCGTATATCAGGTCTTCAATGAATGTTACTAATACAAGTGCTTGTAGGGAGGAGCCAGTGTACCACTCTCTGAACTCAAATCATTGAAGATCGCCATTACGAGCACAGAGGTTCAATACCCAGAGGATAAATCACAGCTTGCTATCTGGGGCCAGCCTTATGTCCATACCGAGGTTACTGAAGGAAAGGAGGGAGGTATGCAACCCAACGAGACCTATCTCGTCCAGGGTGAAGTCGCACCCCCAGTACTTGACGGAACTACTACCGATTCCAATTCCACTTCTCCGGCCCATCTCAGGGAGAGATCAAGGCCGTGGAGATTGGTGTTGTAGAGTCAAGTAGGTTCTGATTGAAACACCATCTATTGTTAAAATTTTGGGTTTCGGGAATGGAATAGTGGATGTTTTACGGATACGATTTCAATGGTTTCTTTTTTGGTTTAATCTGATGGTTCTCTTATCTGCTTCAATTTGACTGTATTCGCTTTTTATTTTTATTTTTATTTTTTCCATTCGGGTCGAGTCACTCTCTATAACTATTTCAAATTGAACAGATTTCTATAAAATATTAGCTCCAAAGTCTTTAAGCGAGCGCAAAGAAATAACCAAAAGTTCATATACGCGACTAAAAACAGTAGGAATGTATGGAAGCGGGTCTGCGGTCGATTTTCCTTAAATGTTTGTCGTGCAAGCGATGGCTGTTGGAGATTATACATGCATGTTGGTCTAGTGAAGGTCATGCATGCACCCACCCGTTCTGCATAAACATCTTAAAGGCGTGGAACAGGTCTGTGAGTAGAGTACATTTCTAATATCGTCTCATTTCCAGACCTACAAGGGTTTCCCTCTCCCAGTGGCGATGATTATACCGTGTGAGCCACAACTACTAGAATTTCAGAACCACACAAAACAGGAGATGTATGCCGGGCGCGAGACTACGTGCATGTTTTCTTTAAATCCAGAACCTATGCGCGGAAGGGGGAGGGACCGCGGATGTGACGGGCAATCTTACAAGAGATTGCATTCACAAGACTTTGTAAACCTCACCCGAGGGTCTACATATATTTAACTGCCAGATCTCAGATGTAAAGATCGCTTGACTTGAATACCGGGTAATAATGTATCCCAATGCGGAATAATTAGTAGCGATATTATTAGTCCCATGGAGCTAATCCTTGTCCATATCTTAGTTGAATCTACGAGTGCCGTGCCCTGTCTGGTGCATCGATTTGTAGATAGATGCCCCTGTAATTATAATCTCTATTCTGAGTAGAAGTATCTGTATGTGGACGGACGCGGTGTTTTAGAGTCGTCAGGACTGGTTGGGTGGATGACGTAATGTAACAGGTCCGAGTGATGGTTTGTGAAACACACGTGGTTACAGGGAGCATTTGATTGATTGATTACTTTATTAAGGTTACAGGGAGCATGTGTGTGTGTGCCAACGTACTTAAAGGGTGCTAGGTCTTGGATCTGGTCAGGGGTATATGTGGCCAATGTGGGGGGGCACATATAGTCGTTCGGTCCCTCCATCATCGTGCATATCATTTGACAGGTAGCTTTATAATTTACAATCTTGATCTGGCTCTTCGTGAGCGTGATACAATAGCATGTTCAGGAAACGGCCCTCGAGGCCTCTCGTCTTATTATTTTGGGATATTTAAACCTTTGGAATTTGGAATAAAGTAGCTTGTACGCTGCGGAATTCCCCTTGTAAATACTCTATATCTATGCACATCCAAGTACATTGCTTATGGAAGAAATCCCTCAAAAGAATTTATGTAGTTCTTGAATGCTGATCAATCATGTTGATAGAATTTAGCATATCTTTTATACATACCAACTATCTACATCTATACATGTACCCATATTCACCAACCCAAACAGCAGCTACGTACGTATCTATCACTTCGTCTTCATCTTCTCACCCTCCTTCGAAAAAACCTTCATTGTCTCAAAAAACGCCTGGACCAACAGAACTATTTCCAACTCATTAGCCAACCAGACGCCCGCAACGTCATGGAAGGGGAGGATAACATACTACTGGGAATCACAATCCAGAAGAAATTCGCCAAAAAGAAATAAGCCCAGAAATAGTACCTCTCGGGTCGAACGGTACCATACATCTCGATCGACGCTGTTGCATAGTACAGCACGTCGCCGTAGAGCTGACCGAGCGATACGACGATCTGGAGTGGGTATCGCGCCGGGTGAGATGTCGCAATGGCGTACACGAGGTAGAACGAGAGCGGGCCCCAGAAGATCTGCATATTACATGGTTATTTATGGAGAACTTGAGAAGGCCGGTTAGAGAGAGGGCCAGGTGAACTTACAGCGGTGATGCGCTCCATGGCGACTGTGAAGGCATCGTAGGACATGTAGCGTGAGTCGGAAAGGGCATACTCCTTCCAGAGCTGCGCAAAGAGGTGGGTGTTTCCGGCGATTCTGGAGGCCGTGTAGCCGAAATAGCCTTCGAAGAACAGGTGTATAAACCCACCTGCAGCGCCAAAAGGTAAGTTGGCTGGGTTACCTGAACGGATATTTTTGTGGTATTTTTGTGGTATTTTTGTGAGCAACTTACACAGCATAAACCAGATAGCCACAGCCTTCTCATAGGTCGTAAGTCTCTTCCTCGCTACTACTCCTAGGAGAATTAGAGTTCCGGACACGATCATTACGCAACAAGCCGCAAATCTAGATATGAGCTCTGGCGTGGTGAGGGTGTTGGGAACATAATGCGGCAGGCGGAGATCCTGGGGATAGTAAGGGCTGTGGTGATTGTGCAAAGAAGTAATGTTCGACATATTGTTGAAAATTAAGTTTTATGAATACTTGATATTTGCGCTGCCATGTGTGTATGGAGCGTGATATATATCAAATAGACTTGAGGCTCTCAAGCTAGCGTACCCCGACTGGAACAGGGGTCCCTCAGCATGGAAGCAGCACACCCGGTCATCGTACCATACCCGGATTTTCCCACATCCGCCCTGGATCAGTCAACCTTAAATATATGTATGCATTATTAAGTATGCTAGAGTAGCGGGCAGTAATATACGCAACTAGAAGCGCATATACCCATATAATATATTGTATGTGCTCTACTCTATATGTTTTGCTGCGCGTTCCCGTTAATCTAATATCAAGGAACGGGTAGCAGCGTGGGTACTACATTACGTGTTTGTGCAACTCCTTCCATTCGCTGTGGGTACACGAACACGAATACTGAAACTGAGATCTACATACGTTAAACATTGCGCCAAGCCTAGCTTCCTACTCTAAGTACCGGGGGTCAACCATAAATACCGAGAATCTGATAAGATAAACACACCTATTTCACAGCAAGATTCTCTTATCAGATTCTTCGTATTTACCCTCAACGCCCGGTACAGTTTCCGGTAGAATTATTGCTAAGAGTGGGTTTCTTGGTCCGTGCTCACTGCAAAAACTTCTTTGAGGGCCAATGGGACTATCGGGTCACGGAAACCCACTTTTGTAATAATCCTTCCGGAAACTGTACTTCATCATCCCGACACCCAACGACGCATCAGAGTTCGACTTGACGGTAAAGCAGGCTTTCAGCGGTTGGTGTTAGAGGAGACTAGGGCTCTCCCAGCGCGGAAAAGTACCTGGTGGATCTTCGTTCTATTGTTCTACTGGAGCCGTTTAAAGGGGGGCCGTTAGCACATTTGTTTATGGAAAGTTCTGGTACTTGACTTATGCGTGTAATCCTCCCTAAAAGAGGTGCAGAAACATTTGGTAAGATACAGTCAACGAGCCCAACCAAGGCTTCGTTCCTCACGAGACAAGAAAGCCCTTAGCTTTGAGTACAAAGTTCAAAGCTGTAGCACGTTACATCTAACGGTAAGCTGGCAGGTGTTTATCTTTTACTCTAACCGGGTACTGCTTTATTCAGGTCACAAACATGTGTATCTAGGGTCTGACCCATGCGGTGGAAAGAGTCTGTAAAAATAATTCGCATTGGTTTCGGAGTACAGAGTCCTATACATGTAGCTATGGGGTAGCAATAGTCGTGAATTAACTCTCAAATAAATTTTGATATTGTTGCCTGAATTGTAAAAATCAATTGACTGTCGCACTACATGTATCCGACTATAACTGAAATTCTGGACATGTGTTTGTTGACAAAAGGTTTAATCATACTCATACGGGTAAATGAATCAACAGGATCAACAAAATATTATTAAAAGAAGTGGAGGAAGAATAGAGGGAAGACAAAAAAAGGAGAGTAAAAAAAAGGAAACCTCCAGCCTAATCATTCCAACCTCCGCCCAACCATTCGTAAAAAGAGACTGAATAGACACCCTGTAGAATTGACGCTCCTTACCCTAAAGTAGTTTGCCAATAACAACTGTCTTTTTAGATTTGTTCGGCCCTTCATTGAGCTGCTTGTTTCCACCAGCTACCTTCCCTTGACCTCCTTCCGCGCTCTTTTTCCCTGTCGTTCCTTTATCTTCCTTTGCGATGACGCCTCCACTTGGATCGCTGGTGGGAACAGTGCCTTCTTTCACCGCACCACCCTTAGAATCTTTTCCCTCGACGATGTTCCTGCCTGCACCGTTTTCTTCGGCAATGCTTTCTTTTGCAGCACGAGCCGCATTCTTCTTTCGGCGCGAACTAGTGCTGTTTTTGACGGCGTTTAATTCGGCCACTCGGATGGCCTTAAGTTTGTCGATCGGTTCAGCACACACATCCTTGTAATACTCGACTTTGCAATAGCCTCCCTTAGTATATTCCGGTTTATTGAGAAGAAATCTCTTGAGTTTTACAGCACTCAAAATTTTGATGAATGAGACAAGAACCTTGATATCTTTCGGTTTTTGCTTATCATCATAATTCTCTGCCATTCTTGTTGACTCAGGCATATTTTCAGAACCAATAACTTCCACGTTTTCGAGGTTCGAATCCGCCATACCCCAGGATTCGATATCAGCCTTTACTTTTTTGATAATATCAGATTCATTGAATACTATCTCGTTCTTGACAAGTTTTCCTGGCACTGTCTTTCTCTCTTTGATCCACTGCGTGACAGCTTCAGCATTGAATTGTAGTAAAATGCATCTGGTGGCATGCTCGTCCTTCACCGCTCTCGATGTTGCGGGGTTGACAAGACGCTGGTCATTATGTCTCCAGCGGACAAGAACTTTGACACCATCAAGGATGAAAAAACCAGGCGCTTCGTCGTCGAACCCCCCGTATAAACTTCTATACGAATTAGATTGCTGATTCCCAGTATTTACCAGCTCCCAAAATTTGTTTGCGCCCTCATTCGAGTAAAAGCTAACATGAGCGTACCGAGTTTCATCACCTCCCCGGTTTTCACTATCACCCCTTACGCCTTTCCATGCAGATGGGTGTGGTGATAATCCCGAGACATATATATCTTCGAGCATTCCACCTCTAAGCTGTTGGATAAGCGAATGGTAGGTGACCGTACTTGGGATGGGTTGCAAGAAAAACTTCCGACGAAGACCTACTTCTGTAGAGGGTCCGCTTTCAAAATCAGGTTCAGCTTGCTGGATTTGAGCCTTAGGAGTGATGGGTTTTGAGGGGGTGTCTTTTTCAATCTTTTGTGTTTGGGGATTTGAGAGAATGTTTTTTGCAGTCTTTTGGATTTGGTGGTTTGGTAAAGTGACAGGTGAGACCTGTGGGGTTTCCACCTTCTTAAGCAAAGCATCACGGTAGTTGAATACCGGTCGTGCAACATCCTTAGTGACCGCGATCTTGGTGATTTCTAGTTTTTCCTTTGCAGGAAGGGGTGTCGACATGTTTAAGTGCTCATTCCTTTTTAAAGCAGCTGGTGGATCAATCGCCGTCACTTGTGCCTGAACTGGTTGTATAGCTATTAAGGGTAATGCTGGTTCCGCTTTGTCGTTTATGTGTGACTTTTCTTCGACTTCTGATTCTAGCTTGTTTTTTGGAAGCGTAATTGAGCCTGTCTTCTTTTTCTTTTTCCCCTTAGACTTAGGCTTTTTGCCTCCTAAGGCCTGAGACTGTGTTGGATTTCCTTCAGATTTTACCCCTTCAGTACCATTTTTAGAATTGTGGCCAGCAGGACGGTTGCTAAAACCGTTATCCATCTTTTCAACTCGAGTAAAAATGCCGACACTATCGTTCTCTGCCCCCTTTGTGCAGTTGAAAGCCTCAATAGACCCGAGAAGCTGACTTTTGTCAGAGCATTTTGATAGCTCTTCGTGGTTACTCTCGGTGCTCCGAACGCCGTCAATAGTATGTGCATTTTCTATTTGGTTATCGTTGATGACCTGCTCCGACTGTTCATTTACGGTCTCGGTCTGAACAGAAGAACTCAATTCTTCGGGGATTAGGTTCAGTTTCTCGCTTCCTTGTAGAGATGTGGAAGATCCTGTTGCAGCTAGGCGTGCTTGCACCTCCGCTTCATCCTCGGAGTTCCAGCTTCCCCAAGATCTGATACTACGATCTTCTCTGATGATATTGAAAGTGCCATTGTCCCAATTCATCTTACCCGGAACTCTTTCAACAAGCTCTTTGGGAATCCTTCTAACTGTGTTATTATCCGGTAATTGCCAATCCATTGGGTGGCCATTATGTGAAATGGCAGAAACATTCTCTGTAGGATCCTGAAATTTCTTTACATCTTCAGTCATATAGTAACCAACGTATTCATCTTCTCCCCCCGGAGCCTCTAGGAAGGTACTTTTTGGCACCATTTCGAAGTTTGAAGCTTTCGGGTTTAGTGTAAAGTTGGAGTGAACTTCCAGACGTTCCTTTATAGTGATAGGATTTGAGGTGACTATAACTGGTGGTGTATATGGCTTTTCCGCGTAGACAGTGGAAGTTAAAGGTGAATTTTGATTCTCAGAATTATCAAATGTTGTCCTCTGGTTAGGACTTCCATTTTGATCGACTTGCGCATTGTTGACCTTACTTATGCTCTTAACTTCAACCCAGTGGATGATTGAAGTTGGTGGGAGTAAGCTTTGTCTTGCAAAGTATGACTTTGGCTTTCGAAATGTAGCTGGGATCGGTTTTCTATCTCCCCTAGCCTGTACGTTGGAGTCTTTATATACCCTTCTTCGTTCTTGGCGGGCGTCCTGAGAATAGGCCGGGAAATCCCTTGCATACTGATTTGCGAAAGAGTTACACTGCTCTTCTCTGTTGTTCATATTAGGAGCATTATGATTTAATGAATGACTACTTGATTCGGTCACTTTGGAAAGTGGGCTGTTGCTACCAGAGTCAGACTTCTGTTTGTTTCTTCGCATAGGATCCAGTTGATTGCTGTGCACATTCCAGTCTTGTTTCTTCGAGCCCTCAAAATGTTTGGGGGCAGGAGAGCTAGTTCCTGGAAAGGTGCTTCCTCTGTTCCTTTTTATTTGGGCAGACTTTTTGGGAAGGCTTTTATCATTTGGGCCAGGTAAGCTCGGTTGAGGTTTATTATCGTGGACTTGTTCAACATATGTCAAGTCTGGGGTGTTTTGTGGTACGTTCATGTATCCCAGGGGAGGAGATTGACTATAATTCTGCTGAAATTCAAATTTCCTCGAATTTGAGTATCTTTCTCGGCCATCTGAAGAGCATTAGTGAAAATGATCCCGGAAGCCGCGGGTTAATTTACTGACCATGAGGATGAACAAAGCCTTGATTCTGTTCTTGGTGGGGTGGGGCATGCAGTGGTGTACCAAAGCCCTGTTGATAAAATGGATAAAAATTAGGTGTGGGGTGAGGTCCTGAATGCCAAAGGGGAAAATTTGCTGCTGTACCATCAGGGTTCATTGCGGGTATCAGGACGCCTGGTTGGTATTGCTGATCATAAAACGGCACCATGGGGGGAGCGAATAATTGTGGATAGAAGGGCTGGGCTGTTGGCATCAAGCCCCGACGAGACGGTAACCCGCCAGGAGGTTGATCCATATGAGCTAAAAAAAATCAAAAAAAAAAAAATCAATAAATTTCAGTTACTAGTCATCAAGAATATTTTACTAACCCGAGGAAAAAGCAAGTTAGTCTAGAAAAACAAAGAGCTCAGACAAGACGTAGATGATTACACCTTAGAGAAAAGGGTGTAGAAGATGGTAGAGAGAAGCTAGCAGAGATTTCAGTGATGAAAAGGTAGATGGCGGAGATGGATCTAAGATTTATCGAGGTAGTAGATAGATGAAGCAACAGCGATGATGGCGGTGTTGAGAGATGATTGAAATAAGGAGGGAAGAGGGAAGTGGGGAGAGGGAAGAAGAGGGAAGTGGGAACAAGAGGGAAGAGTGGGGAGCAAAGGAAGAAGGAAGGAGGAAGAGGGAAGAGGGGAGTTAGGGGATGCTGGTGGTAGTGGGCAATGGTTGATGGTGGGGTAGAGATTGAGCCGTCCGCCTGGGTAGGGCAAGCTAGGTCAACAGTAAAAAAAAAAAAAGAAAAAAAAAAGAATTCCCTACGTAATTGTGTGTGACGTACTCTCCATTCTATGGAAAGCAGTCATTCAAAGCTGGCTCAAAAATTTACCTATTGTCAGTCGTACCATTCATTGAGTTGGTTTCGGTATTGTACACTGCTTGTCCCAATCCTCACATTAAACTAATCATCCCATCACCCCAAACTTCTATATATCTACACCTCATAAACATCTATATCTCTCCCCACCCAAAATATCCGCAAATTCTCTTCTATCATAAATCCAATAGTGATGGAATCTTCTCATCAAAAACCCACATCGACTTGTCCCCCACTAGTCAATACTGACGAAGAAAGGAGTCCATCACGAGAGATTAGCACCTTACAATTTTGGATAAAAGATAAGCTCGACAAAATTCCTCCCAAATACAGTGAATACGATGAAGGCATGAGGGTCATCAAAGATGCTATCCAACAAGAGTTTGCTCCTCGACATCAGGGTATTGTAATGCTGGCCTTATCAAAGGAATTCTACACAATGGGTGTAAGCACTACAGACACTGGAGCCGAAATATGGTCCCGCTGGCGATACAAATCTCAAAATCAAATACCAGAAGAAAGCAGCATAACGGGGAACAACCTTTCTAAAGTTTCACTCGCAGCTCAAGAAATGCCAGAAGATGAAAATTCTGAGTCTAACCCCGAAGGAGTTTCTCAGATTCTGCTAAATAGTGACCCAAATCACTGGGGGGGCCTTGTAACCCCAGCTTGGCCCCAGAGTCATGCGAGAGCAAAGGTGGTATATATCCGATCAAAGTCTCCTAAATCCACAATTGAATCTGGGGATGAAGTTCCCAGTGATTCAAGACTTATTGAACATAAGAATGGATCAAAGAGCCTCTCGATAAACAGTTCAGGATCCCTGCGTGCATCATCAATTGATAATTTCCATAGGGAAGGAAGTTCTTTTGAGAATAATACCACTCTTATGAGACCTTATGGAGACGTTGAGAGTATCATGGCCACAAAAAACTATGAAACCAAGCCTACTACTGCTGGTTTTAAGAAGGTTATGACCTCTTCTAAGGATATTTCCCCTCTGGGTGTCACACAGCCTGACAGCAATGGATCTTCGCTAAGACCTTTTCTCCCAAGAGATACTACAATTTCACGAAGTTTTGACAGCTCTCCAGGCGATGTTGATCCCGCTTCTGCTTGTGAGGTCCCCTCTCAGAAGCCTGGAAGACACAAATATTCCATCAATAAAAAAAGAAGTGAAATCTATTACAGCCGTCTACCAGATATCCCTGTCGATACTGCTAATAATGGGGCGGATTCTAAGAATTCAGATGTCCCGAGAGGCTATCACGTCTCTTCGAACTTACCAGAGTTTGAGACTTATAGTAGTACTCATAAGTACACCGAAAATAACTGGCCTATCCAAGAGGTCCGTGATGAATATGGTACTTTGGCTGGGAACTCTGTGGCATCACCAAATAATCATTTTCCTGATACTTCAAACAGGCGTTCTAAACGGGCAGCTTCACCTTCCTCAGTATATTCATTTAACTCCGACAGTCCCTATAACGACCCAGATATCAGCAATGATATGCGATTTAAAGGTGCTCTACCAAAAGCCCAGCGTGACTATGACGCAGGTAACCCCTATGACAGCGCGTTCCAAACATACCAGCCTGAAAAAGGTATTGTGAGACCCAAGCAACCTAAGGATTTCAATGAGAATTTAGCTTGGCAGAATAAACACATTGGTGAGGTGAGGAAAAGTTTTCAAACAAGGCAGAGTCACTATGGTGAAAACTCATACAAGTTCAAATCGAGGAGCGAAATCGGAGAAGTTCCTGCGGATCAAGGAGCTATAACAAAATTGTAAGCAGAATCCGAAATTTCCGTTTTGTTACTTATATCTTTCCCCTACCCCTCTAATGCCCACAAAAAGCCGTCCAAGGTTTTCGATTACTCTTCCACGAATTTCTTGGATCACTGCTCACACATGTCAACTATAGTTCCAACCCCACTCAGCCTAGTTTTATGGTTACAAAAGAGGTCATCCAAGAAGAGGAGATAGACATTCTTGGCAAATTTAATCGTCCCACATTTGCTGCGCACATACCCGTTTTTGGGAAAGATTCAACGGATGAAATTCAGAAGGTCCACGCCAAAGGTGACAGCAGACCCGCATTTCTGAAGTCGTTCCGTGGAGCTGTCCACGACGGTATCAATATGACATGGAAGGTGTGTTAAAGTATCAATGAGATACATGTGCATGTTCTAACGGCAGTTCTAGGGCCCCATAAAATCACAACAGTATAATTCAAAGTCTTCCTCTAAGTTTAGAACAAGACCGATCGAAAAGAATTCTATCTCGGGGCCAATGCATGATGGAAACCCACTTCAGCAATCTGGTAGCAGGTCCACACCGGATATTTTGAACACTGCCCGTCCTATTCCTGGGGCCGGACAAATTTACAGTAGCCCTTTTCAAAGTATTGGTGAAGCCTCTAATGTCTCGTTGCTTCAACGCCCTGTAGGCGAAGATGTCACAGATTCCGGACGTTTACTCTGGGAATATGATGGTTCAGCAGAGGACCCAAACGAAAACGACAATACGAACCAAGTGAGACTATACGACCCAGAGTCTAAACTGGGGAAGGCGATGCTAGATCCCGAAAATCCTACAATCTCCATCGGTCCGTTTCAACAAGCTGCCTTGTACTCCTGGGTTGAATGCTCGGTTGTTCAGGCTTGTAGTGACTTCCTCGGGAAACAGCAAACGTCGTTAAGAGTAAGCCTCTTGAAGAAAGAGGTCAAAAAATGGAGGCGTAACGAGGTTAAACTTACAGACGGCGTTACTAAAAAGAGGGATAGACCCATTGGGTTCATGTTCGGCATGGAAGTCCAATGCCGACTCCTCGAAGGAAATTATAAGTGAGTTTTATCCATCACCTAATAATCATTCTAAACACTATCCCACTAACGATCAAAATTAATTAAAGAACACTTGTTTTCTCCGGACCATCGAAAATGAACCCACTGCCAACAATCACGTCCTGGAAACAAATGATTCCATCCTTTTCGCCGCGTAGTTTCTGCATCCCTGACTATGTGATTCTTGAGCATCTTCGTATGGCTGAAAGAATACTGTGTCTCTTTGGGCCAGGATATTGGGACAAGACACTTTTTGAGAAGAAGCGCTCAGATGCTGTGGAATGCATAATGAACGCTGGAAAGACACAGGCGGAGAGGAATGCGGAAGAGAAGATGGCAAAGCTACGGAGAAAGAGGGTAGAGGCCGAAGAGGAGTTATTGACAGAGGTGGGCATGTTGTCGACTGCGAGAACATCGTTTGAGGGAGCCGAAATTTAGGCAATCGTAGAGACGGGTGGTAGCATTCGATGTTGCGGAGTTCTCGAGTGGTGAACGTTGGAGGAAGAAGTCAGCTGATATTCTCAATATCAAGCTTGATATGTATGGGAGGTGATTTTCCGTGTGACGTTGGCTCGATATCAAATCTTTGATATCACCCAGATTTCTATCTGGTTTGTTTTTACTTTCTTTTTTCTTGGCTTTAAGCACCCAGTAGTAGGGTGAATATGTCTTCGGCGGTACAATTCTAATGTATCCATCTATATGTCAGCACTATTTCGCTATAAGATCACTAAGCACTACTTACATAAAGACAAATGAATACCACAAAATACTTGCATTATTGAATGAAGTTCTTCAAGGTTGTATTCGCAGGCCAGTGGATAAGAGTATAAGCTAAAGGTGCTTATTCAATAATTGCGGAGTCGAACCCCGATACTGCTACGAGCTGTATTTGAGAGGCTAATCCGAACTCCATATAATAAGTCTCACCCCTTAACATCAATAGTTAGTTATCGGATTAAACCCGCCAACATTTCAACATCTTCAAAAAAGGGAAAACACCGTTATAAATGCTACCACTCTTTCAATAGAAAATATCACTTGGCGAAACTGTATTCCGGGAGAAATCAACAGCCGATATCCAACTAAAATAATGCATGGATTAATTCTTGTCGGTGTTTGTAACCAAAGCAGCTTGGCGTATAAATATTATGTAAGCTAATATTATCATTCCAAATCCGTACACGAGTGATTGGCAGTGACTCCAGCGTTGTCTACGATCAAAATATGTCGTCTGGGTTTAAGTTTGTACGTTTTAGAGTGGTCTTTGTGTACGGAAAACTACATGTAGAATCTACGGTCTATATTTAGTATAGCTGTTGAGAGATTGTGAAATGGTGGAAGGGGTAAGAGAGGGGGAGGCTTAGATGATATATATCGAGATAACAAAATCCAACCTTTGTCATCGAGTTTAAGACTAGCAGGAGCTTGAGAGAACATATCTGACCAAAAGGTAACAGTAAATTATAGCGAGAGTCGGGGGGACAGGAGAGGGGCAACTTAGCTAGACTGCACCGGAAGTTTGCTGCTGTTCAATGTTTATAGCTATTGAGTTATATATCAGCTGGTGTATACATGAAATTGTATAAAACTGATGCTATAAAGTGACGTAGTTCGCGTTAGAGTTGCACGGAACAAAAAGTATGAGGTAGCTAAGAGTAGATATATTCAAGGCCTGTAGGTAATCTTGGGAAATGTATGGCGGGACGGAGAAGTCGATGCGAACCTAGAGCATATCAGCTCATACCAGCAGTTTTTGGAATTATCAAAGAGAATTTAGGGGAAGAATTCTAAGAGTTCCTCGTCATCGAACAGGAGCCAAAAGAAAATATCAAATACCCCAAATTATCGAAGAAGCCCACAAACCCAAACGAAAAGAATCACACAGATGAATTTGTTTCGGACTCTCGGAGCATGTGCATCCATCCATGCATCCCAGAATGCGAAATTAATTCAAGTGTGGGTTTTCACCAATGCATGTAGTTATCATGTTCACTATTGGGGCACGGGCAGGTTTGGAGGAGGAAGGAAGGAATGAAGACGGAAGAGCTTTTAAAGGTTTGAGACCGCCAAGAGTATACGTGTATATGTAAAGCTGGGCGAGCTGGGTTTTTCGCCACCGGGAAGTTAATTTATGTCCTTGTGGGCTCAGATCTGCGGTGAGCCGTGCGTGCAGTGCAGGCTGGTCTGCCGTGAATATGGGTACGATCGGTGGTTAGCAGATTTCTGCTTTAACTAGCTTCTCCTCCTGATGTAGTAAGGCCACTTATTACATTTGCCTCTAGATTCCGTATGTACTTGAGGATCTATAGTAACAATTCTAGATGCTGTTGGGAGTTTTCTCTTTGAGTCTGCATATATGTATTTGATAGCCACTGCCAAGACCTATGGATCTACATTCATGCGTAAGTAATTATGAGATCTGTGTTAGATTAGTAGAGCCCACAGTCCTACAACTTACTATCCAGAGCAGTTCAGGAGCATTATTTTTCTCCGCCACGTCCATTCGTTGACCCAGCTGGAAAGTTGGTCAGTCTCATCTATCATCTTCCACCTAACCTCCGCGCAGAAATTAAAACCTACAGCACCCACCTCTACAATCACACAACCTCAACCCACCTCCCTCGCCCGCCGAACAGTCGTTGAGACCCAAGCGCTCAGTACATACATGTAGCTATCTCCACCCTTTACTCTACTACCTAGGTGCTCCTATACCGGGGGGTGGGCTGGTCTGGCAGATAGCAGCTAAACGTCGCAGCGCCGTTTTCACAACAAAATCTATCAATGCATACCTATCAAGCAGAGCAAACCCTGTTCTTTACGCCCTCTTCAGAGCCTCGGAGAATGGTGCCTAAATCTCCTCTCTACTCAGTTCTCCGCCTCCGCAGCCGCACAACGTCCCCGCCTGAGACCGCGCTACACACCACACCGACCACCGGAACCGGCTCCAAAGCTTAACCCCCTCCTCAATGGTCAAAGCAGCCTTAGAGGTCCCCGCGCAGAAAAAAGAAAATCTGAAACTGTGGGGTTTAGCGCTCCACGAGTCTGGTTGCGAATCCAGCGTGGCACCGTTTCGTGGGGTACAGGTATCTGGGACAACATACAATACCAAGACCAGCCAAGGTGTTTGCATCAGGCCGATCGGGAGGTTGGCATGTGTAATTAGTTCAGTTTACAAAGAGACATCAAGATCATCTGGAGGCACAGTTAAGGTTCTTTTTTTTGTTTTGAATAGATTCCCCGCCCCTGATTTATTTTGCTTTGGTAAATAAAAGTTGAAAAGACTGATAAAAATATAGACTAGAAATATAAAAAAAAAAAGATAAACCGCCCTTTTCGTCTTCACTTTGCGGAGCTGGAAGCAACAAAAAGAGGGAATAATAAAAAGTCAAGATCTAGCACAAGATATGTTTTTTTATATTTTGCTGCCAATTCCAAAACCAGTACATCGTTCCTCTTTTTGGTTAAAAAACCACAACATGAGCAAAAGCAAAAGGCTGAAATATCTATGAAAGAATGAAAAAAGAAATATAAGAAATTATCCAGTAACCAGTAACCAGGTATATATAAGTTTCGCTCTACATGTAGCCATCTAATGGGCTATGCGGGGAGCAACGGAAAAAACAAACTGAAAAAGACCGTGGAGAAATTAATTGGCAGGAGGAGTCCACTGTGGAGCGTTGATGATGATACCCATAAGACATCCTGAGATGATACCAGCGATGGGGAGTGTGAAGATCCATCCACCGTAACACCATCCGACCATTCTCCAGTTGAGCGCGCGGAAGTCTCCGTTACAAAAGGCAACACCCATAGTGGCACCGACAATGCACTGAGTGGTCGAGACTGGGAGCGAGAGACGGGTGGCCAAGACGACAGTGATGGCAGATCCAAGCTCCATGGAGAAACCACGGGATGGGGAATGGAGAGTCAAACGGTTACCAAGGTTGCGCATGATGTTGTATCCGTAAGTCCAGAGACCAATGACAATACCGGCACCACCGTAGGCAAGAATCCAGAGAGGAACCTCAGCCTTATTTCCACCGTGTCCGGTCTTCCAGACCAAGAAGATGGTAGCGAGAGGTCCGGTGGCGTTTGCGACGTCGTTGGCACCGTGGGCGAATGAGGAGGTAGCAGCGGTGAGGACCTGGAGGAAGGAGTAAAGATGCTCGGTCTTGTTGTCAAAGTGGGCAGCGCGGGCGTGGATGTCAGCGAGGTTACCAGAGAGGAAGTCTTCACGACCCTGTTCGCCAACGACATCGATACGGACACCGTGCATGAAAGCGTTCCAGGCAAACATCAACAGGTTCTTAGGAGTGTACCATGGGCCAGCATCGGCCTTCTCAACTTCTTCGAGAGTCTTGCCCTCGACCTGAGTGCGCTGCTTGGAAGAATCAGAGTCGATAGGCTCACCAGCCTCAATGTCCTTCAACTTGCGGGCTTCGAGCTCATCGCGAGTAGCATGACCGGCGTAGTAGTCCTTGACAACCTCGACGTGACCAGTGGGGCGGTCAGGGACGGGACCGCGACGGAGGAGGAGAGGCCCATAGATGATTTCCCATCCCTTGAGGGTCCAGTCCTCGAGGACAAGAAGACGATGAAGGTATGGAAGGAAGAAGACGACACAGACAGCCATAACACCAAAGGAAACTCCGAGGATGGTACCAACAATCTGGGCAGTGTTCCAGCCGTCAAGGTCCAGAGAGGCGGCACCCTTCCAGACGATAAGCATGGTCAAGATACCGGAGGTGATGGCGAAGTAGATCGGGACCATAACCATACCCCACTTGAGGGGATTCTGGCGCTTCAGAACTCCGTACTTGGTGACGGAGAAGAGGATAGCGGCGAATGAACCAGCAAGCGCGGGGGCGATGAGCCAAGATGCAAAGATCTGAGCAACACCCTTCCCATCCCATCCCCAGGTAATACCATCGGCACCGACAGTCGCAATTCCCATTCCGATAACACCACCGACGATACAGTGGGTGGTGGAGACGGGCAAACCGATAGATGTGGCAACTGTGAGCCATGTTGCTGATCCGACCAAGGCGCACAACATTCCCAACATGAGGACGGCAGGCTGTCCATCGAACTGCTCAACCTTGACTGTAATGAGGTGTTAGCCATCGTTCCACTCATCATATCCATGGTTCTTTTGTGGGCCTACCAATCTTGGATCTGATAGTATCGGCGACACGGGCACCAACGAGCAATGCACCGGCAAACTCCATAACGGAGGCGATCAACATGGCTTGCAAGAGAGTAAGGGACCTGGAAGAGACGGAAGTAGCGAAAGCGTTGGCTACATCGTTGGCACCAATGTTCCATGCATCCTATTGAATCCAATAATATCAGCAACAAGCCCAGAATATTGAAGTTTATAATGCAAACCCACCAAGAATGCAAAGAGCATCGCAATTGCGAAGATGTAGTCATATTCGGGGAAAGCTTGTCCAACGCTCATTTTGACTGTTGGTATTGACTGAGAAATCTCAGTCGGAGGAGTGGGTATTAAAGTTTTGCAGGGAGAACTTCTCGTTCTTATTGCAGGACCCTTTTATCGGCTTTGAGATGTTGCTGTTGACTAGTAGACTCTGAGTAGAGAAGAGAAAAAAAAGTCTTGATGGATGCGAGAGGCAGGACATATTTATGAGAGTCTCTCAAAGCTGAGCTGATGTTCGCCAAGTGCATGTACAATCTGGGTTGACCAATCCCCCACCACCCACGCGCATAGTTTCCTATCCAGCTTTCGGAATAATTAGGTAGCACACTACTCTCCCACGATTTTCCTACCGCGGGACCCCAATTCTAGTCGTGCCTGGAAGGGCGGTAAGCCTGAAAAAAAAAGTTGTAATATGAGACTGGGGTAGGTACCGAGCTCATGGGTGGTGCACATATCTGCAAAAGCAGCAGGGGGGTTATAGTAGGATGCATTGCAGGATTACCTGCCTGGTAGAACATGTGTTTATCCTTGCTTCCATTGATATTTTAGCCTTGAGATTAGCAGCGGCAAATACCCAATCTGGCCCTACTACCACTGGTAGTAGAAGTTTCCTTCTCTAGATCTGTACTCTAGTCTATTTTCTCTAGTAAGGACTATCACATCTAGAGTATGTATAGTGAATATCATGATCGTAACTATGGGTATACTCTTGTACCCATATCAAAAGATAATCATCACATGTATCTATGAAGAACTTAATATAAGGGTATTCGAAACACTCACGGCATCTCCCATTCTAGTACAAACCAGTGATAGGCAAACTTACTATGATTAATTCCTCAATTTGGAATTTTTAAATAAACCCCACCCTTCCCAGGTCAAAAAATATGTTATCCAGATCTAAAAATCCCCCCCCCCCCAGCGGTGGTGGAGGCGGTGGTGGTCCCCTCGATCCTCCTATCAACACAAGTTACACAGCACGTGTATAAAGGAGCCAAGAAAGGCGAGTTGATCATGAGCTCGGTAAGCCTAATTTTCTCCTATTACAGTTGCTGGTGGCGGCAGTCCCTAATGAAGTTTTTTCTTTCTTTCTTCCGCAGGTAGAAGAGTGGTTAAACTCCTTTCAAGATAGGGAGGTCGTTGGTCTCTTGGCGCCAAGAGTATATGTAGTTTTAGCTTTTTGTGTATGGCTGGGCACGAGGTGAATTACCGAGTCCAGTTGTAAGAAAAAGCAAATTCCGTTCTCGCCATAATTCCTTTTTTTGACGAGCTGTCGTTAACCTTAAAGTTATCAAGAAGGAGAGACAAACGAAACCTGCCCCCCGGTCCCCTGAGATACTCCGTGTGGATGTAGATTTAGGATGTAAAAGCAAAAGGGCCAAAAAGAAACGGTATCTCCCCGACCTAGTTCTGGCAAGTCGCATCTGCTTGTACTTACGATCACTACCAATCAAAAGGAGGCTGGACAAGAGACCAGCATCTACAGTACCTTCTTTAGAGTAGCGGGAGTGACCCCGGTGACCACCCAATCACCGCAGCAGCTGTCAAACGTGGGTGAATCGCTCTGGCCGATAGGGTTAGCAACGTGCTCTGTAGGGACTTTCTGATTGGTCCATTCTAACCTCACTCGCCAAGGGGCCAAGAATTGGTACATAAGGCGCATCGCTCCCACCTCCCCAATGCCAATGCCAATATTGCCAATGCTTTCGCGAAGAACTGTCTCGACTGCACGGTTATTCGAGATCAACTTCCCCCCATCACCCCCGTCATGGCTTCACCCTACAATCTAGCGGTTTTACACGTAAGTTTACTCTACACAGATCACTCTAGCTACCCTACCCCCAACCCCCCCGTTCTCCTCTCCGCGTATCAGACTATTTCTGTAGAGAGAATCATACAATTTGAGTGGGGCGCACATAGGGTACCTAGCAATTACTACAGATTGTAAAACATCGATCGAAAAGTAATGTACCAACCACCAACCAGTCACCTCAGATCAGACAAATGACAAAGGTTATTGCACCTCTTCACCCCGCCAAACGCGGTCAATTCCAAAATTGTCACCGATTTCAACCCATTGGTGCTGTTCCCTTGACATACTTCCCCACATACGAAAGGGACACAGAAAAAAGGAAAATAAACGGGTGAACCTCCGCGTGTTACAGTCAAAAAAGCACTCTCCTGGTAACCCAATGATCGGGAGCTTTGCTCAAACTCTGGAACGGCAGATTTTGGAAGGGACTCTAAGTCAAGGTCGACGATCACGATACGATGATGATGATATATCTAGAGTAAAGCATGATATCGTATTCCGCGAGCCGCTCTACATGGGAGGGCTCGATTGTGTGATTGCAATTGCTCTGTTTTGCCACAACCAAGAGCAGCTCCCTCAAAAGTGAGTGATAAACTATGACCTCTGACACCAGCATCGGCACCAACCGGAGCATAAATGTGGGCTGCAAACGAGAAAATTCCGGCAACCTGGAACTGGGATTAGTTACTCTATGAAAGTGAGCTGTGAGGTGGAGTGAGGTGAGGGTGACATATGTCGCCCAGAAGTCAAGCACAGCAGAGTGCTGTGTACAGGGGCTGTTGCTCTGAATTCGTTTTCTCGCTAGGTTACCTACTTTACCTATCCGCATTCACCACAACCACTACCTACCCGAGTGATTTTTTCTTCTCCTTGTGGATGGATCGTTTGGAGGACTAACTCTTGCATCTACGATCGACCGCGCAACCTTCTTGGCTGGCACCTAAGAGATCTGAGTGTGGTCCTAGCCGCGGGAAAGCCGCATGTTGATATGAGGGATAAGTATCCCCAGATATGGGGAACTCTCCCCTCTCTCAAGAAACCCAAGGCCATGCCAATGCCACAGCACTGATCAGCGAATAAAGATCCACGGAACATCAACGCTTCCTTCTTCTTCGCCTCCTTCGCCAGTCGCTTCGGCCAAGCCAAGTTGGTTCGGCAATCACGGGAGGAGGGAGGAGGGCCTGGGAAGTGGATAGCGGGATAAGTGGCGCAACAACGTGCTGCCGTTCTCGTTGGTTGGCAGACGCAATTGCGGGCTCCCCGAATACCCTAACCCGCCCAGTAATTGTTTGGCTCGAATGGACCAATCACCAGAGGCGGGAAGCAAGGCGGATAACGGTTCGGGATCCTTGAAATGCATCACTTCTTCTGGAAGAAAGGGCGCATCACATCATGTCCCGTACCTGCTCCACCTACTCTAGGTGCTGCCAGTGCGAGAGGGAGGCACGTGGGGTCTTGGAGTTGGACTCCGAAACGTTTCCAAGCCCTTTCTTACGCAACAGACAAAAAGTCTTATTTTCGTTCTTCTAGACAGCCACCTACCTAGATCATGAACACACATGCACAGATTAGGGAGTGAGCACTCGACACCGGAGAAATTTGCATCTCCTTAGGACGGCCCTCAATTTTAATTTGCATAGTTCCCAATTTCAGATTTCATCTGAATCCTGATCTGCAAATCACCCCTCTAGCTAACTAGCCCTTTCTGGAAGGATAATCTCTAGTCAAGAGTCTCGTGTTGCCCAAATGATGCTTTTACGTGGGGTGCGTTGAGAAACATATGTCACTTTGACAAACGAAGGATTCGGACGGACAGACGCGAGGTTCGCCCCTGCAGTAGGCGATCGAATAAGCCTTTTTTTTTTGATTCTGTGGCGGCGGGCGGACGCTGTAGGTTCGTTTGGCGCTTTCTTTGTATGAAAATCATGGGATATCACTCGGTTTTATAGCATTCTTTTGTAGCTCGTAACGTCATTTTTGTTTCTTTTAACCTAGGGCTCGTCTTCGTAGAATGACAGACTTTTCAGGCAAATGCTATAAAATAATTTTGAGGGTGGTATTTGTGAGCAAAGTGAGACTCTAGTGCTTTACTGCACGAGACGAGACGAAACAGAAGCAAGACATCAAATTCATCATGAGACCTCATTATTACTGAAAGGCCACACCATACTCTATTCTACGATAGTAAATCGTGTCCAGTTCCCCGAGACAACTACCTCACCAGCTGTGACACAATATCTCGTAACTAGAGAGAGAGACCCTCGAGCCTTCTACATCCCCTCTTTTTGCTTTATCGATAGAGTTGTTATCAATATCAAGCTAAACCTACAAGTACTCCACCTCAACATCCATACAGAAGATCTCTACTCTAGATTTCTCCAGATCCTAAACCTTCAAACCAAACCTAGGTAAACTTATAAAGTCCCCAACCCAGCGGACTCGCCCACTCACTAACCTTTCGTTCGGCTTCGGCTCCCCTCTGCTCCCCTCTACATAGGTACCCCACTTTATAATTCCGAAAAAAACCCGACTACTTGGCGAGACGCATAGAGTACAGCAGAGCAGGAGCGGAAGCAACCTTATCACATTTATGGTGGGATATTCTGCATGAATCTTACTCTGCTCCTCGCTAGTCAGGGACAGACACCAGCATGCGTGTGTGGGGGTAAATTAGTAACCACCAGCTAGAGTAGCTGGTGCCCGCGCTGGTTGGTTGCGCTGGCCCACGTTGCTGCCAAGCGAACATATGCACGCAACGAATTTGGGTCTACCCCCCTGTGAACACCTACGAAGTTAGACCGCCGCCAGCCATCGAAGGGACGAGGTTTTTTTCTCACTCTTTTGTTAGTCCTTTAGTCACTAACTTGCGGGCACTAGAAAACGAGAGAGAAGGAAATTAAACCGTGACGACAGTTGTCGTGGAAAACCTCGGCTGGAGCAGGTACTCTACGGTCTCTAGTTAAGGGGGATGCTTTCGGAAGGAGTGGTCGTATCGGGAGAGAGAAGGTTTGCTCTGGTTGTGTGGGTACATGTAGTTTTACTTTACGGTGTGTAAACTTCGGCGTTTGCAGCCAATCAATCTATAGAAGTTGGGAGATCTACTCACATAATGGTACTAGCGCCTAGCCTAACGGTGGAATTTTCTCTAATTCCCATACAAAAAGGTTCCTCTGGAGTTGACACACCCACCCCCTATGCCTTCTCGCGCCATAGATGGGAGGAGAGGGAGGTTGGTTGGGAAGGGTAAATAGAGCAGCGACCTCACGCGGGATACCACAGCATGATGTATTCTACCGGGGCAGAGTACATTGAATGTATGTAGCCTGACGACGCCGGACGACCATCACCACTCCATGGATCTACCTCAGGCAAAGGAAGCAACGCAATCTTCACGTTCTAAGAGGAATCCAAATCTCCCTACATCACTCCTCAATCTACGATGGTGAAACAAGCGAGACTCATCGAACCTATGATTGGCCCACCAGTAACAGCAACCCCAGTCCACGTGCTGAGGCGAGTTAAATTAAAGAAACATACATATCAACCACCCTACCCTGCTGTGAAACACAACGAGCAGCAGTGGGCAGATCACTATTTATTTTATTTTATTTTATTATTTCCATCTCACCTACGGCACCTCGTAACACAGCAGTAGTTACGATTTACCCCAACCATGAACGCCTGGCAGATAGCCCAGGGCTGGCGTCGAGATCTATCCTTCCTCCATCCCTTCCTTGATCCTCCCTTCCTTCCCGCTGTGCGTGGTGGTGAGCTTTAAAGGCCTGCCTGTCCGTCTGCATGTATCAATCGCTATCTGTCACGGCTGCACGCTCTGTGCTGCCACCGGGAGTTTCGGTACGGGTTCGTAACACGATACAATACGATACGCGAATACTCATGGGTAGTTTAGCCAATTATTCCTCCATCTATATAAATCTCCGCCGAGTCGCGTGCGAGAGACTCGACCCTTTTCCCCTTACTCTGTCATACCCAGAGTATGTATGTACATATAGGTACTCTGCAAACTCAAAGTGTTCAATGTGGTGCTACATTGCGGTGAACACTTTATTATCGGCGAAGCCAACGTCGTCTTGAAAGTATGCTTTGATATTAACTCGCGATGCACCTGCTGGCGGTGATGGAGTGTATTCTTTATTGGACGTCGGTAGTGTGATTCTCCACCGAGGATGGGGTGGGTATACACATTGTGGAATTTCTAGATCTTGGCCTATGGATAGTCTGGTCGGTCGGTTTTAATTCTGATACTGGGCTGTAATTACTTTAGCCTTATCGCGTCGGTCGTACAGAGAATAACGATAGTTATTTAGATGCAATCATAGAATATCACTCGATGGATCCATACTTTTACCTCCTTGAGATAGAAGTCATCAGAAGCTATTATAAACTCCCGTAGAATCAAATATATCTACTATACATCTCATTGCTTGCGCTCCACATTATATCACACACTGCTAAGGGATACATAATTATTAGCTGGCTCTATAACCTCCAGACCCTCAACGTCCATACAGATACACGCGTTCACCCACGTGCACTCACCCCATCTATCTACGACCCACCACCATCCCATACGTCGAGTAGAAAAGCAAAATACAGCCAGAAAAACAAAACGTATAGCCGACGCCGTTGAACATTTTTTTGCTACGCTTCTTGTATCGTTTTACGCATGCTGGTTCGACGATCAGGCGTGGCTTCGATCGATCGATATCAAAAAATCCCATCACCACCACCACGGCCATCACCACACACCTTGTGAGACGCAGCCCTACCCATCTGTTTTCCTGATCTCAGTTTTGCGAGGGATATGACAGGTTGCTGTGCTGTGATGGCGATGTTGTGATGGATGCTGTCTGTGTCGTCATGCAATATCACTCGGTCCAAAATGTATCTGTTTATATGATCAGCCCCGGCATTTAGAGAAGAGAAGCCGCTGAAGAGTCCAAAAGTGTTGAAGATTTTTTTCTGGGTTCCTCAAGGTGCCCAGGGTGGAGTAGATCGTGGTTGTATCTGATATGATCGGAGATCTTAATTCTGGCTCCAGTACAGTGCCGATTGGAATGTGGAGGGTGTTACCACACGACGGACCTGAGACCGAACAGCATCTCTAGATGTGTAAATATTAGCTTTTTTCAAACGGTAAGCCCTCCACGTGCTATAGTGGCACATAAAAAGATAAAAATCAGTGGTAAAAAAAAGAAAACCCCACCTCGTGCCAGCCTGTAAGCCAAAAGCCCATCTACCCTCCATCCCCCCCCGGCTCATGACAGCGGGCCAATCCTTTCTGCACGCCTGAGGTTATTTGTTTTGTTTTTGTTTTTGTTTTGATCGAATCGATCTCGCATATGTAGCCCACCCGTCCACCCGCCCATCCGCCTACCCGTCCACGCAGAGAACCTACCAAATACTAAACAACAACCACACCCCCTCCCGCATCCCATACCAGGTTTACTACCCAACCCAACTCTTCATACCCGCAGATGTAAGACGCAGCCCTGTAGATCAACCCCGGGCCGGGATCTGCTGCCGCCGTTGTTTGGGCCGTCCGATTCGCGAATCGGGGATATGGACCGGTGTGGGATTAGCGCGTGGCTTGGCGCTCGGAGTGAGAAGATGCGATGTGATGTGATGCGGCGGTGGTGGTAGTGGTTGGTGATGAGAAGATGAGAAGAGAGATGATATGATAGGAGGATGAAGAAGTGTGTGCGTGGTGCGTGGTGGTGGCCAGGGGCGGTGTGGGTATGTGATTGAATCATGGATTATCACTCGGTTAGATACTTTTGCGGCGGGGTTGAAAAGAACGAACGTTGGCTGACCGGCAGACTCGGGTGTTAGACAGACACTCACAAAGTGGATGGAAAGGAGCACGGGTAGTACGGTGTTTATGTGTCCAGTCACGGTGTCGTCTGCTGGGTGTGCGGTGCCGCGTGCGGAGATGTAGCTAGTTGTGGCGAGCGAACCAAGACTTCACTATAGATTTTGTTCCTCCGTGAATCTCAAAAGAAGAAAGCTCAGGTTCGACAAAGTAAAGCAGAGCTCGAGATGACTGTGTATTGATGAATATAATGATGATGATGGAAGAGAAAAGAAAGCCAAACAGAAGGAAATATAAGCGGACCAGACAAATCTATCTACATAAATGATGACACCGTAATCACTGTGACCTGTCCTCTGTCACAACTCCAGCCGTGTCCGTTAGTCACGACTACATGTACATGTATGTGCACTTGTCAACTAGTCTGCGCCACAACATGGGGCGCCAGGCGTGAAGAAGTGATTCAGGTAAGTAACTGACGGTTAGGGTTAGGTGTGCTGGACGCTCAATTGACACGGCCACTTCCACCACCACTTTTCTCTCAGTATTTGAGATATAACCCGTGTTCTAACGGTAAATAAAACGAGCGACTCGGAAAATAAAATACGTTATTCATTATTCACCATTTTTCTGACAAAAAATAACTTTTTTTTTTTTTTTTTAGAATACGTTTCTGAGAGAAAACACGGTTACACACACAAATGTTGTAGCAGAAACTTGTTATTGATGAGACACATAGGGAACTGTTTATTCATAAACCAGTTTTACGGTTTGACTCCGCGAGAGTGAAAAAAGGGTTTTAAATTGTAGTTAGTAGTCATGAACTATCACTCGCAATTTCACCAGTGCATAAGCTCATTGACTCATTTCGTGCATACAGATTTGCAGTCTGGGTTGGGGGGGGGGGGGGCAACGACGATGAAGGTTCTTTCTCTACTGTCACGTTTTTGTCACGCAAAAGAAATTCTGGTTTCAGAATGCTTGACCGACTCGTCGATCAGAGAATTGGAAGGGACAATAATGGATTTAGAAAGGGGCTTCTTTGTTTGGCTAAAGTGTAAAGTGATTTTTGAATGAGACGCACATTCTTCCGTCACATAGAAAAACCAAAAAAACAAGATCCACAGCCAGCTGGGTATCAGAATAATAGTAATGAAAAAAAAGCACTGTTTCACACCAAATCTATTTTAATGAATTATCAATCAATCAATCAACACGAAATCTCTTTCCCACGGGCCGGGGGAATTTGTATTGCAGTCACCAGGTATCACTCGATTGAAAGGGAGGATATCACCACATTCACGTAGTAATCTACGCCAAGAAATGCCGTACGGATACAGCAGGAATACCGTATCTACTAGTAGCCATGATACATGTATTACTAAGTACATGTAGTACCGTGCATGCCCCTTGCTCAAGGTGTGGGTGTCTGGGAGTGCCAAGCCTTCCCAAAGCTAAAGGTTTGGCTCATTAAATTGCTATAGTTGAAAACCGTGAACCTCCCAATTGCCTAGCGGTATTGGGTACGGTTCCCAAGGGGGTTTAACCGGGAGACCCCCTGTTCGGCTCACTCCTGGGCAAGCGGGTTTATAAGATTAAGGGCTTATAACTTGTCTTGGGTCACCGGGTATTTTGTTTTTGTACTCTCTGGAGTTTGGGGTTTGGAATTGATTGTTTTTTATTTCTATTTCTTGTGCTTTACACTACTTAGTAGTGGCCCATACCGCAGTCGAGTTTCAATACATATTAGATGCTGATGGAGTGCGAAGAGAATGCGCCAATCTGATGCGGCAGTGATACTTGTACATACCGTAGTGGCTCGGTATTTCTGCTCACTAATGTACTTGAGAGACTACCGTAGAAATACCGCAGCAATGCCACACTTTATCGAATATGGGTTGTGGTATTGCTGTGGTAGTCACACGCCATTTTACACACATTCGGTAATGCGGGTAATACCCCAGCAATACCATAACAATACCGCATGCAGAGATAGCATTCCAACCGCAGCGCTACCGTTTTCGAATAGGGCATTGATGAAAGTTCGCAGTGTACTGAGATTACAGAGCCCAATGAATACCGTATTTCCAGAAATTCCGTATTATCTCCGTATTGTACGTACTTAAAGTGCTCTATTCAAACAAATACCGAAGCATTACGGTAGAACTACGACATGAAATATGCCGCTAATTCTGGTACTGTAGGTTTTGATCGATAGATATTATATGATCCATTTTGTCCTATTCCATGGTGGAAAAATGTACCTATTCGGCCGTGGTGTCATTTGTGTGGATGTAGGATCATGAGATGTCACTCGGGGGATTGCTCTGTTCTTGGCATGCAGGTTGGGGTTGTGGTATCCATCCAGGTTAGTGATGAGCACAAGACGAAACAAGACGAGACTTGGCCTGATTTTGTCTCGCCTTAGATATAGGTTGAGAAGGTCTTATTACTGAAGACCGCTTATTCCTCCCACTGCCCCGTCACGAAATCAGCTAGAATTCTCGTTTACATGGTCTTTTGTTTCGTGTCCATTACTAGTTCTATAGTAGCTAGGATTAGGCGAGTGAAAGGGGTTTCGGCGGATATATGTTGGTGTTTGGAAGATCTTCGGTCTTATTTGTCCTGTTTCGACTCATGTTGAGGTGGTCTGATCTATATGTAGGTTTCCGCGTCCACGTCCAGTGTGGTCGAGTCCTACATACAAAGTCCTCGTTTTGAGTACATGTAGCTACGAGAAGTCACCACGAGCTGAGTCTGTTTGAGCTTTTGGGGGGTTGGTTTCTCTGCCTATTCTCGATCTTTATTTGTACATATAGGTACCGTATATATACACAATTAATCTCTGACACGCAACTCTAACTCTAACACTAATTAACCTACGAGTTTGTGCAAATAGATAAGCGATGTCTGAGAGCTGTATTATGGGCCACTTCAAAGCTCGAGCCTAGCTAGCTGAGCGTTCTTCCGGCTCATGGACGTCCATTATTCAAATTATGAGAAGAATATACATAGATTGAGCCATGGCTAAGGGAAAAATTGCAATCTACATTTATACAGCCCACGCCAGGATAATAAAAAAAAGAAAAACAGGAATACTACACATATACGTACACATCAGACCACATTTTAAAGGAGATTTTCAGCAGACGAAACCATAGAAAGCACGTGTAAAGACGGGAAAAAAAAGAAGAAAAAAAGCAGGACGAACACATAGAAAGGTCGAGACGAAAAAAGAAACGCACGACGCTAGATACCTAGAGTTAATTACCTATGTTATAGGAATTCTATGATTAACCGAGTTTAACTCACATTTCTGCTTTTTTTCGAGGGAAAATATTTTCACGACGAGAGGAATCATGATATATCACTCGATGAAATTGCAGGTCTTTTTTCGTCAAAGATAACCGCCAATTAGGCAGAATAAGGCGAAGAAGAGTCATATATTAAGGGATGATGAGTCTTCCTTAGATTGATTCTTTTTGAAGACGTTCTACTTTCGAAATCGGCGGTATATCGATATAGAGATACGAAAATACGTGTATATTGACCGAAATCACACCAGTTACCCCACAAAAACCATTTGTTCTTAAAATTCAGGAGTCTTTAACTACTCATACTCATTCAGTATCGACCGCCAGAAATCTTTGCAGTCATTCCACATAGTATTTCCTTGGGACCGGCCCTCACACATATATATATCCACCACGTCCCACAGTCAACACTCTTCCATACAAACCACCCTAGTCACAAATACAGTCTAGAACTGTATTCTAGTGTCGAAATTTCTTCACACTAGTCCGATAAATCTGTTCTAAAAACAGGAAACATGGTTTCTCACCAAAACACCCATAGTATAAATTTATCACTAGGTGATTTCGTCATAAAATCTCCTCCAAGGTATACCATAGTATCTGAGAGTTTGGATTTTATCGTATCTATATAACCGGTTAGAGCCTGTTTCGAAACCTAATCAACTGGTTTATTCATACAGCCTTTTTTGTCATTTTTTGCCCTGCACGTTCAAAACACTACTTCCAGTGTCATTGACTCTTTCTCCGTAGTCCTGGCACTTGAAATTCCTTTTTTTTCCATTCTCAGTCACCATCTCAATAGATTCTGGCCCCAATTATTCAAACCCTCAATAACAATTCAAGTATTCGCAAAAAGACTCCTCAAAGTTCAACTATATGAGTAAAGACGAGTTCAAGACGAATTATGAAGACCAACTAGAAGAATGGGCTCGATATCAGGAGGCTTGGTCCAAAACCTTCAATCAGTGTCTGGAAGAGCTAGAGGAGGAGGTTGCTGGACCATCAAGCCCCCCACCAGTAATCAAAGATGAACAGCAGGAGTATTGGGGGCCAAATACTCTGAAGGAATGGGCTCTTGACGGCCACGGCAGCTCTGGTTTGCATAACCTGACGGGAGAACAACATCCCGAGTTACCTAACGATCCTGAAGGAACCCTAGACGACCATGAGCTTTTCAATTTTTGGCAAAGTGAAAACCAAGAAATGATCAAATCTGAAGAAATTCCTTGCCAACAACAAGAATTAGGGGATCAACATTCCAAGCTACCACCCAACGACACTGGAGGAAGCCAATACCAGGGAATCCTCAACTCTGAAGCCGGAAGCCAACAAGGGGAATTGGGGAATCAACACCCTGAATTACCCAACGATACTGGAGAAAGCCAACAAAAACCACAGAATTTTGGTGAAAGTTCACGGCAAGGGTTGCAAACTTTTCAGAACAATCAACTGGAAGGACTGAAAAGCTTTGATGAAGGTCAACAGCAGGAACCAACTGACCAGTCAGAGTTGAATGAACCATGGTACGTACTTAGTTCTTTGCCTTCCTTCTTTTCCTTCAAAGATCGTTTCTTTCACCCGCCCCTCCTGGTAAATGTGTGTGTAGTTTTGTCCAACAGAACACCTGGCAAATGGAGTAACTAACAAAAGAAACCTCATCTAGGAACGGCGATCTATCCTCTCCAGCACCGAGACACACAGCTCCAGAGTCTGATGACTATGCTTCCACAGTTTCTGGTTCCCAGTCTTCTCCTAAGCCAACTGACCTCGAGAAATACCTCCCAGTACGTTTTTTCTCACATCTCTATCCCAAGAAGCCGCTGTTAAAATAAGTTTTTCCAACAGTATCTGGGCCCCGAAGAGAATCTCACTCCCGAGGAACTTAAAGCAAAGCTGCAGTTTCAGCACGATGTCTTGTCGATGCATCGGTATAACCAGCGCCTCGCAGAGAAAAAGTCAAAAGAAAAAGCTAGGATGAAAAGCAAAGATAAGGGCAAGGGTAAAGAGAGGATCCAAAACAACCTCGTTTACGACCCAGCAATCCATAAATTTGATCCCTCAACCATATATGCAGGCCCCTCTAATATGAAAAAGCGTTTTTATTATGAGATCTCTGATGATGATGAAGAGCCAGGCCAACAACAACCACGGCAGTCGCGCAAAGTAGGGGAGAAACAGGAACACCCAAAGCAACAAGAAGATGATATCACCTTCGAGGAATTCCAGGTTTTGTACATGAACCTCGATCCGAACATTGTGTACACTCTTCGCGAAGGCGAACAGGGGCCAAGCTCAAAGCGTGCCAAAATGAGCAATGGCGGGCGCCCTGTACGCCCCCCTAAAGAGGATGATAGATGGAATATCTGGACAGTCGGAGATCCAAGCCTCAAACTCAGGGGATCCAATATATCTGCGGAGTATCTGAGGACGGTGTTATTTGAAGATGCGGGTGCCTCTGGTGAGCGGAGGACAAAGTGGTCGCTGACCAAATTGTGCGAGAGATTGGTCCAGAGAAGGGAATATAGGGAGAAGGAGGCACGCAGATTAGGAACCAGACCTTTTGGGAAACCAAAGAACTGGAGCCCGGAGCTTCCATGGTGGAATTATTTCGATGATGTTTAGGCGACGTTGATAATTTTGGGGGGATGAAGTTGTTACTTCTTTGGATCTTGACCGGTTTATCTCTTGCACATTAGGTGCTGTTTTAGACATTGATTTGGGTTGAGATTTGTATGGTCCCGCAGACCCAAAGCCCCTCTTGGTATGTGTATTTTCTTCTTTTTTCTTCTTTTTTTCCTTTTATTGTATTTGGACTTTTCTTTGGTATGCCCCCGTGCCTTGATGTTATGCATTTGATAGGACAGGCATTTTATAGGACATGCATTTGATACATGTACTAGTACCTTTCTACTTTTGAAAATTCATGTACTCTCCCTACCCTGCTCGATAACACATTATATATATAATTTATCGAGATACTTTCATTAAGTAGGCAGAACAAACTTCGCAAAAATCCAAGCAACCTTTCTTGGCCTCATAGGCTACTAAAAGCCACACTCTACTTGTTTCGGTTCCTCTGTGTATTTCACTCACCGAAATCCTGTTCTTGTTGAGCAGTAAACTGTTTCTCGTAGAGGCTATAAGGCGATTTTCTTAGATAGGATAGAAGTTGATCATTATGACTACAAGTAGTGGATCCGAAAATTATGTTCTTAGATTTGAGTTCCGTGCGAGATGTTAACTTACCATGGGAAAATATTAGATGACCATAACGGCATGGACCGCGGGTATCCGAAGACTATGTATCTCACTGCTACCGTAACTTTGATTTCCCAAGTAGTCTTAGACCACTTGGGAGACGGAATATTATCAAGTTCTTCCTTCGACACACTAGAATATTGGAGACAATACACCGTTGCTTATGTAAAAAGCGCTGCAGTTTCAAGTTTATAATGACTAAAATTGTTGAATATGTTTCTAGACTTCGAGGTCCTTGTGTATGGATTTTAGATTAATTGTCAACTTTGAAGCCTCAACCGCAGGAGGTGCACTAGACAATCGCGGTCCCCCCTCAGCACTTCACCATATACATCACCACACAATTCTCTATGCTAAGCCTTCGATGAAAACAACCTTGCTTAATTTATTTAACATCCTATAGCCAGAATCTCCAGCAATAATGGACATGTATGAGACAATGGCTACACGATGTTAGTTTCATGATAATACACGGAGGCCCGGGGGGAATACCGATGTCTCAAGAGACTTCTTCTGGCTTAGGTTCAGGGTCAAAGTACAAACCTACTGCCCGAAATCTACAGGCAATTGAGTTCTTAGGCGGTGCGAATATTGGCGGTGGGGATTGGGCGGTTGTAAGAGCAGAGAAAGACTCATGCTGATCAGCTTGACTCAGGCCGGGAGAAAGCTCCTCTAATTTGCGAGACTTTGAATATGCTGCAGTATTCGGCTTCTTTTTCGGAGGTGGACCTGGACGCTGCCTCTTCCTAGCCAGCTTAGGCTCATCTTCGGCTTTCGGGTCGTCTTCGTGTGTGATGGAAGCTAGCAGAGAAGCATTTGCTATCTCCAATTCCTTTATGGCCTTACGAAGGTGTGATCTCCGGATCTTGCACAGTTCCGACTCCACCAAGTTGGCTTCCGTGTCTTTCCTGATGGAATCCACGGAGCTTGTCAGGTTTCGCATATCAGGAGCTATAGAATGCTCGATAGGCTCGTCAAACCCTTTAATTGTTGATTCGAATTCTTTGTATGGCTTCTTGATTACCTCGGGGGGTACCGTTGGCTCGGCATATGTTTCGGGAGATTCGCATGGTAGCGGGGAGTCTGTTACCGGGTCTGCAAAAAGCCCTCTGATCTCGGCAAGTGCGAGAGTTACTGAGTGCAAAGGGCTTTGAGGAGGTTCGTTTGGTTCTGGTGACTTTGGCTCGGATCCGTTTGTAATCATCTCCCAATCCGAGTAACTGTCGTCTACGGTGATAAGTGGTGTGTCACGAGACCCTGAAGACTCGTCAAGAATGGAGGATGAAGACATGATGCTTGGAGAACTTGTCTGACAGTGTTGGTAACGACTGGGGGTCATTACGATTTTGATGGGACCGGGTTTTCGACCGGTCATAATGTAGGTCGTATCAATGCCAAGAAAGGCGATTCTATCAGAAATAGATACAGAATTTTCTCAAGTTTCCCGGGGAGGATAAGACCTACTCGCGCGGCCGGTTTGAAGCCGCCTAAAGAGCTGTGGCGAGTGATCTGGCAGCCAATAAGAGCTCGAGTTTTTGCAGTCTTTAGATCAATTACCTTTTTTGTATGAGCGGCTTCAATCCGGCAGCGCGAGTAGGTCATTACCTTTTACGACCAATGGGTCCGGCCTCGACCCGGTCCTAACACTGACTGGTCGTTATCTACGGGTAGTGTGGTCGACGAGCCGGCTCGAGACGAGCAGGAAGAAAAGCTTGACTTGACTCGTGATAGCAGCTGCTCGACTTGTCTCGACTTGTCTCGACTTGTCTCGACTTGTCTCGACTTGTCTCGACTTGTAAAGGCTCGAGTGGCTCGAGCTGAACTCGGGCTTTTCAGTGGCCCCATAGGAGTTCCAGAAGTCATTCTAGATCTCTTTGTGCAAACATATGTTGTTAGGGTTAGGGTTGAATACTTCAAGATTTTATAAATCAAATGGCAGAAGGATAATATGGGTATACCAAGTATGGTTTCAAGGCGGGAATATGCAGAAAGATAACACCCAAAAAGCTCGAGCTCTTCAAGTCGAGCAGTGAAAAAAGCTCGAGCCAACTCGACTCGTCGACCACACTATCTACGGGTCGTGGGTCATTACCAACACTGGAACTTGTAACTTATACAACATGCAGGGGTCTGATCTGGCACAAACGAAGAATCTCCAGTTAATCAACGCTCTGTTCTCAGTCATGATGACATCATCAATTTGTGGCTAGGGGTTTCGCTCCGAGGATCCTCATCCGAGTGATTTTCTATGATTCCCAACTCGATGGTTGTAGCCAAGCATTTTAGACCATAAAGTCGCTTTGTTTGTTTCAGACTAGTCCCTAACGGGAGTGAGACTGCTCGAAACTATCCCTTAAGCCGTCAGGCCGAATTGAAAAGGCAGCTGTTAACCACATTCAGTAAAGATGATGGATTGAGCGCTGGTCTCAGTCATACCGTCACGCCAGCTGCTTATCAAATACATGGCAGATCGTATTATATATCTCCAATGTTTACTGAATGTGGTTAACAGCTGCCATTTCAATTCGGCCTGACGGCTTAAGGGATACTCACCATTTGAGAGAAATTCTCAGCAATGATGAGTTTATTCTCATGAGTTCATGAGAACGTTCCAACCATATTAATCCAGTCAGATATATTTGAATATAGCTACCATAAAGACTTGAATGGCAGGAGGTACAACAGGCAAGTCTAGTTATAAAAACTGTAAAAATTGATAGAAAAAAGGTTTGACACTTGAGGTCAGTACTCCGCTGGGTTCTCTTCCTTTTCTGGCGGCATATATTTTATAGCAGGCGATTTTTTTCGAGTGTTTTCATCCGAATGTCCCACCTTTCACCTTAAATGTACTATTATAGCCTCGTTTATGCTAGTTCACACCATTTCCAGACTTTTCTCTCAATTCCAAGATATTTTCAAGACCAAAAGTCTCGAAGTCTCAGGCTCACCTCCATCACTATTTGAGACACATCATTAATACATGTAATCTCCTACTTTATACACACAGAGACAAGAATATACCAATTACTAAAATCTCTGAAGTATATATATGTACCGCGTGCATGCACAGGTTTAATTAACGCATGGAATCAAACCACCTTAATTAGTATAAAAAGCACCAAAGATTAATCATTTTCGATCTTTACAAGGATTATACCATATCATTACCAACTTGGAAGCCGTTGAACGAGACCACTTACTAAAGTTTTCAACTAATCATGTATTGATATATCAACTATTTATAAGGAGTGAGAAAAGAAAAGGAAAAAAAAGGAGGAAAAAAACCATACGTCATTGAAAGTATCCCTAACCCACCAAAGAATGCTCTGACCGTATACGTAGCTTCGCAGTTCTCGTTTAAAAAAAGATTTAAATGGGGAAACCGGTATTAAGGCCACGTTCCCAATTCATAAAAGAATTGGGCGGACAGGGAGCCAAATAAAAGATTTTGCAGCTAGCTGTTACTCTAGCAAACAGGGGAAGTTCTGCATGTTCCCCAGGGAATATATGTTCGAAGTCCATTTATCAGGCGCTTCGTTTAGAGGTATTGCTGCACCGCAGAAGGAGCAAGGCAAGTATCCCATATATTCTTAGGATAAATAGCAGTATTCCCTGAGTATGACTGCCGGTGAGGCGGGTAAAGTGGCAGTGGCAACCCGGCGGCCACCTGGCTAAAGGCAACTCGAAGGCATGACATATATGCCCGCCGAAACCGTTAAATACCGTAGTATGGCTACACTAGAAATTAAGAGATCTTGAACATCATACTTAACACTGTACGTACTGGCACAGCAGATATCTTTACAATTTATCCTGGGTTCGTATCTAGCAAGCTTTGTCAGCCTATCATAGTACATTAGAATCTTAGAGAGGTTTCAGTAGTGGATCGTTGGCCATGGGATTCTTTATCCCACATGTGCGAGCTCGGTCAGTCAAATCTCGCTATTTGTGAAAGTTTTCTTGCCCTGACCTAATAGGAGATATGAAGGATATTAGGGGACCATTGAAACATCATGGGTACGGTGGTGACCTTGAGTCCAATTGATAATCAATGATTCATCACTCGGACTTATAGAACATAGTTTTTACTCACCTGCAGCTGTAGTTATAATCCAGAAGAATCCACTATACCCGAGAAGGTATTTTTTTTTTTTTGTTTAATTCATTAATACCCGAGAAGGTAGGTAAAAGTGCTTAGAAATTTATTTTGTTAGTAAAGAGTTTTGATTTGAGGATACGTTTCAGGGCGATCTAGTTTGAGGCAGCCTTGATGATCCGTCAGGCGCGCGCTAGCGACCTTGGTATTATCGATGATGGAAACTATAAGCAAGACATTCTTCGACGAGAGATCTAAAAACAAGGATAACTAGACTCAAGATTCTACGCAACGGTGTCGTTCATAAAGCAATGATATGACGCCATACATTGTTGGACCCACTACGTAGATATTCCGATGGAGAAATAATAGGCTATGGTCATCCAAGCCTAGATTTGATGTGTGTTCTCTGCGCTCTACTGGTCGAGCCTTGCATCTGGTTTATTTTCTGGTGTGGAGCTTGGTATCGAAATTAAATGCAGGTAAGAAAACCCACTAATAACCGAGTGATATCATATGATCAACGAGAACGAATGGCCAAACAAGCGGCAAATGAATGCCGGAACTTCGCAATACAACGATTTGATTGAAGGAGAGGCCTTATATGTCCGATTGGACTGTAATTCACCGCTTGATTAGTGTAGAGGTTATCACTCCGGATTTTGAACTAAACTTCCGGCAACCCCGGTTCGAGTCCGGGATTGAGCTTCATTGCAATTATTTTATTTTTTGAAGACATGATCTACAACCATCAGAAATTCTAGAGAAAGGAGTAAATCTCTTTTTGTAATCATTGACGTTGGTGGCGGTGCGCAAATTATTTTCAGGTTGCTCGCAACCATCTCAAGTTGACAGTAGAGAAAATGTAACAAATCAACTGTAACATTAACCGGCGAATGCGAGAGTCGAGAGTATTAGAGGTTGATAGCTAGTTCATTTATCGTTTGGAATATCAGAGGTTTACCTATGTTACATGCATGTATGTGTCTTAATGTCTTAATCAATATCAAATTATAATATGTGATTAATTCAACCAAGTATACGTATTATTATGTAAGTTACTTGCTATTAAACAAGCCAAAAAGAAGTGACTTAACTTGTACCTATCTTGCCATTGTTCCATGATCATAACAATCCATTGCTGTGTGTCATGATCTTTTGCTTACTCAAATCTAACCTATAGAATGCTTCAGGTTTTTTCGACCAATATTGTCGATGTTTCCTTTTCATTCGTGGAATAAAAATCCCATCGTCATTCTAACTACCGGTATACCACCTATTCATCTAATCCTTATGTCGTTGGCGTTGATGGGGATGGGTGGTTCTGAACATTCACAAACCACGGGCATGGAATTGAAGATAAGCGAGGTCCTATATCCCACAGTTTGGTATTTGGAATTTTAGATGCTACATATACGCGGACTAAACTCCTAGCAAATGGGAAAGTGTCTAGGCCAGATCGTTGTTATACCTTAATCAGATGGAAGCAATTGATGACTTTCCATACACTTACCAAAAGAGGCAGTTTTAACGACCTAGCGGATCTTGGAATATTTGAATCTCAATTGATGCAGCAGATGGCCGCAGCGGCATCAATAAAAACAGGTTCATTTTACATCCGTTCTCCAAATTATACCTTGTCCAGAACGCAGGGTGGTGGTTTTCATACCATGGGTTGGTTCGCTCGGTAATGGGACAATACCACAGACTGGCTTCGGCCGATCCACGGCGACTCGGGACTGTGGCCCTAGCGTTAATTTATCTGATACCATATCTACATAAGTTTTGGGGATCAAATTATGTCAAGCGCAAAAATCTCACATGATGTCTGCAAATAATAAAAAGCCCGACGATCATAATTAAATATGCGTAGAGTCTGAACCAGATATCTGTTTGACGCAGAAATCATAGGATATCACTCGCTACCTTGTATGGTTTGGGCCATGGGCCGATTGGAGGAACGCTTGGAGACGGATACAACTATTTGTTGAAGTGGTTGTCTACTTGTAAGCTAGCGAAGAATTTTACTCTGTCTAGTGACTTATGGATGCATCAACGATTAACAAACATGACCAGTAGTATTGAATCGATCTGCACTAAAGACAAAACCCACAAATCAAGGAAGAAAAACAAAAAGATCTAGAATCCCAACATCAAGAATGCTGACAGATATTATTATGAAATCAATACCTATTGAACCACTGTACTTCGTGGGATTATGAGATTCGTTAATCGTTGTGTGAGGAATTCATATAATCCTGAGTTTTCCTGTCTCGAGAGACAATGAGCGGGCAGTGCACCACGTCGTACGTGTACTGGAAGGACGTCCTAATAGGACTGACATTATAACTCCGCCTTGCGAATCAAGTAGATATCGATTTACCTGGATATATCAAACTAGACGGCTCACAACTATCGAGAGGACCAGAGACCGCCTTACGATCAGACCATACTTTCTCCCAAATCAAGCTAGGCAGTCAATGATACTATAGTCACCATCGCTTGGATTCAACCCGCGCACTATAGTATAGATAGATTTTCTCCAGTATTCTGTGAAGTCTGGATTTATCATTACCCCCTTTTCACAGTTTCGTCTTGATTTAGTTAGTAGGGGCCCAGTACCAAATCTCTCGATGTTTCATCGCGTCTTGAATAAGTTAGCTTCCCCGCTAGCGTCCACCTTCTTTCTTCTTTCCTTCGGACGTTCCACTGGGGATTTACTACCGATGTTTGTGAGTGGCGACAGTTGAACCACAAGCTACATGCAGGACAGTGACAGCCCGGGCCATGATGTATGCAATCAAGCGCTGGCACGTTAGTATCAAGGACCTTTTGCTCAGTTGGATCTTTTCCCCGCCAAAGGATGACTGCTTTTTCTTTCTTTCTGGCGGGGGTGTACCAGGACGGCGGGAAGTAGAGTACATATTCAGTGAGCGGCGAATATTCCGATCGTCAATAACTTATCAGCACAGTTGTCCGGCACATATCCACAACTGCATAGGGTTAAGTGTTGTATCCATAAATCTGATTCCACGAAGGTTCCTGGCCCTGGAAAGGAGATCACCCCGGAAACCCGCTATAAGTTGCTTTAGGAGGGGTTGTCCGATGAAACGACCCAGAAGAAGACTCCTGAACAAGCTCATCCTTCCCACCCAGGGAGAGGGGTAGGCTACGGAGCATTCCATCATGCATAACGGCAATATCGATAGTATGATTGCTGGCTCCGCTCGGACTGGTTGAAAGAAATCGATACTGAGTTGGCCATTGCATGTGGTTTTAATCTAGAAATGAATATATGTCCCGAGAGATTTTTACTTTTTGTTACTATCTGAAGGGTCCAAGAGCCATGTCAACCCAAAGTCGGTGTGCTCTACTAAGTAAGTTCCAGAAACGGCGATTCACTAAGCTTTCATATTCATTCCGCACTGACCTCGGCGTCTGTTACTGCACTAATTTGGTAGGAACTGCTGCCGAGCTACCTCTGGTTTAAGCGGCATCTCAAAGATCAGCATGAATATTTTGTTTCACGGCTGGCACGGTATCGGTGTGATAGAACGAACGAGAATTGTTATACTAGCCAAACCAAAAGTAAACGAAATAAGTGGTGTTTTTGCGGGTTCCTCCTATCAGAGCTGGAGCTAAGAGATTCCCCCCCCCCCCCCTCTCTGCGGATTAGGGGAGGTACCTAGTCCTCAAGCTCGTCTCAGGGACGTTTAGATGATACACGTTCCAGAATCAGTCACAGAAGTTTGTCGAACCCATAGGTACATAAATGTAGGTATTTGATCCTCAAGCATGTCGAACCGAAAGATCGCTTCACCATTTCCCTTAGCTAGATTTCCGAGAGAGCTTCGGTAGTGAGTTTCGGGTGTGAAAAAGAGATAAACGGAAAGTTCCGTCCGTTCTCCTGGAGCACGGTCCGGTACTATGAATTATCCTTACCCTCGCCTCCAATGCCGTGTGGCTTTGCATAGAGTTCTGAGTGGGGCTCTAATAATTCATCAGCCACTGTGAATCTTTTCTGTTTCGGATATCAAGGATTTTCTTCGAGACTGCCTAAGAACCAGAGCCTCCAAGCTATTAATAGTAACGCTGAGCCTGCCTGCAAGCCTGCAAGCCACACGTGCACTTTAGCCCCAAACCCTATGTCATACACGAACCAGGGTACGTGACGTAAGCTCCTTGGGAAAGGAAGGAAGAAGTGGGTGCCAAGCGCGCCCAGAGTGTCCAGAGTAGGATCCATTTGCCTTGCGAAAGAGGAGCCGGTAAAGGAAGAAGGGTCCAAGGGGTTAAAAGCATCGTCTACCACTAGTTCTGAAAAGTCATTTTCCAACAAAAAAGTGTGCGAAGGAACTGTAGATAGATATAGTACCTATATGTAAATTTACATACAGGCACATGTAGTTTATAGGTAATCCAATGAGTGTAGATGCCCCATTTCGCAGAATCTAAGGATACCTAGTCAGCCATTTCGAAAATAACGACTATCTCGAGTTCGGCCGAGAGTGAGGCGGCGTGTAATATGAAGGAGTAGGCAGGTGGAGTAGAGTACAACATGTTATAAATGATCTTCTGCGGAGACGCCATGATACCCGCCCGCTTTCCCACGATGTGATACTTCCTAGGCTGCAGTCTGCACTTCTGTTTGGTTGTGGAACTCGCTTTCTTACTCGCTCGTTTCCTACAAGCTTCCATCCATAGCCCGCTGCTTCACAGGATTTATTGTTAGAAGCGACAACGGCCGAGAGCAGTGCACTCAGCCAGCGACTGGTGTAAAAGTACTGGGGTGATGGAATTATTTGATCCAGTCATCAGTGCTGGCTGTTAAAAATTCGCAGAACAAATGTGATGAAGAGCCCAAGTAAGAAGAGGAATGCCTGAGTTGAGCTTGGGATCCAGGGCGCCAAGTGCTGCAAGGACCGTTTTGAGCATCGCAGAGCGGGTGAACACGAATCCGCCGAGACTAGTCCAAGGCACAGCCCCAGCCTGCTTCCTTTCTCCCCAGATGCCTGCAAGATCCTGGGCTTGCTTTCCCTTGAATCAATCAAATCAGCATCTTCCCCCGAATTTCCTCTTCTTCTTACTTCTCCCACACACCCCTACACAGCCGCCCTTGTAACTTACACATTTACCTACCCATTTGCTGCCACCACCATTTCACCTCTCGCTCGTTCCATTCCATTCACGCCATTCACACCATTCAGCCGTTCCTCCTCCTCTCATCATCTCTCTCCCTCTTCACCATCATCATCGTCACCATAACCACTCCAATACAATAAACATCTATTATTCACTACTCTCCCAAGATATACATACATACCATAACAAACCCCCCATACTTCTTTTACTACATCCTCTGTAAGTACCGAAATAATACTTGCTCTCTCGCTTAATCTCTCGGTCACTTTTATTCATACGTCTCCCATCTCATCAGCAGCTCCCAGAGAGATACTCAACCCTACTGTACTAAAGTGAACACCGCTGCTCTACCACTGTCTAACTCCCAGCTTCTACAAAGGCTATTGCCTTAACGTTTGCAATGTCCTCCCAACAAAGTATGAGCAGAAACCCCTCAAGCTCGCCCTTTAGCAACCAAGACTCGTTCAATAACGACATCGACTCCTGGATTAATTACGACGGCGCCTTTACATCTCCCTCACCTACCCTACCCCAGGTCTCGTTTTCGTCACAGGCTTCGTCCAGTTTGAACCAGACTTCCAACACCCACTCGGCTACCGGCTTCTCTGGCCCTAGTCACCAGTACGACCGTCACCCACAACAAACAGGAAGTCTTCCTGTAGACGCTGGTTATTATAGAGACCTCCTGCCTTCTTCAACATCGATGTCACCAGATACCAACTCCTACATGTTCGGAAACGACTACCTCTCTCCTCCCAGCAATGACATGATGCCATCCTATGGCAACTCGTCTACAGACTTTGTGAACCCTGGCACGATCTCGCCCTTCGATGCACTCGAAACCTCAGTGAAGTCAGAGGTGGGTTTAGTGTCTGCACCACCGCCAGTTCCCGCGGTTGCGCCTATGGCTACGGCTGGAAGGTACTACCCTGGGATTCATCAACAGCAGGCTGTCTTCCAACAGCAACAGATGTGGCTCCAACAGAAGGCTCAGGCAAAGATGACTCCACCAAACAGTGTCGAGGAAAGCGTGGAGAAGATTATGAATTCGCTTAGAATTCAAAAGGCATCGACTGCGGCTCGTTCGCCCTCTGTGTTGCCTAATATTCCCAAGTTGAAGAAGAAGGATGAGGACGAGATGGATGAGGATGAGAGACTACTTGCAAGTGAGGAAGGAAAGAAATTGACAAGCAAGGAGAGGAGACAGCTGAGGAACAAAGTCTCAGCCCGCGCATTCAGGAGCAGGAGGAAGGGTAATTTCCCATTACACGTTGTTTTAGGGGGAAAGTTGCTAACGCAATATTCATAGGTTACATTATGGATTTGGAGGAGGAAATTAGAAAGTGCAAAGACGAAAACCTCGAGATGCAGAACGAGAATGCTAGATTGAGAGAGGAGAACGCCAAGATCAGTGAATTCACGAAGACACTTCTTGGCTCACCTGCATTCTCGGCATACCTTGCTGCAACCATCGAATCTGGGACCGTTGCTGCCGCCCCGGCCCCAGAAATGACCACATCTACACCAATGCCCGAACCCGTTCGATCTACCCGTAAAGACGTCAACCCTAATGTTGCTGTCTCTGAGGACTCTTGGCCTTTGGCATACCCATGGGGAGGAAGCTCATCTACAGTGTTTGCCGTCACCTCGCTCCCAGAGGGTCCAAGCATTCAAGACTTGAGTGGAAAGGTTAATTCTGATTTTGATGATTCATTCGCCGAGAACAAACTCAACCCGCTTCCTCACGTTGCTGATGGCTTCTGCCCATTCCCCCGCGACACGAATAACTTTGTCAACAACAACTACAACTGGGATGATGATGAATATGAAGCACCTGAGGACCTCATGGATGCCTACGAGGAGGAGTATGGCGTTCCTGCTCCTAAGGAGTCTAAGGAGGTGGAAGAGTCCAAGTCGCTGGATGAGCTCTTCCCCGGACAAGGGGTGAACACTCTTCTTGAGAGACTTGAAATGATTGTAGGAGGTCAAGCCAAGCCAGAAGACTTCTTCGAGGAGGCCACCCCAGCCCCTGTGCCGGAAGCTGTTGAGCAGATTGGCCAGAATATTGAGAAGGTCGTTGAGGCGAACGGGATGCTGGACGCTGTTGAGGGTGTGTACCGAAGGGTTGGATTGTTAGTCGGATCATAGTCGTAACAATATTTCTTCTGGAGAATTGGTCGCCCACTGCGACCATTTTTATGTGTGACGATGGGAGTTTGTCTGTCTCGGGGCCGGGCGTATTCGTGTAGCATCATTAACTGGCTCAGTCTGTGCTTTAGAGAAATGGGTATTTTGTCAGGGGGGAAAAAACACGTTCGTTAGAATTTCTCTTTGATTTTTTTTTTTCTTTCTTCTGAACTACTCTCTGCTTTGCTTTTTACTTTTACTGTTATTATTTTAGGCGAATAGCGCTTCCTTATTGCGACAGATTCCCCACCGCTTCTTTGGAGTGACTCCACCTTTTCTTTATATTCTTCCTGGTCTACTACTTTTTTTCCCTTTTGTCTTTGGTTTGGGGATCTGTTTATTTGGTTTGGGGAATACAGGGTTGGCTACGTGTTTTTATGCCTTTTATTTTTCTCTATTTCTTTTTTTTTTTTCTCTCGGGGGAGGGTGTGGTCGAGAGGTGTATCTTCCAGGATCTAGAGCAGACATGGATATATCTAGGCAATTTACATTGACTTGGAATGAGACCCCAATTTGCTTATTTGGAACTGTTCAGTGTCGTGAATGCTTGTGTAGAAGTAAATATTGGCAGTGATATGAATCAATACGTACGCCCAGTAAAAACGCGATAACCCTATTCCATGATCTTGGTATAAATATTTTGAAGGGTACTGTAGATACAGTAGTTTGGAGTTGGGGTGAACATCCATCTTGGTATCGGTGTGTGGCCCTAGCGTCAGCGTCAACACAATATAAAATGCTGGGCAGTTGGGGGTGAGGTTGTATATACCACTTTACAGTTTTAATTTTCTGCAGAGAGTCGACCCCACGAGCCACCTGGAGATATACGTACTACTGGGTGTTCCTCTGCGCCATTCGAGTAATGATCGTGGAGGAATGGAATGATATGATGCTACCTACCCACTTCATGTATAGATCTCTCGAGTGTACGTACATATGTGAGACGGAGTTGATCCGAGTTGCTCTGTTTTTAGTAGACAAGGTCGATACTGCCACTACATGTACTCTAGAGTAGCTAGGGCAGAAAACTTAAGCTTACTTTGTCTGCGTACGCGACGCATCATCGTCATGAAAAGAGACAAAGCTGCCTCCGTAAAAGCTCCCCAATCATGAGTCAAAGTTGCACTGCAGGAAAAGGACTCGTAGGTCCCAAGCCTGTTTTCTTTATCCGGCTATGCCGGCAGAGGATTACGACGACGGCAAAGCCAATGGTCGTACAGGTTGCTGCCCCCCAATGTTTGGTCGCTGTGGTATATCAACTACTCGCCACTGCGGTATTGTTGGGGACGTGGGCATCATCGGGTATCACTCGGGGCTTGGCGAGGCTCAGCCCCCGAGTGATTACGACGTCTCTGTCCGCAGTGAGGGGTTATGGGGGGTGAGGTGGGTTTCGAGTACACTGTGGGAAGAGCTCTACCTGGCGTTCGATAAGTTTGAAAGAAAGGTTGCCAAGTTGAGTGAGGTAATGGTGATGATGATGGATGGCTATCACTTACTCAGTCCAACATCTCCGCCATACACTAACGTATGTACGGGCCTCGAAAGAGGTACCTGGCCTGGCTATGGAAGGAAAAAACTTTTCCCGTTACATGCAACCTGTGATTAGCTCTTTTGGAGTCTCTCCTAACTGTGCCACGGCTTGAATTTGGAATGGTAAACCCTAAAACTCACCATTGCCTAATCAACTAGCTAATGAGACCGAGAGCACAGGGCGGACCGGCCGGATGGCGTAAGGTCTTATTGGGACTGCCTGCATACCTTTCTAGAATCTAGATTTGGTTCACCTTGAATGCTTCCCCCACAACAGACGCTGGTCAAACCTGTAGAGGTGACCACGTCTTTTGCGTGATGCTTATGCGGGGAGGAACGTCGTAGTGGGGGGAACGATATTCACACCCATCCACCCATTCTCAATCAAAGACAGTGAATTGTTTCATTGATCCCAGATCGTGACTTGTGAGTATCCTATGAAACCTACTCGCTAACAAGCTCTGCTGACGGTTTGAAATCCGTAACGTTTCAGGGAGCTTTTTTTTTTTCTTTCTAGCCGCCCTATGGCCAATTGATCTACTGCGATCCGTGCAGAGACCCAAATGTCATGCATCCAGCTTTCCCCCCCTTATTTGCTATAGATTTCAGAGGGAAGTTTTAACCTCTTGGATTGTGCTTTCAAGGCAAGAAATGCCACGATTACACTCGATTCCAGCGTATAGCTGGCCTACTGGAGCGGGGGCGGTATCGTTTTGATTACTTTTTCACGAGCTCGAGTGGCGCCAGGAAATGACCAAAATTCCCATTGGGGTAAATACCTGAATTGGTTGCTGTGCTATGAAGTATTGTTAGCCCCGGAGTGAATATCAGAAGCTGATCTCACAAGAAAGGGAGTAAATGGAAGCCATACCACCCTGGAATCTTTACGTAAAGGGCACCTGCCCCACCCAGGAAGTCCGAAAGGATCCAATCGTCGGAAGACTCTATATCCGAAACCTCCCGCTCTACGCAGATAGTAGCGAGATATCTAGTAGCTTGGCTCCACCATTAATAGCATTTTCAGATTGATAATCAGCCGGAGGGTACTCTACTTCTGGCTGGCTGGTATTGAACATCATGAACAGCCTCAGGGCTGAAAAGCTTGCACAACAATTTGGATATTTAGATGCATGTAGCTACATGTCAATGTGCACTAATGACCCGTGGTCTAATGGACGGGAAATAACCACATGGTCAAAGCCAGGACTAGCTTTTCGGAGAAATTAACCCCATCAATCCAAAACTCATCGTATTTCTTTTGCACAGCCTCCATCTAGGAGAGAAGCAAGTTTTGACGAATCGATAAGATCTTGGGAAGGAGCCCCGAGAATTAAAGACCGCCCTTCTATATTTATTAATGGCTAGACACTAGTGCCCAATTGACACCCTTAGTAAATACTGACAGGACCAAGAAATATTTAGACTCCTCTGCTGACACCAAAGCATTGATGGATCCGGACAGCCATAAGAACGTGCTCATCCTAACTTTTACTCCTATAAAGCCCCTTTATCGGTGAAATTACAGCACACAAGCGTACGGCCATCTCGCAATGGACACCAAAAAAAGTCAAGGAGTCACCAGCTCAGAGTCTGGCTTGCCTGTCAGCCTTTTGGACCACCGATAAGATTAACTTTATTTTTTATTCCCTCCCCGATGAACGAAGTTAAGTTCATCGAGTTGATAGGATTCGTTGATATCCAAAATTTCATTCAGCTCATACTCAACTTACAATGTCTCCACACAACGAAACCACGCAGACGGGATAGTTAAACCGGCAAGAACCTATCTAAGGATTCAAGTTCGCTAGCAGCCCATAAGACTGTGTATGAGGATGACCGCCCAGTGTCCGTCTCCCAGGCCGTTCATCAGTATCAACGCATGTACGACTCCGACATAACCTCACCTGTCTAGATAGCTTTTACACAAATATAGATCCTCCATCACCGTTCCCCTATGGCCGTTATGACCTCCTCATCGTTACTCGTTAGTACCATGAGATTGGTGGCGGTGGAAACGAAGATGAGGTGCATGGATAGCTGAGATGGAGATTAGATTTCCAGAGATTGGCTATTTCAAGTGTATGACGGGGTTACAGGACTAAGCCAGCTCACTCAAATAGAGGAGGAGGGATAGTATTGCCTGGCTACGATAAATATCGAAAGAGGGTTTGAGAGTTGGTCTCTGGGATGGTTGCCATCATCTGCGGGAAATGAATTCAGAAAGAAAACAAAGAAAAAATGGATGCCTAAACCGCCTTGGCATTAGACATTGCGGGGACTTCAAAAGTAAGAGATCTGATAGGGGCTAGGGCCAGGTGTTGCGCGAACAATCCATGCCGTCTCGCCTATCTAGCTATCTGGAATAGGTTTATAATCTACCAAACCTCAATGAGATACATGCCCTTGATAGTGTGCCTAGAAATCAGTATATAGATGAAAGAGCTGTGAGGGAAAGTTGGGTTCAAATCCCAATCAGGGCAAAATCAATTTTTTTCTCTTTTACTAGAGTCTATGGCGCGAGAAGGCATAAAGGGTGGGTGTGTCAACTTCAGAGGAACTTTTTTTGTATGGGAATTAGAGAAAATTCCACCATTAGGCTAGGCGCTAGTACCATTATGGGAGTAGATCTCCCAATTTATATAGATTGATTGGCTGCAAACGCCGAAGTTTACACGCCTACCCACCATAGCTTCTCGATCCATAGCTAGCCCCTTTTTATATAAGCAGGCAACACCCACTTCTTTCTGACAGCCTTAGTAATGGCTTAATTGTAGCTGAACTCAGGACTTCTCACTCCCATTCTTATGTTTATCTGTCAATTAATGAAGTAATTAATCAGTTATGTTTATCTGTCTCGCTGGCGAGTGATCATCCATGAATCATGTGTTGCAAAATATCTCTCTTAGTTCATCCTATACTAGCCAACCATCCTTGGCGCACAAATGTCGTTTCTAGCCACCAACACACATGGGCGAGTGGTCTAACGGTTTAGCCCTCGCCAAAGAACACCGCGAGGTTTAGCCCTGCTTTCGATCACAGAAGGCCAGGGTTCGACCCAGGGGTGGGAGTAGTGCCAGTTCGTCCCGGAACCGCACAGTACTTTTTGTTCTTTTTTTGTGTATGAAAGAAGAGATACTATAACCACCCAAAACGTACCGCTTGGGGTATTTTTTTATTTTGATAATAGTGCGCAATACCCCCCAGTATAAAGCCGCAGTTGAATTTGACATTCCGTGGCATTTGAGCCCGTTGCCACGCAGAGGTCAGGGTTAGGTTCCGCTCTTGGCCAATCAGAGGGCTAGTAGGTTCGCAGAATTAAGGGCAGTACATATTAGATACACAGGAGATACAGTATTGATAAATAAAAATTATATCATATGCGCCTTCCCCCTCCCCTCCCATCCTGTGTAAATAGTAATCCCATTTAATTGTAAAGAGTTCCTAGTTTGCCTTATACAAGCTGGTAGAACAGCTCTGAGGGAGACAGATACATTGATTGATTGATTGATTACTTTCATTAATTGAGACAGATACATCATTATAGCTACGTGTAGTCCAGGAAAACCCACAATTATCTTGACTGTTTTATTTCAACCCCAAAAATAATAGGAAAAGAAAGGTGGGAATGTGGGAAGGAAAGATGGAAGGAAGAGGGAGGGCATCCAATAACCACACATTAATATTGAGGGCACGCACCACATATCCTATAAGACGGCATGATCTATGGTACCATTGTTTTCTCTATGATACCATTATTTTCACAAGCGGGTCTGGTTTACTTGACCTTGGAATACGTTGAAGTGCAATATTCACAGCTTCAATTTAAGACACAGAAGCTAAGCCTGCCCGATATCAAAACGCGACTGTTGAAAAAGCAAGGTTTTGAAGCAGGGTTTCATAAGCGTAACTCAAACCCAGCGTTCTTACTTAGTTCTGACTGACGATAATTGTAGATCCTACCGTCCGTTACACAGAAACCCAACCCGCTTAAAACGGGCCAAGGCAAAACCTCTGGTGGCGGTACTGAATACATGTTGCTCCCTATAATGTTGGCGTTGTACGTAGGTACATGTACTTTCCTGTGAGGAGCTATTGTTGCCTGTGATCGCACTTCCAACATCCCTAATTGCCTCGAGATCAGAGAAAGCTTAAATATAGGCCCTCGGTTATTCATTTACTTTTCATGTGATGCCCTAGAAACGGAGAAGCGAAGTGCAGCCTCGCCTGGCTTGCATTGATTACTCGAATTCAGAACTATGAGTACGTAAGAAGGGCCCAGTGGCGGTATGGGTTTCGATCCAAGCTTAGACTCGACTCCAGAGAGATCTCATGGTTCTAGAAGCGTGGGGGACTATTCTTGTTTTTCTTGGTTAGGCTTCGAGCGTGTTTTTCGTGTTTAATCACCGTAAGTCACTCGCAGAATTGAGATTCCAACCATGAGGCATGCACTGTTCAAAGCGCTCGTTTATCTCGTCTGTTTTGGCCGTATCGAGAAACAAGGTGATCAGTCTCTCCTACATAGACTGAACGTAAGCAGCGTGCACTAGAGTGCCTGACACCATCGATATTGCTTAGTAGTCTCCTCTATTGCCTATGTATGTGGCAGCACCCAGTTCAACGCGACGTCCCCGAAGCACATTTTTTTTCTTTCTCATGTTTTCTTTTTCTGTATCGTTCTTCAGCTCCAACTAAGGACGTAGCACGGGGTTGTAGGACAGGCTCAAAAAAAAAATCCGCGTCGTAGATACGGTCGTCAGAACAGCTTGCTTTACCGGTCATCAAGCCAGACTCGAGACCATGGTGTTCTATTGAAATCTCCACGGGTAGTATTTGATTTGTGCCCTCTCATCATCAGCATTCTCCGTAAATTCCCATTCGATTGGTCTTTGTTGAACCCAGTCATGAGAACGGCCCCATCCCTCGATATGTGCGTGCCTATCGATTCAATATCATGAGACGAGCAAGCGAGGAATCCTGCACTTTGATACTTGACGTCGTGTTACCCAAAGCCCACGCGGGGAGCTGGATTGCGCGATTTGGTGGCTCGAGGGGAAGAATACCTTTTTCCGGTATAGTGGGGTCTCCAGCTAACCAGCTAGCTGGTCGCTAAGGAATCATAACTGCTCACTCGGCTTCATGCGGGGGCAGAACTTATCGCCCCAGTCATCGTCGCCAATCGCTGGGAATGTGATATCATCGGGATCTGGGGGGGGGGGGGGGGGGGGTTGATGTGCATACCGTTGGATAGAGAATTTTGTTCGGACATGATTTCCTAAATGTGATCACCGTTGGATATGGTAGCTATAGTTTGGTGGTTCACGGAACATAAGATGAGTGGCTGGCTGTATGGCGTTGAATATTCTCTTTTGAGGATCGACATGGCCTTCCTCCCCCCCCCCCCCCCCCCGCAATTCGAAAAAAACTAGGATAAGGTTTTGACGTATCTAGGAAATTCCTAAACAAGTTGCAAGGACGTGGACCTGGCTTCCTTGTGCGCAGTGCACGAGGACTGCTCTGCATGGTCGTGACACAGGAATAAAAAAGGGTCCAATCTGAACGGTCAGAAAGCAGCAATATTCCCGAAGCCTAATAAGACAGACTCGTCGAATTGGGAGGTGGGGGACACTGCCAATAGCATCTGTTGTTCTGTTGTTGTTCTGTTGTTGTTCTGTTCGTTCGGCTTGCCGAAAGGTAGAAGGCACTTAAGGTCACATATGTGGGGCTTAGCACTCCGCACTCAGATCCGCGGTCCGTTAATTTCACGATGTCTGTTTGAGCAATAGTAAGGTATGTAACGTTCGCTTGTGCGTGCATTTCATTGGCTGGCGGATGCGAAGATCTTATTAAAATGTGTTTTTTCCCGAAGCCCTGGTTCCTTTCTCGCTTAATTACCCAATCAGCGGTGTGCATTCGCGGGAATTGGCAGCAGTATTGATGGCTCAACTTTGTTCCACCAGCACTTTGGCCAGCACATTCGCTGGTTCTTTTAAGCAGAGAGATTTATCATCATCATCACCATCATCATAACCTACAATTGCAGAATGAATAGACGGCTAAGCTCTATATGTGTACATGCAATCACAGAGAAATTCTAGTTATATCGAGCCACGTGAATTGATCACGAATAGATATCAATGGCTGATTGGCAGTCCAGGCGTCAAGTGGCTTGCCACAATCAACAACAAATGAAGGTGTTAGATCCGTACGTTACGTTTCAACACAAACTGATCCTATCAGATCCGGTCTGTCTTCTGATATCGAGCAATCGAAGAACATTCCCTCACAAATCTAATTACCCCATTACTGCTAGCGTGTGTTTTGACATTCAATGGGTGCATCGGGCTCCATGGAGACGGCTTTTGTATCCCTAGCTCTCCCCCCAATAGAAATTCTTCAGGGTTGAAGGTTTTTCTATCAAATTGCGAACCATAGGAAGTTCAGGCCATAACCAACTACCGTAACTGGTGCCCTAAAGCCGTTTATGAGCTGGGAACCCTTGTTTTTTTCTACTTCTTTGCAGTGGTTCCCGCGCATCTATCTACCTACCGGGAGAAAGTTACATTCTGTCTGATCCTTCGATTAAAATTCCCCAAAGGGGACGGAAACCTTTCGCCTCTTCTTTCGGGGGCGGCTCAACTGTAACGTCGATAACGAGAAAACTCGCCTTTTAAACGAACGTCGGAGGAGAAAGCCAAGTAGAGGATAGGAGTTGGGTGCGTGTGCCTTATATAGAGAACTAGCTATGGTACTCTTTCATCCGATCCGGCACTCGTACCTACTGATTAACGAAAGAAAAAAAATCGTGACCTTTAACTACATACATAGAAAGTTCATCACAGCCCTCACTTCTATCAGCAGAGAAAGTTTCACCTCTTCAATTCCACGATGCCTTCCTCAATAATCTCCCGACTCTTTAAGAAAAAGCAGAGGTCTCGAAAACCAATACCCGAGATTAGCGAAGACCCAGCGGCGTCGGGGAATAAACGAAGGTTTAGAATGTTTGCTACTAGATCTAGTACACGTACAGCATCAAGGACCCCCACTGCCATGACAGATAAAATTCCGATATCGAGTGAAACCGAGAAGGAAAGTTTTAATGATTGGCCGAATTCTGAGGGCGTAAGTTTTTTTTACTGCTATCTTAACTTTCTTTTTCCTTTTGATCAATATGATTGCTGATATCAGATGAAGTTTGAAGTATTCCATGAGGAGAGAACACCAATCGAACTGAAGGTTACTGGGGAAATCCCCGAATATGCTCTGTAAGAACTCTCCTCTAGTTTCACTATACTTTATAGCTATGTAAAGCCTTTACTAACAATACTTCTCCAGTGGGGTTCTCTACCGTACAGGACCAGGAGGATACAAAACCACCACCGATAAAGGAGTAGAAATAAGCATGTCTCATTGGTTCGATGCCTTTGCCCAAACCCATCGTTTCAACCTGATATCACCAAAGAAAGTGCTCTATAACTCCCGCCACACATGTGACGGAGTCCTCCAAGGCATCCGTGAAACTGGAAAGATACCTTCTGGCTTCTCGTTTGCTCAGCGTGATCCATGTCAAAGCTTCTTTCGAAAGTTCGTGGCCACATTCGCCCCAAGGCCCGAAGTAAAAACACCTGATGGCGTGAACATCTCTGTCACCGTGTCCACAGATTACCCAGGATACCCAGCAGACGAAAAAGGCCGGAGTCTGTATATCAAGACTGATGCCGCAGCAGTGCAACGACTGGATCCAGAAACCCTTGAACCAGTCGGCCTGGCAAGGCAAGCTGTCCTACACCCTGACCTTTCTGGTCCACTGTCGGCATCACATTCACGGACATGCCCAGTGACCGGTGATGTCTTCAACTACAACCTCACTCTCGGGCATAAACCTATATACCGTATCTTCAAAGTGGCTAAAGACACGGGCAAAACCGATATACTAGCCACAATCACGGATGCACCGGGAGCATATATCCACTCCTTTTTCCTCACCCCACGATATGTGGTGATCTGCGTCTGGGGATCACACTACGCTTGTGGGGGCATCAAGATGCTGTATCACCGCAATATCATGGATGCACTGGAACCCTATGATCCTCGGAAACGAAACATGTGGTACGTGATTGACCGCACCGATAGCAGGAGGGGTGTCGTATCATCACATCCCGGCGAAGCTTTCTTTGCATTCCATACCGTAAATGCATGGGAGGAAGGGGAAGAGATTGTCGCAGAGGTGCCGGTGTATGGGGATATGGATGTGCTGAAGAAGTTTTACGTCAGTAACCTGAAGGGGGATGAGAAGTCTGCGTGGGAGTGGGTGGAGAAGGGGCGGGCGGTGCTTACTAGGTGGAGAATGGATACGGGGAGCAGTGGGAGTGGCGCTGTGAAGGTATGGGAAGAGGGAAAAGAGCTAGGGATGGAGCTGCCTACAATCAATCCGAACTTTGTCACGCTACCACATAGGTTTGTATCCCATATTAAACATGATAAACTTGTAGTATTAACTTGTTTTGATAGATTTACATATGGCCTCCTCAACAGATGTAAATCCACCCTCCTCGACGGTATCGTCAAGTACGATTCCAAAACCCACACCACAAAGATATGGGAAGAACACGCACACACCCCCGGCGAGTGCATATTCGTACCCTCGCCGGCCCCAGACGCAGCAGAAGATGACGGCGTGCTGCTGACTGTAGTACTCGACGGGCGTGCCAAGAGGAGCTACCTGCTGGTCCTAGACGCACGGGATCTGAGTGAGGTTGCGAGAGCGGAGATGGAGACAGCTGTCGGGCTGGGCTTTCATGGCAAGCATGTTGGTAGGGATGGACCGGGATTGGCGGAGTTTTAAGTTTTGGCGGGGTTTGTGAATATCGTGTCCCCTAGGTAGCTCTGCTTTCTTTTTTTTGTCGTTTCTTTACCGGTCTTTTCTTTTTACGCTGCATTATTATAGCTCTCCGCATTCTTTTTAACACTGCATTCTTTTAACGCTGCATTTTTTTATTTTATTTTTTAAACTCCGCATTCTTTCCTCCCCTCATCTTGTCCTTTCGTTTTCTTTACTTTATCTTATGAGCGGAGGTTCTATATTTTATCGGCGTCGGAGTTGATGGTTTGGCTGCAATTGGATTAGACAAGGAGGAGTTGGTAAAACTGAGATATATTACTACTTTACATATAATTAAAAAGAACCCTATAAGCACGATTCAGTGGTGTAGTGGTATCACGGGCGCTTGCCAAACAAGTTTGCGCCCGACCCGGGTTCGATTCCCGGCTGATTCATCAGCTTAACATTTCCTATGTACTCCAGGTTGGGGGCTAAGAAATGTTTTTTTAATTGTTAATAGTTTGCTAGCAAGATACAGAAGAATATTTCCTATGTACCCCAGGCTGGGGGGGCTACAGAAATCTTTTTCGTTGATTTTGCCTGTGTCCTGTACCTACATGTATCCCTGAGAGCGTCCACAAAGGACCTCCCTAGAAGGATGGAAGCAGGAGGGTTGAGGACGAGCCTAACTACCCTTTACCTTACTATCACCAACATAGAAGTCCATCTTGCACTAAACTTTTACACTCGAGGTTTTCTCAGGATCACAAAGATCAAGTCAAGACCAAGTTCATTTAGCCGGCCAATCAATCACTGCAACGATCCTAGAACTCCATCTCGGTCCCATCCGCGCTCTGAATATGTACCCTTATTTTTGCTCTTTCCCATGAAGTCAAGTCAATTGGTTGGTATTAGTATTACTCCGCTCCAGAAGCACATTCCCAGGCCCGCACCACCTGACATGACCGACTGATGTGACTGACGCCCAGGACTAATAATCTAGGTAGCGAATAATCAATCCAACTATTTGAAGACCCCTCAGCTTTACCCGGCCCAGCCAATCCCAATCTCAATCGAATCCGCTGCAGGGTCCCATCCATTCCCATCCAAGACAACCCTCCATCCATAATTTCTTACAACCACAACCCCACAATACCCACCAAAAATGTCAGACTCAACACCCCCACCACGTGCTATAACGCCGCCGCCCGCAAAACGCCTCAAACTCGACCTTGACCCTGTCACCCCCGTCACTGTCGATGTCGCCGTTGCTGCAACTACAGAAGCAGTTCCGCAGACAGAGACTATTTCACAGGTTGAGCTGGAGCACGCAGTGGGCATTACGGAGTATATTGATGCGGAGATCCGTGGGTGGAGTGGGATATTGAAACAGAGGTATGTGGGCTACTTGGTGAGGAATTGGGGTAGAGGTAGTGGGCATTGGGGTAGAGGTAGTGGGGAATTGGGGAGATTGGGGGGATTGGGAATTGGGATAGTGGGGAATTGGGGAATTGGGGAATTGGGGGGGAATTGAGGTAGTCTCGAGGGAACAGAGGCTGACTGGTGATGCTGGGAGAGAATAGATATACAGATTTCCTAGTCAATGAAATCGACGAAGAGGGCAATGTGGTACATTTAACAAAGCTCACGGTGGACGGACAGCCCGCAGGGAATGAGAAGCCGAGACTCGCACCTGCAGCTCCGCCGGCGCCGCATATACCAGAGCCCACTTCTACTGCGGCCATAGCCGCTGCTTCGAAGGCGGCGAAAGCGGCGGAGGCAGCGGCGTTCGAGGTATGCCCCCCTCTCCCCCGCAGCTTTCGCAACAATACTAACCTCCACCACAGCTCAGCGCCGACGACTTCACCGCGCTCTCAAGCCTCATAACCCCCGAGATCGCCTCCTCCTGCGTCACCCTCTACCGCGCCATCCTGTCCGCCCCCACCCCCGTCGAGCTCCCAACCACGACCCTCACGACCCCCGCCATCGCCGCCAAAGACGCGCGCTCGACCCTGCACGCCCTCGTCCGCCGCCTCTTCTCCTCCAAACTAGAGACAACAACTCTCACCGGCGACAACGAGAACCAAATTACAATCAAGCCGTCCACAGCCTCATCCCGCAACCCGCGCCAGCATCGCGGTAACCGTGGCGGCGCACGACAGAAGGCTCCTGCAACCAAGGCCGCGGACCGCGGCGGTGACTTTTGTCATTTTCTGCTGTACAAGGAGAATAAAGATACCATGCACGCCGTCAAGATCGTGCAGAAGCTGCTTGGCCTGCGAAATGGCGCACAGGGCCAGATTGGGTTCGCGGGGACAAAGGATAAGCGCGCAGTGACGGTGCAGCGGTGCTCCGTGTACCGTGTCGACGCTGCGCGGCTTGCCCGACTTAACAGGGAAGGGGCCGGAGCACTGCATGCGGGGACGCGGGTGGGGAACTTTGAGTACAAGACGCATGGGCTGGAGCTGGGTGATCTGGGCGGGAACGAGTTTGTGATTACACTGCGGGAGTGTGCTGTTGCTGCGGGGGAGACCCGGCCGCTGAAGGAGGTTGTGGAGGAGGTTGTGGACCGCGTGAGGAAGGGTGGGTTCGTCAACTATTTTGGGCTGCAGCGGTTTGGGAGCTACAGCGTGGGGACGTGGGAGGTTGGCGTGAAATTGCTGAGCGGCGACTGGCACGGCGCCGTCGGGCAGATATTGCACTACGATGCCGCCCTGCTCCCCTCCCCCGACTCCCCCGAGTCCTCCTCCGAGAACACGAACAACAATCGAGATGACATCTCCCGCGCCACCGCCATCGCCGCTTTCAACTCCAAAGACTACGCCAAAGCCGCGAATCTCATCCCCTACAAGTACTCCGCCGAAAGCGCCATCCTCCACTACTTTGCTGCCAAACCAGCGTCAACAGACTACTGCGCTGCCCTGGGCACGATCCCGAGAGCGCTCAAGACAATGTATGTCCACGCCCTGCAGAGCTACGTGTGGAACCATGTTGCGAGTGCCCGTGTACGAATGGGGATGCAGGTGCTGCCGGGGGACTTGGTGCTTATTCCGCAGGACGGCGATGCCCCCGCCCCAACCACTGAGGGCACCCCCGATGAAATGGAGGTGGACCAGAACGGCGAAGTCGTCGTCCACGCCCCCACCGCCACTGGCCGCAACGGCCGCCGCGCCGGGACATTCCAGCGCGCCCGCGCCCTGTCCGCCACCGAAGCTTCCAGCGGCCAATGGAGTATCCGCGACATAGTCCTGCCCACCCCTGGCTGGGACGTGCTATATCCGCAGAACGAATTGTTGGAGGTGTACAAGAGCGTTATGGCACCTCATGGCTTGGATCCATTGCAGATGAAGAGGGGGGTGAAGGAGTTTAGCTTGCCAGGGAGTTATAGGTGTGTTGTTGCTAGCTTTTTAGGGGATAGGTGTGAGGTAGAGGTGAAGGGGTGCAGAGGGCTAGAGCAGGTTGTGGCCACGGATTTGGAGGTGTTGATGGCGAAGGAGAAGGGGGAGCAAAAGGGAGATACCACCGCCACCACTACTACCACAGCCGGAGACGGGGAAGAAAAAACAGCAGTCGTGCTAAAGCTCTGTTTAGGTACCAGTACTTATGCGACAATGGCGCTGCGCGAATTTATGCGTGAGGGCATCAGAGCTTACAAGCCGGAATTTGGCAGGTAGTTAGTTTACTGGCTAATTGGGGGGGGGGGGGGGGAAGGAAAAAAGTTTGGCATGTACTATTAGGGCCTCTACTTACTATGTAGTTAGCGGAAACAAAAGTTCTGAATTGAAGTAATAGACAGCAAGTAGAATACCGGTGTTGAGGTGTTGAGGTGTTGAGCTGGCGATGTAGTGGTGAGATGGTTGTGTGAGTTTTATGGTGGTTGTGAATTTATTACAAAGGACGGAGGAGTCTACCCAGCTATTTAATTAAACCAACCCACCATAACGCCAGCTATATATCGTCTCATCGCAACCGACCGCGTACCCGTTCCTCCATCACTGCTGTCCCTTATCGACAGGGAGGCCAGGCGGTTAATTATGGTGCACGTGGTCATTGACCGTTCATGGTCTGTTCTGTGTTCAGTTACAACTCTACAGTACCAGACAAGTGCCACTAGAGTATATGCATGCGAGTCCTAGGGTCTGGGAAAACGGCATACACCAGCGGGTAACATATCCCGCCTCTCACTCCCACCGGCCAACCACAGGATTCCTTTCATCATGAACTCTCACTCGATCATGTTTTCGAACCAGGGGGGGCTGTGACTGAAATTATTTTGTTTCTTCACAACGATGTATATGTGTATATGTGTAGGTCTGTGTGTGTGGTTATATGGTATAATGCTATTGATATTGACACGCCGGTTGGAATATGTAGGGTCTATGTTAGGGATTGCAGTAAACTACACATGCGAAAAGTCTTCCCCGCAACAAATTTTTATTATTATTATTATTATTCCCAGCTGGCATACTTACAAAAGAGAGCTTAACTTACTACTCACTACTCCGGCTGTGGTTTTCACAAGGAACAGGTCAACAGCTAGAGGTGAGTTTGTTTTTGGATGCTCCGTTATCAGGTTAGGATACGCCAGTATATACTCGACACTTTATCACGAAAGGAGAAACACTCAAAATTCCTCTAGGGTAAAAAAAAAAAGAAGAGAAAAAGCAGTTCCGTCAGTCACAAAAGAAGGTCAAGACTTCCGCAATTAACTATATTCCAACCCCGGACTACTCCCAAAACCCCCAGTAGCCAATTAACTATTGATACACAAGACCTCGAGCTACTGAACCAGCGAACAAACACCAAACCACCGACTAAAACGAACCCAACATTACACCGTGCAGCGAATACATATAATATAGCTACATGTGCACAGTCCTTCCCCCCCCCCCCCCCCCTTTTTCCTCCTTTCCCTCCCCTTCTCCTCCCACGCTCTACCGCTTCTTCCCCTTAAACCTCCCCGTCCTTCCATTCGCCGCCTTGGCGCCCTTGCTCCCCCTAATATTCACCCTCCTATAATTCGCATGCGCCTTCTCCGAGATCTTCCTCGCCTTCCTCTCGACGACGGGCACAGCGACCGCCTTCTTCACCGGCTCGTCGGGCAGGTTATCCAGGTCCGACAGGTCCTCGTCTGAATACCCTGCGCCCGGGAGCTCCGCGTCTTCAGGGTTGGGGGGCGGCGGGGCGTCGTCGTCTACTAGCGATGCTGTAGTTTTGGCGACGGGGCGCACTGGGTGGTTTATTAGCATGAGTATGTATAATAATAGTGAAAGGGAGAGAGGGGGAAACATACTGATAACGCGCCTATGCTGCCTCTTCAGCCCCTTCTTCTTCCACTTCCGTGTCCTATCCTCCTTCTCATCCCCGCTCTCCTCCTCCTCCACCCGCTGCTCCTCCCTCCACGCCCCCTCCGGCAACGGCGGCAGCCCCGTCTCCGGATCATTCTCCTCCACCTCCACCTCCACGGGCACCTCCACCTCCAGCACCCTCTTCTTGACCGGCGCCTCCGCCCCCGCGCCCTCCATCTCGCGCTCCATCTCGCGCATCGCCTCCTCATCGTCACGATGCGCATCATCCTCCAGCCTCTTCAGCTCCTTCACCATCTCACTCAGCCCCTTGACCAGCGGCCGCCTCCTTGGCCCCACCACCGCCGGGCTCTCTTCCAACGACCCAATGAACGAGCGGCGCAGGAACGCCGGCGTCGAAAACACATCGCGCTGCGTGCCGGGCGTCTTCTTCGTCCCCGGCGTCTTCGGGGTACCCATCTCCCCCGCTTTGCGCTTTCGCGGCGTCGAGAGGGCCGGCGAAGCGGCGTTAGCGCCCGCCTTTCTGGGCGAGGGCCGCAGCGTGCGCTTGTGCGAGGGGGTGGCGGCGGTGTCGTCGGCGTCGGCGGCGGCGCCAAAGGACTCGAAGATGCCGAGGACCTTTCCGGTCTTCTGCGGGGTTGGGCCGACGGAGTCGCGGATGCGGTTTCCGAAGAGGCGGCGGCCGCGGGTGGAGAGCGGGGAGTCGTAGAGGTCTTTGTGGAGCTGGGAGGGCTTTGAGGGGGTGCGGAAGATGGAGGTGGAGACGGAGGTGGAGGTTGTGGGGCGGGAGGGGATTGTTGTGGTTGTGGACTTTACGCTGCTGCTGCTGGGGGAGGGGCCGGGGCCGGCGGCGAAGGGGTTCGTGGGGTCGTAGGGGATTGCGGTGGGCGTGGTGGTGGTGAACCTTGAGGGTTTTGGGGGGTCGGCGGATTGTGAGGACTTTGATTTTGGCGCTTTGGAGGAGGGCTGGATCTTGTAGTATTCGGTGTATTTCGCAGCTGTAGACCGTTCTTGTTAGCCATTGTTTTCATATCCAATGTCCCTCCACTCTCCCCATATCTCCAAGGCATTTCTCTCCAAACATCCAGTCAATCACTAACCAATCACTTTGTCCCTCTTGATCTCCTCCCGCGTCGGCTTCCTGCCGCCATTCGCGTCCGCAAACGCGCGTTCCCACTCCTTGAGCTCCTGCCTGAGGACCTTGTGCGCCTCGGTGCCTGCCATTTCGTGTGTTGGCTCGTGGTAAGGACTGTTGCAGTTGGAGTTGGCGTTGGCGTTGGCGTTGAGGTTGAGAGAGGTTGAGAGAGAGAGCGTCTGTCTGGGGTAAAAGAATGTGAAACAAAGAAGAAGAGGAAGAAGAAGAAGAAGAAGAAGAAGAAGAAGAAGAAGAAGAGAGGTGGTGCGTGCCAAGAGGCAACTTTCAATTTACGCGTTGCGTTGCTGCGAGGGGAACGCGTCTCGCCTGGGGATGCTGCTTTGGGCGTGCCAATGATTGCTGGGCGGCTTCTGGGGTGACGGGGTGACGGGGTGACGGGGTGACGGGGTGACGGGGTGACGGGGTGACGGGGTGACGGGGTGACGGGGGACTGCGATCGAGGGAGGGGGAGGGGGGGGTACTGGGGGGTTGGAATGGCGAGGGCCGGTGGTGGTGGTGGTGGTGGTGGTCTGGGAGTGATCGTGAGGGAGGGGGGGCGAATACTATTGCTCGAGATTCTACATACAAGGAAATGCAAGTTTTGTCAGGTACTGGAGTTGTGGCGCCGTCTTTGAAAGCTGCACGGCAAACATGGCCTCGGTTTGCTGAATTACATATATACTACACGGCCGTTCACCGTCGCTTGACGAATACTGCCTGCCACTTGACGAACAGGGGACTTTGGGCCAATAGACGTTAAAACGACTGGACATCTCGCAGCTTGGCTGTCGCTTGACTGTTTCTTGCCATACTTGGAATCCCTGTTCGTCAAGTGGCAGTCAGTATTCGTCAAGCGACGGTGCACGACTGACCGTACTTCCTACTGTTTTCCCTGTCAGGGACCATACAAGGTGCCAATCAAGAGCGTAAACCGCACGACCACCGGAAATGGTTTACAGCGACAGCCCAGCACCCAACCATACCCGGCATGATCGTGATAGAAACCCAGTGAAGCAACCATAACATTGAAGGGGAGGGCATAACAAATCCAACCTAAATACCAGTTGTGGTCCAATTCAAAAGCGACAATCCCTGATGCCGCCGGTTTTCTGCGTACTTACCCCGTGGAATTCCGACCCTCGATCTTTCAGCATGCGAGATGGCCTAATTATAAGCAGAACGCCATATTTTGCGCTCGCCGGCCCGGCCCAGATAGCACTGCAGAGTGTGATGTTGGTGCTTGTCAAGCTAGTATAATGTGAACAGATACACCCCTCAGTACGGCCACTGCCCCGGAGCTAGAACAGTCGAAAGTTTGATCCATTACAAGAAGTAAAGTTTCTTCTGTAAACAAAGCACAAAACCCAGCCAGCCAGAACTGCTATACGTTCTTAACCCGGAACCCCCAAAGGGCTAGGCTCCGGATCCCCCGATCTCTTCAGAAACACCCCTCCCCCCCCCCCCCCCCCCCCAAAAAACCACCACCACCACCACCAACAACAACAACCACTCTATAAGCCATGGCACTCCAGCCCCACCTCTCTAAACCGCAATTAAACGCATCTTACTCCCATCCTACCATCCCAAAAAGCGCCCTTCACCGGAGTCCACCTCCGGACCAACGTCTGCACCTGATTATATATGCAATCAAACACAATTGAGAGCAGCCTACGTATACATATGCTAGCTAGGCAACTCCACGGCGTGTCCCACCGCCCGGGTTAACCAGCGTTACCCCCCCCGTAACACTCCTCCGGGCCACTCCCACCCCCACCCCCACTCCGGCTCGTCCGAAAAGCCGAGTGAGAATCCATGATTAACTCTCGTGGAAAAAACCGTCTCCGCAGTCTTGGTCTCCTCGCCAAGATGCACTGTTAGCAAATAGATGCCCCGAAGCCTGAATCCATTCCCCCCCCCAGGAGCCCAGCGCGGCGGCGGCGGCGGCGGCGGCGGACTAGAAATTTCGTATGTAGTCGTTTTCGTGCTGGTGATCCGGTGTTGGTGTCTGTGGATTTCGGCCCGTCTCGGGAGCGGAGATTTCCTGGTTGTCATGGTACGGCGGTTCGGGTTAAAAGCGAAGTTGTGTACAGAAGTGGGACAATATCACGCTTCTTGGAGTGATGAGGCTAGCTCGCCCGCCATATATTCCGTGGACAGAATTTATTCTGGAGCATTGATATATTCAGGGTCTGCTGCTACCTAGTAAAACAACAAAACATATATGGTGTCTCTAGTGCTACGGAAGTTTGATAGAAGGGCAGTTAGATAATAAAAAGTTTGATTATTAGATTTTACAGAGAAGGTTCCAAACATTATATATACAGGTAAGACATCACAATCGTAGTAGTCATAACTCACTGTGGTATAGTCACTCCGGGACCAAACGCCAGTGCCATATTAAACCTTCTCCCTCAATGCCTCCTCTCTCCTCCTCAGTTCCTCCTGCCCTAACCTCCTCAATTCCTTCCTCCTCCGCCTACTCTCCTTTATACCAAAGCTCTTGCCCAATATCTCCGCCACCTCCTCCAACGTAAATCCACTCAGATCCGGGTACAGGAAGATGACAAACAGCCATCCCAGGAAGCACAGGATCGCATAGAACCCGAATGCCCCACTAGGGGTCATCTTGTCCATCATAGTCAAGAACGTCGATCCCAAGATAAGATTCGCACCCCAGTTGGTAGCGGTTGCCATGCCTGTTCCGTATCCTCGCACGTTGTATGGGAATACTTCGCTCTGGCCGACCCATGCAATGTTGCCAATACCGAGAGCGTAGAACATCACATAGATGATCTGAGAGGCGAGGATGAGAATGGCCCAGCGGTTGCCGCCGCCGCCAATGACATCCCCGGCGTCGTTGCGGGGGAGGTAGTGGAACGCGATGGCGCAGATTGTGAGGCCGGCGGCACAACCCCAGAGGGTGCCGATGAGGACTCGGCGGCGACCTATGCGATCGACGACGAGGAAGGTAACGCACTAGTGGAGGAACTGCGTGAGCTTTCGTTGGTGATGTTAGGAAAAGGGGGGGGTGCTTACGGTCATGACAAAGTTTGTACCGGCAACAATGAGACTGACGGCTGTAGGGTTCTCGAAGCCGACACTCTTGAAGATGGTGGCGGAGAAATACATCAATGAATTAAACCCGGAGAATTGCTATAATATTAACACATTAGCACTTGCTGGCATTCCTTATAGTAGGTATATGTATAGCGAACCTGAATTCCCTGCAATCCACACGCAATAATCAACGCCCTCAAATTGGATGGCACAGTGTAAAGACTCTTGAAGTCGCTCCATGCCTTCTGCGAAGCTGTTCCAGGCCTTCTGTCCTCAGTGAATTCTTTGATATATGCCACTTTCTCATCCAAGTCTCTATCGGAGGCACCTTTATAAATCTGTGACAAGATGGTCTTTGCCTGCCCTTCAATACCTTTCCGGATCACTTTCGGCATCACTTATGTTAGCGAGAAGCTCATAACTACCCGGGGCGGGGAGGTACATACAGTAACGAGGGCTTTCAGGAAGCCAGTACAGTATGACAAACTGGGCAGCAGCCGGAACAGCGCCGATACCTACCATTATGCGCCAGCCGCCGTGTACATGTGTAAGACCTGCGCCGATAGCATAGGCAACAACCTGACCAAATGTGATGAAGAGGACGTTGATGATGATCATTCGCCCGCGGTAATTGGCCTATGACAAACACCGTACTAGATTAGAAACCGGATTTGATATACCAATATTTAGCAGATAGATTTAATCCACTTACCGGTGAAAGCTCAGCAAGATACAACGGAACTATCAAGCTTGCTAATCCTACACCTATACCAATAACAAATCGTCTACATACGCTCGTCAGTAACCAACCAAAGACCATAAAAAACGGAAGTCAGCTCACCCAGCAACCATCAACCACACACTCCCAGAGAGCGCCTGCATGATCGCCCCGACGATAAACACCACATCCGCAATTGCAACAACCCATTTCCTACCAATCTGATCTGCGAGCGCACCGGCCACAATCCCCGCCAGGAGTGCGCCGAGGGAGGTGGCAGCGGTGATGAACTCCTTCTGCTGATTCGAGAGCTCGGCAGGGCCGAGGTCACTGCCGATCACTACGAGGGCGCCGGAAATGACTCTGCATGGGCGCTATTAGCTTTTTCCACCCAACTATCCGGACTATTGTTATTCGGAAGAATTAAATACCCGGTGTCATATCCAAAAAGTAGCTACAATTTTTCTCTGTCAGCTTGCGATACTATGCTGGCGATAGTTACTGGCGCAATGCCGGCGGACTGGGAGAAAGAAACTTACACCACTGATACCAGCGACAAACGTCAAAACCCACATCCACACCGTTGGTGTCTCAGAAGTCTCTTGCGCCGACGCGTCATCCCGAATGGTAGGGACCGATCTAGCATCCTCGCGTATCGAAGCCTCGTTGCTTTTCGAGGCCGAGCCAGACCGTGAGCCTTGGTCTTCAATACCAAAATTGGTGCTCATGATTGTTGAAGAGTAGTGTGCAAAGAAGGTGATGATGGAAAGGAGAGAAAAAAAAACCCAGGGGCGACTATCCTTTATGAAGGGCTTTCACTTCATGCCGTTCTCGTCCAAGCTATCTTTGCGGGGTACATACACAGCATAGCGGGATCGCTGGGTTGAGCCCAAGGTTGGCATGTTAAACCGCCCGCCCTGGAATGATATCTAAATCCACCCTGCTGAGCCGGGGTGTGTACCTCTCTGTATCTCTCGCCGCTCTGGATACCATCCAAAAACTCTCACCCGAATCGTACATGCATCTTACGACGGACCAATTAGCCATGCCATCATAACTGGCCTATCGCCTCAGCTACCGAGTCTCCCCTACCAGCAGAGTACGTACCAGTGCTCGTAAAGTACATGTACCATAAAGCAACCGAAGTTATCCGCAGCTTGGCCGGACAGCTCCCCGACTAACGATTTACAGAAGTAGTAATGATGATGGAAATCGTTGTTTCTTTTGCTTTTCAAGAAAAAGTTATTCATCGCGTGATGGTTTTTGTATCGATAAGAAGTACGTTTCCAAGATCACCCCGTTTTCGATCCTGGATTCGGTAACTCTTCGCATGCCTTTTTGGTAGCTTCCATATCGAGCCCAACGACTGCTAAACTCCCGAACCCTTCCCGCCTTCCGGAAACGGCACGGCTTACTAGTAATATGCTCTAGTGGTAATAAACGAGGTGTCAGCGAAAGCGTGGTCTCAGCATTAAGGTCCTATGAGGATCAGTGAAAAGTTCGATATATCTACAGAGCACCGTACGAATAGTTGGAATACCTGAGGCAAGAGTTAACGTTATGAAACCCGCAGTAGGTACTACCAGGATTAGTAGGTGTAACGGTTGCTACCCGCTCACGCACGCCAAGGCAACACGCCGGGATCGACCCTTCAGTTCGTGAGGATTATACCGAGGGTAAGTAAACTACAAGCATCTACATATTTGCGGGGAAAGATCAATGCTGTTTTTGTGGGGAAGGATGGCGGGGGAGACAAGCATAAAATACCAGATCACATACAAGTTATCTCGGTGGTATGTCGGTGATTCTGCGGGGTGGCACATGGGGGTGCACTGTGCGCAAGAAATCATGGAATCTCACTCGTCAGTTGAGAATCTAGCCCCATTCAGCCATTCGTGGTTCACTGTGATGGATGACGTTTAGTGTGGGGGTCTGGTTGAGAACGGTGAAGTAGCCGCTTCTTGGAGAACTTTGGTATCGAGGAATGTATCTACAGTACCGTATGTATGTATCCCTCCTCATTGATGCATTGTCGGACTACTGGCCGGTGGTGTATAATTCGGTGGGTGATATCAACCGCGATCCAGGAGCTGTTAGACTAGTTATCGATCCGAATACGATCACCGTTCAACTACTAGAGACGAAATGCGTACCTAGATATATACCTTTCAAAGATTGCGGTTCTTTCTCAAATCCCGACGATTACTAGCTTTATTATGTTCTTATCTAGCAGCAAAATTCTCGAGTTCTACTTGTGGGGTGGTCGAGCGCCCTGTAACTCTTTGTTAATTTGAAAATCTAAGTAGCATGCAGAGTGGAAGGACATTCATACATCACTAGGGTTTCTTCCTTGTGCCTACATGAATCCTTGCTACTATCCTAGGAAACGAAAATTGACTCTGACGAATAGGGACCCCCTAGCCAGGTTAGCTATCATAATAGTCAGCTTCTACTAAGTATTGTATCTGCTGCTTGTCTAGACTCTTTACCTCTTTTGTCGACGCAATTGTGGAGTACTTCTTAGGAGCTCTAGATCGATCGTTCTGCCCTTGCACACGAAATAATTCAATTCGGTTCGGTCTTATTGTTTCCGTGAATGCCAAGTTATTACGGATAACGAATGAGTATGAGAAGGCGTAGCGGAGAGCCCTTGGTGTTTGCTAGGCTTGCTTCACCCCGGTTGGAATTGAATCTGAAGAATCTCACTGGGCCCGAGGAATTTTAACGGTAGAAAACCAGGACAATTTCATGTCGACAGGTAAAGTTTCATAGGTATTTAATTTGGGTTCTGTGAATCGATTCTAGCTCAGTGCATTCCCCTTCCCAGCTAACATTATCAGAATGTGTGGTGTAGGGCAGCCGTACGAAGTGCCCATCGATGATGGGTTAAGGCTACCATCACAGAAAGCCAACTATCCCTTCAATTCTCGAAACTCCGCTACCTATGGCTCGGAAACTTTGAAATCTGGTCCAAAGTGAGACGGCTTGGCACCGGGGTTAGGTGATATGAGACTGAGCATTGAATCATTTTCTCGTGCCAAGCCGGTCCCCAATCTCTGTTTTTGGTGAACCAGGTTTAAGGGTACCGGAGTCATCCAATAAACATGGGAACGGAGTATAATTTGGTTGTGTATTAGTTACATGCATGCCTCTCCCGCCTCTTTAGCTTTAGTCATCAAATTTTTATATGTACTTGTACTTATTATCAGCGTCTTAAATTTACCAACATGCATGATTAAATTTGCCAAGTATGTCTACGTATACAGCGAGGGAACAACTCAAGGTTGATAGGAGGAAGTTGTACGGTTATCGTGATTCTGGTCGAGCAATCACTCAGGATCAACATTAAAAAGTTTCCAGATATCCTATGTCTACATACCTATGTACTCCTCTTAACGAACACTCGCTCAAAATCACGTCATCGTCCCCTCAGATCCCCTTCTCTGCGTCTTCCAGCAGTCTCTTGACAGACTTCATGCCCTCCTTAGCCCAGCCGTCCAACAACCCGCTTTCCATTTCTTTCGAATGCTCCTCCTCCAGAAATACCTCTACACTAAACCAACCTCTGAACCCCGTTCTCAGAACTGCCTCTACCATATCTAGCACTGGTAAATACCCGCCCTGGTACGGCACCGGTCTACTCGCATGACTCCACCTCCCCCTTGGCGGGGTCTCCCCCTCTCGCTCTAGCGGCGGCACCATGTGGTACGCATCCGATATCTGGAAAAAGAATATCTTTTCTGGATCCACTTCTTTCTCAAGCTTCTTTAACGAGGCTTTGTAGGTCTCGTCGGCGTTCTCGATCTTCCCGGAAGGAACACAGGGGTCCCCCCATTCTAGTGAAGCTGTCTGGAATGTGTCGAGGCAGAGCCCAAGGTTGGGGCGGTCAGCGAGCTTTATCACTTCATTGATATGTGCCCAGGTATTGACGTGGGCACCCCAGGCCCAGTTCTCGTATGCGATACGACGGGGGTGGTATAAGTCTGCCAGGGCCGCGAGGTCTCTGGCAACTTCGGGGAATGAGGAAATGCTGGATGGGTCGTCGTTTGACCCGACCTGGTAGTAGATAATACCCACTTAGTCTCATAGAGCGCCGGGTATGTTGTCAAAGGGCCAAGTACTACTCACTTGAAGCATATCACACCCCACCGCATCCATGATCCTCATCCATCCCCTTGCCTTGTCAAAGGCCTTTTTTCGCTTCTCTGTTCCCTCCGCATATCCTTCAAAATTTGAGAATGGCTGAAATACAAGTACCTCAAGTTTCAACTCATCACAAAGATGTCTGACGTGTTCAGCGGCTTTGCACAGGTTATCATAGTCATCCTCGGCAAGATCTGAATTTCGAAGGTATTGGCGCGCAAAAGAGAGGAGGTCGTCGAAGCCAAGTTCGAAGCCTTGGTATCCAGCTGTGGAGATGGCAGAGAGCTTGAGCGGGAGCGTATGCGTGGGGTGCATCCCTAAGGAGGGCGTTGCATATGACAACTTTATGCTTGAGAGATCGGACTTTGACATTTTTACAGGGTATCTATGAGATTATTCTTTTCAATCAATTCAGAAGGTGCACTGGGTAAAAGGGTATGTATGTATCGTGATTTTCGTTTGAGTCTGCGATGGGTATTTCGGAGAGATCCTAAACACTTTATCTCACTACTATTTACGGTACGCAGATATGTCGTCATGGTTGCGTTCAGAATCCTGCCAAGGTTCAGGGTTGTCTCTTAAGCTTTGGAAGAATGGAAGAAGATGTCTTTAGAAAGGGATAAACAGAAAAGGTGTTCATGACATCATTGACGTGGTATTTTGAGGGATGGTGGATCGTCGCCACGTGCAGCGGAGGTTTATGTCAGCTGCATGAACGCTCACTCGAATAGATTACAGAAGCACCCAAGGTCTAAAGAAACTTTCCGGATAAACCCGTCAGATCCTTCACACATTGTCTCTGTGGAGAGAGAAGATGTTGGGACGTGGGGTAAGGTAGAGCGGGGGCAGTATATATTCCGGAGTTTGGGGTGCCACGTGCATGAGTCGAAGCTTATCAATCTTCGTCTCTACGCATACATTACTCGGGATCTAGAACCCGCTACTCTGGAGAGAGAGGGAGGACAAGTGGGTAAGGTGCATGTAGGCTTCCTCTCAATTGCGTACGACACGGCGTCCCGGGATCTTGGTTCCGCAAGAATGACCGATACCTACAATATGTCAACTGTGGGGTATGCTGTAATATAAAGAGACACATGGTCAACTCTTATATTATGCAACGCTTACATGAAAGAGCCGATACATCCGGTCAAAAATCAAGCAATATAATTCTGTACGATGGGTGCTAGTGAGCGTTGCGCACGGGTTTGAAGCCTGATATAATTGTCAAAATCGTCCCTCATTTGCCTTACAAAGAAGGATGTGACTTATAAGAAGCATGAGCTTGAAGCTAAGCAAGTTTTCAAAGTCAAATATCCAGCGTTATAAGGATACTTGTTATACGGGAATATCGAGTTCCGGCCCCGAAAATATGCGCACAGAAAATGTGTGAATATTAATAACGCATTCATTATTCACCGAGTCCAACGGCCACTAAAGTCATATGCGATAATTAATACAAATATCAACAACAGAGTTGTCTCTTTATGCGTTCCTTTTCCCAAGGAACTCGGGCCGACGTCAAAATAATGATATGTATATATCACAAAGGAATGTTTAAACAAAATGTTCATTACTCAACAAGCTTCTGGATCTGATATCACTCAAGCACGTATACGAATCCTCATGCGCATGATCAAAATTTCCTACTCAATAATTCAAATCAGATAGAAAAAAAAGGGAACTAACAGTAACTTGACTCAACTATCAGAAGGCATCATGAAATAAAACTTTAATCAGAGATATTCGCCGGAGATTTAATACCCTGCCGTAGATCAGCCTAAAAGCTCCCGGTTACACGGTGCAGATACAACCCTACACATAAAGTAAGCATAACTATGAAACTCGCGAGGGGGCACTTCGGAGCATTATTAAAGCTTGAACACCTGATATTTTACAACCTAGATGTCTCCACTACTTGCTTGGCCAACCCAAAATAGGCTTAGTTAACCACAACCAGAAGGACAAAAGAAGGGCCAACGGCCCGGGGCCGCAAAACCGTTAATATATCATAGGGAGGGCTTTGTACCTGAACAGAAATTAAGAGTTGGAATTTGTAAGTATATAGGAGCTGATATTCAAATTTACAGGGGCAATAACCCAACGATGCTATTCCGTCGGTCCGAAAGGCTTTTTTTGTTCCCCCATGACTATTTTGCACAGAGGAATTCAATCTTGCGCGCCAAAGAAGTGGAGAATGTTCATTTATTCATCCTGGGAACTCTCCCCTGAAATCTTGGACTAAAAACTATATAAGTTGGATAAACTCTCCTTTCTCCTATAGCTATCAATTGAGAACTATCAATCCATACATATACACATACGTTCGTACAGCATTCGATATTATCAATAAGATGGTTTCTGCATCTCTCATCTTTTCCGCTCTGGCGCTCTTGGCCTCTCAAGCTGCTGCGCATGGTGGTGTCGGGAAGTACATCATTGGTTCTACTGAATACAAGGGGTATAGATATATCTTTCTTCTTATTAATAAGAACTAAGTATTAATTTCTTTATTCAACTATAGTTGGGAACCATATAATTCTGCAACTGGGCAGTCTACTATCCAGAGAAAATACAGCAGCTACGATCCCATCCTCACTCCTACGGGAACGAACATCAGATGTAACAACGCTGGTGAAACCTCTCAACTCAGTGCGACAATTGCAGGTAAGCTCGAGTCCGATAGCTGAAGTCCACCTTCAACCCTTCACTCCTGTGGGCTGTTGTTAATAAGATCTATCACAGCTGGCACTGATATCACTGCGGTCTGGACCCAATGGACCCATGCTGAAGGCCCAGTAACTGTATATATGGCTAAGTGCCCTGCCAGTTGTGCGGACTTTGATGGCAGCGGTGCAGTATGGTTCAAAATCGACGAGGCTGGACTTTTGTCAGGCACCATCAACAAGGGAGAATGGGGTAACGGTATTATCTTGAAGACGCTGAAATGGACTACAACTATTCCGGCCAGTCTTACTCCTGGAAACTATATTATTAGGGTTCGTACATACATATATGATCGTTTCTTATATATTTCGACTGTTAATCATTAACTTTCTCATCATGTACAGCACGAAGTCCTCGCTCTTCACCAAGAACTCACTCCCCAATTCTACCCAGAGTGCGCACAACTCACTGTCACTGGAAGCGGTACCGCGTCGCCTTCAGGCTCTTACCTCGTCAGCCTTCCCGGTGCTTTTAGCATGTCCGATCCAGGTGTTTCTGTTAGAATAACCTCAGACACCTCCACCACGTACATTGTTCCTGGCCCTGCAGTCTGGCCTGGGACTGGATCTGGAACCGGCACTACCCCTGTAGTTACCTCTGCTGTGTCGTCGGCGGCGCCTGCTGCCTCTACATCAAGTGTGGCTTCTGTCGTCACTAGTGCTGCTCCAGCTTCTACTGGTGCTGCTGTAGCGAAGTTCGGCCAATGGTAAGCTAATTATTTCCCACCCGCTCCTGCTGTCGGCTATATGTGTCTGATATTATGGCGAATTATTTAGTGGTGGTATTGGGTACTCTGGATCTACAACTTGTGCCTCTGGTTCGACTTGCACAAAGGTCAACGATTATTACTCACAGGTACATTCCATATTCATATTTTGGCTCAGAACCATCGCACAAACCCGATAGCTAACACACCGCGAACTGTACTTAGTGCTTGTAACACCCTCGTATTTGATTGATTGCGGGGTGGGGATATGATGACAATAGGTCAAGGGGGGAGCCGGGAAGTCAAAGGGGGAGCCGGGAAGACCAGGAGGGAGTGCTGGGAGAACTTTTTCCTTAGATTTCTTTTCTATGTAACTATTTATCTATCGATCGTATTGAGTCCTATGTAGTTGTTTAGTTATCGCATTTAAGAGGTTGAAGCTCGCTATCTTTAGAACAAGCTTTTCCTGCTCGTTTAACTGGAAATCTAATTCGGTTGTGTTTAAGATTCAAGTCTCCAACCAATCAGATGGTTGACTTGAAGATCTTTCAGCCCCATTTTTATGCACCCCGCATAGAAGTGCTGAGTTTTTCCCCTCTAAAGGATAGTGCGATCCGCAAATCAGGTAAAAATGTGATGATCGATGGCGGGGTTGAATTCCAGGAGGGTATCAGCGAGTCATGGAGTATCACTCATTCTCAATTCTTAATTGCTGGGACTTCTCCGCACCTTACCCAAGCCTCATCACTCACCTGAGTAAAAACGCAAAATAATTCGACGACTAGCAATGACTTTAGCGAATATCTTCAGGATGTTTCAGTCTCGACCATCCTCCATTGATCTCGATTTCCACGTCACATTATATTATCTTTCTCGTTTCTTTTTGGAGTAAGCTCGTACTTGTGTACCTACATGCCAATATCTTGTTGCAATTGCCGGTCCTCCCGTAAACCTATCGTACCACTGCATGTGCAGCTAGCTACCTACCAATCATGAGTGAAGCATCTTTGATCAGAAGTACCGATTAGTAATCGATAAAGAAACCAGCTTCTAGCTAAATATAACACATATACGAGGTGCCTATGATCTAGGCGATTTCTTTGGAAATCCTTGTTAATACAGATTTTTATCTACAGGGTGTGGGCAATGTGTACCCAGATTCTTGTAATCTGTACGAGGGTTAGGGACATTAAAACAACCAATAATAAGAGGTGCAGAAATTTCTGCCCCAATTCTCGACATGACCAACTCGCACAGCGAAAAGCTTGTAATACCGGTGCATCATACGTCCATGACTGTGGACTGAGTTTGTGGCCAGTCATAATCCTGCAGGGTCATGAGCATTTGGGGCATCTAAGACGATCCCGGAACCAATTTCAGCTGCATGCAAGTCTGTGCTGACCTCGAACAATCAAATCCTTGTTATCTGCGCTTGTTAAAGTTCTCGTTTCTTACGTTGAGTACACGCACATGTATACGATCATCTAAGACGGCGATATAAATTTCATTCCACTGGTTAATACTTATCCAGGTGGCCAGCTTATGGGACTGTAGAGTATAAGTAAATTTACTAGTGCTCTTTGAATTGGAGAGTGCCGTATCTGTGATGAACGAACGAACGAACGTCGTCAATGGGATATATAAGTACACTTAGATATATACACTCTCCAAGTGTGCTTCTATTCAGCCGCTCCGTGCTGTAATAATAGCCATCATTTATGTGCTGTCAAGCTATTAGGGCACTTGAGTGTGTCGGTAGCGATATTTTCATAGATCCACCAGTAGGTATTAACGGTTTCTGTGGGAGCACAAAGCTCGGTTTCGATTTGCACCGCAAAGGGCATATTTCGTCCCGAATACCTTCGCACTCAGTCTGTAACCAACCATAGTTACATAACTTGAAGCCCTATGGGTATCAAAAGCAAGTACCCACATCCCGACAAACAGGATAAACAGGTGCGGTTTACTTCAAATTAATATAGCTTTTACTTAAAATATGTTTTTTAGAAGCTTCTTTTAGCATCCCGGATATGGCGAGCCCTCGATTGGACGTTCGATTGGACGTTCGATTCCTCGGAGTCTATTATGATAACTGACGGATGCGTGGCATTTGAACAATGGGCTGGAGTCGATCTGGCTTACAAGCGCATGTGTCTCCTCCCCACTGAGACAGAACGGCAGGCGAAGTAGAAGTTCCTCTGTAGAGATTTGTGGAACTACAGCTGTAACTCTCCTAAACAGAACGCCATTATACCTACAGTGGATGAGCGCTGGTTGGTTGATTGGTGGTAGTAGAGAAAACCTGCTCAAATGATCAACCGTAGTACATATATTACAACACAATTAAGAAACACCGTTAGACATATGCATGTTTTGAACGGTTATAACTATATATATGGTACTCAACGATGTTAATACCCAAAAAATAACACTATCAATTCCATAGTCGCACAGGTCTGGTAGCAATGCTGTAAGGCCAGGGCCTGGTCAGCTGGTCAACTTCCTTGTGACACTACGTCCTACATCAAGGCCTCCGGCCGTCTGACTAACTCTAAGACCACTATCTCCATAATCGATGAGTTTCGAAGAAATTCTGAACCCTGTATCGTGCCATGGCCGAGAAGAGTGTTCCCATCATATTAAGGTACTAAAAGGGTTCTCAAGCCATCTCTCGGCCTTTGGCTATAAATAATTGATGCTCATATTATGATCATTACCCACGTCTACGTTGATAATTTATAATGCTCAGAATCGTAGGTTTTTATAAATTTAGTAAATAATACTCCCTCCAACTTGATTTCGTTTAAGCAATTGCAATTAAGAATGCATGAGAAGACATTATAATTATGGCAAAAAGCGCTGACAGAGCTTGGAATATTTCCTATAAATTAGTAAAGTTCAAAAACAATGTTTTCAGAGTAAATATATATATACAGCAAAACCTACCATAATTCCACCCCCACGGTGGCTAAGCTTTGCTGGAAGTATCGTAGGGATGGAATCTAGAGAGAGGTATTTGTTAGCAAAACACAAATTCCGTTCCCTCCGAACGCTGGAAGTTTGGTAGGGATGGAATTTCGAGAGGGTGGAATTATGATAGGTTTCTCTGTATACTGATGAGCACATTATAAGCAAAGCAAGGCATGCTTTTGCAGGCGTACCGGGAAATCTCGTGGTCAGCTTAATCCCATTAATCAAAATATCTCCAAGGCATTCATTGACTTATAATTATACAACCGTATGGTTTTAACGAACTCGATCATGGACGCAAGGGAGCTAGAAGTTTCCTTTCACACAATTGATCCCTACCACGCGTGCACGGCTTGACTTGACAGAAACTCAACGTTTCACAGTACATACATGTATGCAAGGGTTGTCGAACAGCCAGTTTCTTTACATCTATTTCCGGAAATATTTTTCTATAGCTCATTTTTACAATTCATCATAGTCGAGCTGACATGTTCCAGCATGATGGCCAGTGCACACCATGCATAGAGAAATTCGAAAGTAAGGGTCGATCAGCCTGAGTTGTAAATTTTCAACAGGATCGTGCGATCACAGATGTACATACTTTTCCTGTACATGCGCATGGTGTGAATACGAGGATCGTGCAAAGCTTCTCCAAGGGCCTCTTGGGGTGCACCCTTCCGAATGACCAAAGCTAAGACTGTCTGAATACGAGATCATTGACATCTCTCAAATTATATAAACCACGATGGATGGCCCTCAACAATAGCTCTTCACTCCACACCGAGCATCTATCATTCCAGCTTCCTCAAGGCCTTCAAAGCAACTCTCGCTATCAAAAAAACCATTCGCTTTATCTTCCACCTCAAAACTTCTCTACACCTTCAAAATGCAATTCGCTACTGTCATCATTGCCTTTGTTGCTCTCGCAACCTCCATTTTCGCCAGCCCCATTCTTGAGGAGCGCGAGATCAAATACTGCGGGTCCCAGCCGTACGACCCTACCAAGGTAAAGAACACCAGTAAATTGATCAGTTAAGAGTCATAGCTAATGTGCTGAATTATTAGTACACCTGCTTCCCAGGAAATTACTTGTGCCCAATTGAAAACGGTGTCGTCTACCAGAACTGCAAGATTGCCTGCTACAACCCAGCTGCCTATGCTTGCAAGAACGGCCAGCTTACTCCCGTTACCACTTGCAACGGTCAAGTCTTTGACAAGAACTCCGTGAGTCCTCTCAAATAGATATATTTAATAAGCAAGACTCTGATTTTGAATGTCTCCCTAGTACGTTTGCATCAACGATCAGCAGCTTTGCCCTGTCACATACCCCAACCTTTGCGGAAAGGCTTGCTACAAGACCAGCGAGTACAAGTGCGTCAACGGAGCTCTCCAGCAGGTTTAGTTTGACCATTTGGTCTTCATACGGCGGGTATACACATGGTATGAGATGATTTGAAGATGGAGGATATCAGGGTTTCATGGACGCTCCTTGTATATTTCATTTGTTGCTTTTGTGGAAAAACTTGCTGGGCTCTTAATTGAGTCTGGTTTGTTTCTTGATTTACATATATCACTCCTTGAATCTTTATGTACTCAATCATAAAAATCTAAAACCAACTTTTTATAGTTATATCGAATTTCCACATATTAATTCTGTGCACGTGAAATCGATGGATTACATAGGCTCCATCCATTGTATAGCTTCTAGTAACTATTTAGAGCTGTAAGAGTATACTATTACTATTTTTAGTCAAACGAATTATTATAAGTACACATGGAATAAACCAAATACCAGCCACCTCCCAGAAAAAGCTTTTTAGATGCGGATATCTTCACCATAGATCTAGACAAGGTTGAGTCTAAGTAAGGGAACAATCCTAGGCTCATATCGAGTTATACACTCCACGCCAATTGGTCAGAATGCCCAGCTAAGTGCTGCATGTGCATCTGTACGATCGGATCCTCCTGACCGGCCGGCAAGTACCTCATCAGGTAACCAAAGGTAGAAGGCCCACGAACGCAGGACGCAGGGTCGTTTACTTTAACTCCCTGACCTATCACATGATGTCTGAGACAATTTGTTGTTTCGTATTAAAAGAGCTACTACTCGCTATTTTATGACGTTTCTAGACTGGTAGTCAATCGTGGCGATTGGCCAACATGCAACGGACTTTGTGAATCGACTAATGATCTCTTTGATTTTATTTTCGTTGGTGGCCTATATAAAGTATAAACCTAAGTTCGGTTTATTTTGTCGAATTATTCATAATCAACACTATTACATCAGGAGTGATCCTCAATCAGGTTTGTACGAGCTTCCGGGGCCGGGGCCTGCATAGCCCATGAGTCGAGCCAATTTCTTGAGCCCGCCTCGAACGGACTCGTGCTCAAGTGGGGACGTAACATATACAAGCTCCTGGCTCATATATATATGCGGACCAAATACAGTCCGGAAATGCCTCGAAAAATTAACGAGCACTATTATTTCTAGACGTAGCTATCATTGTCAGAGAACTATACCAAGTCCTACTCAGGTAATTGTGCACTTTCTAGTTTATTCACTTAAATAGCTTAGGGTAACGTAGGACAAGGACGGAAGCTGCGACCGGTTTCTTGCGTCCAATCATCATAACTCAAAGACGCCGCCAACCACTTGATCAGCCCGTGTAGTCACATAGCGGAAGTGTGCTTGGGGATTACTTTACGGCCCGAAGGGGTATTTTTATAAGGGTTATATAACGCTTAAATAAGGCTTATTTAACCGTTTTTGCTCGCATATTGCTTATTCCGTTTTTACGTCTCCAGTAATAAACTCGGACCAATAATCATTATCTCAAGTAAGGATTGTTTCGAATTATAAGGCTTATTTCGGATTATAATTATATAAGGCTTATATAACGCTTATTGAATTTTTAAGGCTTATTTTTAAATAAGGATATGTACTTGGTGACAAAAAGAAAAGGGCGGGGGGTTGAACCCAGAGCCTTGCAGGTAGCATATACCTCATGCTACCCACTGAGCCATAGGAAAACTGAAATTCCGGCGCTGAAAGTAATATACAACCAATATAATGCGAATTTTTAAGCCTTATATAAACCTTATTCACCGAAAAACCTTAGAAAAGCCTTATTTGATGGATAAGGGGTATCTGGTGTAAAGACTTAAGCTACTTGATAATAATCATCTAGATCTAATACTTATACATAAAACAAGCCGTATATATACCTTATTTTTGAAAAACTCTTACCCAAGAAAGAGCCTTATCCCTAATTAAGGCTAATACCACCATTGTTTGTCTATAAGATCTTATTTAACACTTATTTGGCAGTAAATCGTTACTGGAGGCTTATAAAAATACCCATTCGGGCGGTAATGTATATATGAGCATAATTACCTATGTACGTGCATAGGTACATATAGTTATAATAGAATATTACTATAATACCCATCTAGCAGATTCGGCTAAATATGTGAAAGTTTCGACATGACCTGGAACCAGGTTTCATGCATTCCAATCATTTCCTCGCTAAAACCTGGCAGATACCATCCCACGCCCTCTTCCTCTAATGTAAAAATAAATCAGTAAGTCGTGGCCTCGCACTTTAATTGGTATATGAAAAGAATAAAAAGTACTGTAGTAATTAATGATGGGCTAGTGTGGTCCACGAAATCGCTCGAGGGGAGATGGAGAGCTAGACTAGTGGTGCCGAGGCCGCTCGATTCTGTTTAACATTGGCCTTTTCTGGTCTCGAGGTTTCCGGGGGTGGGGGGGGGGGTGGCCTCGAGCTGTCTCGAGGAATCTCGAGACCGCCAAGTACTGGAAATTTGGGTGATAATAGTAGGTTGATACCTAGACTTAGTGCGATACAGACCTGAGTCTATATTATATTCAAAAATACACTCTAGTTTGGCGGTCTTGAAGCACCTTGAGGCCTATCAGATTTGTGGTTTCGAGTTTCCTTGGCCTTGCAAGCTCTCGGTATCGCCAGACGGCACTAGGAATCTGGAAACGATTCACCAAATGGCGACATGAAAGAGGGGGAAGAGACGAGGACAGAGAGGAATTAAGAGACGAGGGAAATTAGAATGGGGTGGGGCGGGCTGAGAGACAGCCAATAGCCCCGGGGTTTTTCATAAGTTACTATTTCTTATTCCATAAGCTACTATCTCTTACACTCATAAGTTACGATGATTTTGATTTTCATTTGTTACAGGCTACTAGCCTATTGTTTTCGCGATTCTTTCTTTATTTATTTTATTTTCCTTACTGCGCGAGAGGTGGAGGAAATGATCGGGAATTTCTGGGGTAGTGCGATATTGTCATATAGACTACGGTCTACATACAATTAATGAGTTAAACAAAAACAAAAAAAAGGCTCTCGGTATCGCCCGGCCTCGAAGTCATGGTCTCGAAGCAAAGCCACAAGGCCACTCGGCATCGTGGACCATACTGTGATTAAGACCTAACGAGACGACCCAGGACAAGGCGAAATGTCTTGGGGCCTTTTTCAAAATCTCGAGATCTCGACCTCCGAGTGATACTGGATGATCCAAATAAGGATCCCTCATGCCCAGGCCTCTTCTGATTGAGTGCAAATCGAGTGTGCACTTTGGACTTAAGTTCAATATACCATTTTTGTCAATGATTTCTAGTCTCCCGTTTACTTTTAGATGTTATTAATGATGAAAAACTACATTTGTGTACAGATTCTTACCTCCGATATGGATTGAGTTTAGCTTATATCGGTCTCGAGATAAGACGAGAATTAATCCGAAATGGTCTCGTCTTGTCTCGTGCCCATCATTAGTAGTGTTAATCCGATTACTACTACTCCCATCTCTAGTTTGAACCAAAACTTTGATGACCGGGGCCGACACACGATTTCTCAACTGGCTAGTACATGCACTGTACATGTGTTTCCATTAGACCACTCTTTGATTGGTATCTTTCAGTGACTGGAAAGGATACCCGAAAAGCCAATACCAACACCAAAAAGTGGACAGCTTTTCACGCACGATAGGTCCTTGATACCTCAAGTCGAGCACATCAAGGTCTCCCTCCATGGTGTCGATGGAACGGACGCTGAGTGATAACTTAGTTGACTATGAAGTGTGAAGGAAGTGAAGTGAAGTGAACGAACTAGTACAAGAGGATGGTCCGGCACCCGTGGCACTAACTACTCCATCAGGAGTAAGGCTACATGTACGTACCCTCTTCCGAGGGCCATATTCAAAATCATGAAATATCACTCACTTTCTCTATCATGATTTATGCGCCTAAGATACATATTGATCCGGATGCGTATTTACCTCACTCCCATCAACAATTACATCTTAGTATATATAGTTCGGTTAAGCGTCGTCCATAGCCCTCTCTCGAGGAGTCCCTCAGATATAAATGTAGACGTACAAAATCTTAGCTTAAAGTTGGTGTGAACTTTATGAAGTGTTTAAGCATCGTGGCATCTACATACGTATCCCGTCCACATATTATCACTTGGCAGCACCAAAAAAAAATGAAATTCGTCAGTATTCCACAAAGTACCAATAACATGAGCTGTCTAAACTCCCAAGAGCTTACTCCTTTAGTATTTCTTCTGTCTACATTATCGATTCCAGCCATCGATCCGGCGGCCTCGAAACATTTTCTAGGCTTTGACTGTGTTCGATCCATTTCCTGAAACCAAACATCCACTACTACATGTACCTCGGCATACATATACAGTTTCGATTATAAACCCACAAACTCATGCATCTACTAATCCTATTTTCAAAAAAGTTAGGGAAAATAAAACCCCCGCCAATTACGTTGAGATTCAATTAAACTATTTCGCTTATCTCCGATAAAAATCATAAGGCAATTTTGACAAGGCAAAATTAGGCCGAAATTTACTTTCCTAATGTAGATAGGTGGCATAACGAGAGGAAACAGGCTGATGTGTCATTTACAGAGAATTTCGACAGTGCGTATATACCTATCGTCGATTATATGAACTCCTCCATTACCTGTTTCAGTAGAGAAAAGGATGCATAGAGTACGCAGTTATGCGTGTACTTTGCGTGCACGTTACGCATCTCTTCAACATATTCACTATGTCAATACTCGCAAAACATCTAGGAGCACTATGCATGCTCCTCGGGAGCATTACTCTACATACTACATATATACTCACTTTTACTTCGCACAATAACAAAACAACAAAGCAATCAAGCATGCACATGCACGCCCGCCTCGACCTACCACTTCTCATCATCTCCGCGATCTATCTGTAGAAAGATAAAAAAGATATCTAGATCCACCATCGATCACGGAGAAAGGTTGACTCACTCCCCTCAAAGTTCTTGATCCTGGAAAATCGCAAGGCGACTACTTTTTGGTCGGTTGGGGCGGGTAGTTGATTTATGGTTATCAACGTCCCCCTGTCCCTGCAATATGATCACAGCCTCTCACTCGATACTTTTTTCAGCCAGGATCCCTTCATCACTGCGTAACCAAAACTAGAGTCAAAGAAAACGCAGCTGTATGTCTGAGCCTAGAGTAGATCCACGGACCATACCAGCAGCTAACCCCTCCTGTCGATTACAGGCGCTCTTGGTACTCTACTCCATCATTCCAGAATCCGACACATCAGATCCCTCACTAGCTGCATATCTCCTCCGGAAATACAATTTTCCTACTAGCTGCACGATGATTTTCCATCCCGATCTCCTGGCTACTCCCCTCCATATCCGGCCATAGCGAGTTTTTATTATTATGACCTACCTACTACTACCCTATCACATGACAATGTGGCCGTTTTCTAGCTGCAGACGGTTTTTTTCTCTCTTTCTTTTAAAACAAAACCCCCCCCAATGGGAACCATTCCATGCATGTATGTCATACTCTATCACCACGATGCCTGCGCTAGCACTCTCCTCGATATCCGGCAGAGTAGAGTAGGTACATCCTGGCGGGGGGGGAGAGCCTCAATCGATAGAGTAGAGCATATGCGCGCGTCAAACCTCCTCGTCCTCATCCCCTCCTTCTCCATCCTCAGTCACGCCGACAATAGTTACTCATGTAGAGAGAGTATGGTATCATGTCAATCAACCTTCAACTTTTTTTTCCCAACAACAAAATTGAGTTCCCCCCCCCCAAATACCGTACGTACACCCGAACCTCCGGAAAAGCCAGTGGACACACGTGGTGATTAATCCGAAGGTTTTTTTCTCCCTTCTCTTTGCTGCTTGGGACGATAATCCGCGCATGACGCATATAAGCCTTACCAGGCGATCCTATAGGTAGGGTATCTACATGTATAGGAGGTAGTTAGGCAACTCTAATAGAGTAGCTCCTAACAGCTACAGTAGCTAGCTCACGAAGCTAGAGTATCAGCATCAAGTCACGTTTAAAACCCGACTCGCAAGATAACTCCATGCGCAGCAGCGATAAGGGAGAAGAAAAAAAGTCCGATTTTATTTTTTTCGCTATCTGCAAGTGCTAGACCCAAACCGTGGGAAATTATACGATAGGCCTGCTAGAGTATGCAGAAGATGCAACTCCTCATCCATCTGATGGAGGGGAATTAAGAAAAAAAAAAAAAAAAGTTCATCCGACGATCCCATCAAGCATCGTGGGCTAGTATGGAATGCTTAGAGGTTCCATATCCGGAAAGTAACTACATGTAGGAGGCAGAGCTGTAACATCGTGCAAGCTGAGACACTGCTCCCCCATAGGTGACGTGACCAGGTAACTGTATGTACCCTCTACATAGGGCATTCGTCCCTTTCCTATGTGAGTCCAGTATGAATTCCAATCTGCCGACCGCGAAGAAGCAGAAGAAGCTGTCAGTAGCTACGGGTGCAGAGCTAACTAGAGCTCTGCTACTTTAGCTACCTAGAGCGAGTAGCTAGAGTACTCTGGTTAGGGCTCGAACTTACGAAACCCAGCCCCATGGTGCGAGACAACAGATGTCAGCAGCTATGTGGTGCCTACTAGTGTAAGTACCTGCTCTATCTTTACGATGCATTGAGGGGAGGGGGAAGCTAGCATTGTTCAGGTCGGCTATCGACGTCTATTCAGACCGTAGCTGCTTTGCTTGGTCATTAGCGATCCGTCCTGGAAACAATCGTGGAATATGCCATAGATGCATCATGTAGCTAGAGTTGAGTAAGTGCCAATGATCCATAAGGCTGTCTGTCACGACCTCTGTACGGTGTCACGGTATGTCAGCATTGATTACGGACAGAAGGGATGGAAGGATGCACGTGCCAACCAGCGTCTGTCACGACTCCGTGTTACAGGAACGACCTTCTAACACGGGTGTGATGAGCCATGCCCTCCTGTCACATCCCAAAGATAGAAAGCTGTCTAAGGCAACCAGCAACGTCTCAGATCTACAAACCTCCCTCCGCTCCACTCTAGTTACAGGCGCGAGTAAGGTCAAATTGCGAAGTTAGAAAATCCTTACTAAGTAGTCGATCATCAACCGGCAAGAGCATACCATACCTCAGTGACCGTATTCGAGTCCCCTACCCCAGCTATCCTACCCGTGACACCCTATCGATATCGCCGGCTGTACCTCCCAGATCTCGCATCTACACCACAAATAAACAATATAACTCTTTTTTTTCTGAACCGCGCCGCCGTAACCTTCAAATTCGCGTGTCTTGTCTCTGAAATTGCATTGCCTCCGTGCGATGTGGCCATGGACGCCGCTCCCGCAATTGAAGCAAGCCCAGCAGCAGCCAGCTTGACGCTCAGGGGAATTGCGTCTTGCCCTCGTGCGTGGGCGACAAATTACGTCGTGAGATCGCAGTACTACTTTCAGGTCCAATTTTAACCAACACATGTTCCAGGCCCTATAGCAGAGTACCGGATATAGAGCAGGAGTTGCATATCACAGGTTTTGATGCCCTCTCTCGATCTCGCTCTCGCGAGGAGGTAAACATCGGCTTAGTTACCTGTACAGTGTGTGCTACTTATGGTATATACATGGTACCTTGCTCTACCCGGTCGAGGCCCATAGGCATGTATCATCGTCATGTCCGAGAACTGAGAATCGGCCTGCAAGCAATTGCAAGCCCCCGCCCGAGCCAGAGCGCTTAAACATCGCATCGTGTAGGAACGCCCCGGGTATGACGGCTATTCACTCGCGAAGGGAGTGATGAGGTCGGGGGCCCGAAAGGTCCCCGAAAGACAATTGAAAGCGACGACGACATAAAGAAACATCTGTGCGAGCTACATGGACACATGTCTGCCACGCGCATTGTGCAACTTGAAGACTGGAGATTAGAGATCGAGCTCGAGGCCATACTTTGCTGCCTGCATACAATAGAGTAGAGTGTGTACAGTATGTAGGAAGCTCCACCCTACATGCTTCATACATATCGTGGAGCACAGACCGTACAAGCCAGACGAAACACCGAGCATGACGTTTATTTAGCTGCGCTGGCTGCCCGTAAAACACCAAACTGAAACGGCCAAACCTTGAATGACTTTCCACCACCACTTCCTCCCACCTCCGGCCCCCCAAAACACAAAGTTCATCTCGTCTCGCTTCAGCAGCGGGCGTCCGTGATTCTGAAGCTTGAAAAAAGGGCCAGACAGGGGGCGGGCAGTGCTGGCCCTTGACTCCCTTCCCTACCTTCCTTGGTATCCTTACCCTTACTCCAGAGTATCGTACCGCGGTAGGCACTCTGTACCCATGGAAGTATCTACTCTACCTACATTTTACCCTCCCCCCACCCCGGACCGATGCCAAGTCCTGTATTTCTCCCAACCGAATCCCCACGGCAAGTTGCCTGAAGCGGATAAAACTCCTGTTTGGGTCGCGTGATTTTGCGTTTAGATATGGCCCTGCAATCGGATTTTTCTACTCTATAATTTGAAAGCTCGGCAAACATTGTTCGTGATGGTTAAAAAAAAAAAAAAAAAAAAAACCTAGATATTATATCCGTGAAATGATATCCTTAGCTAGCATGTAGCTATGATCATGAAGCTAGCTGGCGGGATAGGATAAAGGAAATAGGATAATGACGTTGCCCTACGGGCATACCCGGAATTTGATACGATCGTGAGAAAACACGTCGGGACGGTAGGGCCTTCGAGGAGGGAAGTTCACGAGAGAGAAAACAGAGAGTGATACCCTGTGATCCAGGGGCGGCTCTGGTGGGGCCCGCTACAAACCTACTGATTAAGCAACAACGGCTCGCGAGTAACAATCCGCTAACTAACCTAACCTCTCCCTCGCTAGAGCAGAGTGTACATAGGCGCGATTTGCAAACCATGGAGAGTAAACCCAGGCTGAGGCAGGGTCCCCTCCCTCTCTCCTCCACCACGGACGACCTCCTCCTCCACCTCATTGCTCGCTCTCTCCACATACCGTATGGGGGTCCCAATTCCCTTCCCCTTGACAATCATTTCCTAGTTCTTTCACGACCTACCTCCCCAGCAACCAGCAACCAGAAACATGGCTGGCTATTATTAGAAAGACAACCAGTGCAGCATGAATTGGATGATGTGCCTGCCTGTCTGTGTCATGTATGTGATGTGGAAGGTCCGTAGGGCAGATATGCAATTTTCCTTATTTCCAGTGTTTTTCCTCGCGCACGGGCGGTATGGGCAACGCGATACCTAACCTACCTCCAGAACCCTACGAGCTAGAGTACCTAACTCTACTTTCATAGACTGGGGCTGGGTGTTTTCCCGGTTCGTTGTTGTTGTGATATCATCCCATCAGCTTACCCTAGCGTTACCTGATCTGTTGGCGGATCACCGCTCGGCTACCTGATCCGCAAACAGGATGGGGGTCCCGGGTGGGCAAAGGGGAGGGGAGAAGCGGGGAAAAAGGTGTGGGATGGTAGGGAAAAGGGAAAAAAAGGGTCGAAAGGGAAGAAAAAAAAAGTACCCTTATGCTATGCTTTGGCCCATGGACGGCGTCCAGCGCCTGCGCGTAGAAAAAGTAGAACTACTCTACTGGTACCCTAGGGTAGGTAGGCAGCAGGTAGGGAAGAGTAGAGCGAGCACTCTGCTGCACAGTGCGCACTTGCAAGTTGCACTGCAGTGCGGGGGACTCCACACATCCAATTTGACGATCTGCAGGCTGGCCCTTTGGGCGGAAGCAAAGCCGAAGAGTAAAGTGAGTAAGGTAAGTGAGAGTAGAGTAGTCCCAGAAGAGACTCGAGAGGAAGGGTCAAATCAGCGAGTACGGTATGCACAGGGTGAGTACAGGATGTACTACGGAAATGTGAATTACATGGTATGTATTTACCACATACGAGTTAATGCTATTCTCGCAATACCTAGCAGCAGAACCTCCAGTCTCAACACCACATCCCACGGGACGCTGCCGTGTGGTCGTCCAAAGAAAGAAAAGAAAAATCCCCCCTCTTGGCAACGGCATCGTCTGGTCTTTGCTGGCTGGCTGGCTGCTGCAGAGCACGTATCTAGTCGCGTCGTCGGGCAGGTACATACAGCACGACATGATGTATCTTTATCGATACGACGACGTGCCTGTGTGTATCTGTTCTAGGCATTCTATTCTATCCTATGTAGAGTTTCCATCTGGTTATATCTGTCTGGCTGCCTTGTTATCCCAAGGAGCAGGTATAGTTAATTACATGTAGATTAGCATAGCTACATAGGTAGGACATCAGAAGTAGAGTATGGCACATATGTACTCTACTCTTACCTACATCTCTAGATTATGCTCGTGCAGTTACGACCAGAATACGTACCCAGTCCAAAGTACATACCTCGTACATACCTCTCTCTCTTCGCGAGCCTTCGAAAACACCTCTCTCTGCGTCTGCCTTCCTATCTCAGTGACCTCGACGCGAGCATTGCAACAAAAAAAATCCGCAAAAGCCAGGAGGCAAACGGCCGTTCGTCGCCATGGCAACAACAGCATTACAGCAATTGAAACCAACAACCCCCGGACAAGGCGCGCGCTACATCTCTCGACCTCTAGAGAGAGAGCGGGTATGCTCTGCATACCTACTCTACTCTAGGCCACTTAGTAATTTCATGTTCCTTCCGAATCAATCTTGGACCAAGATTCTGTCAGTTGTGTCCCACAAAGCGGCCCTTACTAGTCCTGGTAACTGTAACACGGCCGGTCGTTCGGGGCAGTCGGTCGATCGGCAGCCAGGGAAACACCAATTGGTGGTTTTTCTTGAGCATAGCATGAGAGATAGAGAGAGCGAGGGAGGGGGGAACAAGGCTTGCGCTTGCAGCAAAACACTCCCCCCCCCCCTAGTTACTTTTACTTTTACTCGCTGCTCCACATAATCTAACCCCCGCTCCCTCGGGAACAACCTCTAAATCTCTACAAGGGGGCCAATCATGAAATTGAGAGAAAATATGGGAATCATGATATGTGCACTCTGTGCAGCAGCAGCATCAGGCAGGCGTTCATGTAAGGTATCGCTAAAAACAATATCTTCTGCTGCTGCTGCTGCTTGTTGCTGCGCTGCTAGGGATCGCAAGTTGGTTCATTCAAAATTGCATATATGTACAAGAGTAGCTATCGGAGCATCTGGGTCCCGAATTGTAAGTCGAGAAAGTAGATAGTTAGGCAGGGAACCTTCCGCATACAGAAGTCGGAGAGAGTGAGGTTGCTCGTTAGGTCAGTATGAGACAGCCCGCCGCCACCACAACCACGTACGGCCACCACCACCACCACCACCGCAACGATCATTGACTTGTTGCAAACGTGGTAATCGCTTTTTTTTTTTCTTGCCCTCTTTCCACTTCCTAGGCACGACAACAACAAATGCGGGGTCTACTTTCTTGGGGCCGGACAACGCATTCATTACCGTGAGATTTTGGCTTTTGAGAGAGAGAGTCCTTTTTTTGATCTTCTCTGCTTCCTAACGGATTGGGAGAAGGGAGGAAAAAAGAAAACAAATATCGGCGATAATGAGGTTAGAATGACAGCGCCCCACTAGACTGGTTGAGGATGGGGGGACAGGACAGGACATGATGGAGGAAGGAAGGAAGGGAAAGAGGGACCCATGGAAAAGTGAGTTACTCTACTTTACTTACTCTGCAGCTGCTGGCTGCTGCTGCTGCTGCTGCTGCTGGGGTAGGTAGGGTGCTAATATGATACTAGCCAAGCTTGGAACTACGATCACTGATGGCCTACTAACTACTACTAGCACGAATGAAACTCCTCCGTGGTATATATATACCATGGTCTGGCCGCACCTGCGGTCAAGGAAATCAGTGCACCCCCCAACCCAATCGATCCTCCCCGCAATTCCTCAATATCAATATATAGTACCCAGGCCCACCCACCTGCCTCACTGTACCTACTTAATACTACTCAACATATATACGGAGCACCACCACCGTCTACTACTATAACTACTACTACTACTACCTACCACCACCACCACCACCACTATCAAACATCTTCACAACCAACCTTCACAATAAGGTCTTCTACTACTCACAACCCATAATTGCAATGTCTATACCATTAACCACCTCAACCTCCACACCCTCACCCATCTCCACACCTCCCTCAATCCCTTCAAGTACACCCTCATCCACAGCACCCTCCTCACCCTCACCGCGGATCAAGATGAACATCCGGGTACGAGAAGCAACCATCAAGGACCTCAACAGGGTGGCCGACATCAGCAGCCAGGCATTCCTCCACAACGCTCTCTTCGACAACCTCAACCCCCGGCGGCACGAGTACTACGAGTCCTTCCGCTACACCCGTCTCCGCCATGCGCGCAACGCAATGCTGAAGCCCTCAATGCGCCTGCTGGTCGCCGAGAACGACGACGGCGAGGTCGTCGGATACGCAATGTGGGAGCGCCTGGGGAACGACGCAATCGCACAGAAGGTCAAGGCCGAGCGTGACGGCATTCTTCTCCGTAAGCTTTCCCCTCCTCTCTCCCCTTCCACTACACCTTCAATTGAAGTCACAAATAGCTAATTGCCCTACTATACAGGCCTCGAAAGATTCCTCGTAAACGTCACAGACCGAATAAACGCCGTCATCGCTCCAGACCCCTCCGCCGACCCCGTCGCCGCAACCAGGCTCCGCATCGCAAGCAACACCCTCGAGAAGCTGCACTGGGACACGGCCGAGCGCAAGACCCGCTGGCACCTGCACTGGCTCGGCGTCGACCCGGCGCAGCAGCGCAAGGGCATTGGCAGGCACCTTGTGCAGTGGGGCCTCGACCGCGCTATCGAGGACAAGGTCTGGGCCGGCATCGAGTCGAGCGCCGTGGGCGAGAAGCTCTACTCGAGTATGGGCTTCAAGGTCATTGGCGAGCGCCTGCCCTGCATCGAGGGCATAAATATGGGAACTGTTATGGCGTGGGAGCCGAAACGGTCATGACCGCGCGCGCAAAAGAGAAAAAAAAATGGGCCTTTTTTTTGTTTGATTGTATGATATTTTTTCTTTCTTTTTGGTTGTTTTTCTACGGTTTTCATTTGTGTCGCGTGTTTTTATCGTGGGTCATCTTTTCCAGTTTTATTTTTTTACGTCGATTTAGCGGTCATTGGTGGGGAGGCAGGGGGGGATCTCGAGAGAGAGAGAGAGAGAGAGAGAGGCAGATCAAGAGAGCTGGAAACAGAGCTCGAGAAAGCAATTGTACAAATAGTAATTGAAACAAATTAACAAACACAACCCCAAGTTCCATGAAAGAGAGTCGTAGTAGCAAGGTCAGATTTCATCAATTCAGCCACAACGCAAAAAACCTCTAGAGAACAAGTTGGGCGGGTGGGTTGGCCAATTGGGGCATATTGGGTGTTTTGGCGGACGTCGTTGGTGGTGGTGGGGTTTGGTTTGGTTTGAGGTCAGTCAGTGGTTTGTCCGGCCGGTGGTGCTACACTACCCCTGCCTTTGGGGGGAGTGAGGTGTGTGGGGGGGGGGGGGGGGGAGAGGGTATGTGGTTCGGCAGCGGGTGTTCGCCAGAGGAAAAGAAAATAAAGGGTTCAGTTCACATCACACGAAACTTCGCTAATTCTGGATATTCAACTAGGGTAACAGCTTTTTTTCCCCACCCCCCGTCCCGCAAGAAAGAAACGAAATTATCTATCGACAAAGAAGGTCATGGCCCGCCAGCCAGGATAGACAACTCGGGGAGTTGGAAAGAGAGAAGAGAGAGCAGGCAGCGAGAAACGTCATACAAGGTTAATCCCAACAGCTAGCTAGCAGAAAACCGCCAACGAAACATCAACCCGTACATACATACCCGATCGCCATAAGAACACCGTCTTAATTGCAAAGCAAAAAAAAAAAAAGAGAAGAAGGGTGGTGGGGTCGAGAGCGCTGGTCGACGACGATAGATATCTGCATCTCGTCAAGCACCACCAACAGCACCACCAGCGGCACCACCACCACCACCACAATCCTCCCCCGATCTCCTTAATGCGGCTCTTGCTTGGGCAGATCACCGACACGACATCGACCACATCGACAAACAAGATCACGCAGAACAAGAAGAAGGTACCGCCGGTCCATGGCACACATCCACACACACACACATGTACAAACAACAGCTGCTCTACATAAACAATTTATGGAAGTCTTATACCTACCTATGACAGCTAAGCTGTACTCTGTCAAGGTCTACTAAGGTAAGGTAGAGTATTATAATTACTCTAGATAGGCGGTTATTAGAGCTAGCTGCTGTGCTGCCGGCCTCGATAGTACTCCACATGTACCTCTGCAATTGGCATTGCTATTGGCATACTTTCCTTCCTTCGCCCTTCCCAATTTCCCTTTCTTACTCTACTCACCTGCTCTGCTCTACTCTACCTACCCTATTTACATGTAGGCAATCAATCCGACCAATCGCCAATCAAGGCAACTTTAAGTCGTGCAGCATCACCAGCAGCAGCAGCAGCAGCAACGCAACAGCAGCAACAGTCAAAGCGGTTTGGCACGGATAAATGCGCGGGTTACACCAAAGCAGTAAGCCTCCAAACAACAGCACAAGCGGCCGCGAGCAAGCAAGCAAGCAATTGCGCAAGGTCGAGTCAAAGCAAGTCAACAACAACGACGACAGTCAAAGCTCTGGTCCTGTCTCTCTCTCTTTTTTTTTTTTTTTTTGGCTTTGCCAAAACATTTGATTTTTTGATTTTTTGATGCACAGCACAAAATATCCTGCCCTGCAGCTAGCCAATGAAAATAATTTCGTGTCCCGCGCGATCCTTTTATCTATGCACCGACGGGTCGACGCGAATGGACATGGCCTCTGCTCCCTAGCTAGTAGCTCGCCTTACCCTACATCTACATACCCATACCTACCTGACATCTGCCTGCCTGCCTGTTTGCCCGTACCTTCTACTGGCCCTGCTCAATTGCTGCTGCTGCTGCTGCTGCTACCTACTGATATACATACATAACTACTTTCCCACGACGGCATGAATCAATGGGGTCCCCCCGGGGGGGGGGGGGGGGAAGAGCGGGGTTAAATCGTTCGTCCCGTTGTCGATATGTACCCATAACAGCAGCAGCAGCAGCAGCGAGTCTACCTTACCGATCAGTGAGCGGAAAGAGGAAGGCTATCGGAAATTCGTGTAGGAGTGACGCCAAAGATCTCGGTAGTGGCGTGTTTATCGGACTTGTGGTTGACACACGTATCAAAAAAAAGGGAAGATCTTTTTTGTTGCTGTTGCTTACTTTGCTCTAATCCGCTTATTCAACAAAACAATTCGTTGAGCGTTAGCGAGACGTACCCGTTATTTAGGCGGTGGCGAATAATATTGTCGATGAGAGGGAAAAAAAAGATTTATATGTTTGGAAGGGAATAATAACGGCAGCAACAACGTCGACTGCCAACTGGGGGCCCTGGCACACGAGCAGAAGGAGCGGACCCGTGGTTTCGTGAGCAAGGCAAATCGGCAAACAGCGGCCGGAGGGAGGAAGGGGGGGTGAAGAAACTTAAGCACGGAGCACAGATTGAGCACATGAAAGCTCGGGGCAGAGAGTGGACAGCGAGCGAGTAAATAACGGACACGAGCCCTTTGGATGATTTTCCTTAAATTCCTCGACTCGTGTATCGAGATGCGCGGAAGACCGACAGCTTCCCTTTTTTGGCGCGGGCATTTCAATCCGCCGAGTGATACCTTATGAACAGGCAAACACATCTCCCCGTTTCCCTGGTTTTACAAAGTTCTGGATCATCTTGAAAGTAGCCCGAATGCGCCTTTACCGGAAATCCGGAATTCCCAGAGGATCACCAATCAATGGAACGTGTCATCGATACATCGATGGGCGTTTTTTCCCCACTTATTATTAGCTAAGGGTCCCGATATCTTGGTACAGCGTGATCTCGTCGACCGGGAAAAAAAAAAAAAAAAAACGAACAAAAATTGTAGCTTCAAGTCTCCAGTATCGATAGATCTACCTGTAATTAACCTAGCTTTGGTACGGATTTCACAAGTCTAAGACGCAGTCCAAAGATCACGATGGGGTTCGGTTCTGCAAGTAATCTAGCCTGCGTCTTGTGGCATATCAGATCTAACAGCCGCACCTACCCACCATTCTCTTTTCACCCAACTGACGTACAAGGCTGAGAAGCAGCAGCAGCAGGCTGATCACGCATGCACATACAGGAAAAGGGAGGCTTAAAGGGTTCCAGAGCCATGTGTTCTCTGTTTTGTGATTCGGATCATCCAGCGGCGCTTGGCGTATCCAGAACTGGGCCGCTGCTACCGAAAGAAGGATACTGTGCTGTTAGTTAGCTGAAGATAATCCATTTCATTAGGTAGGTCTTCTTCCAGCAGGTCTTTCCTAAAACATTTGTCGTAAGAAGGAAAGTATGTTGGCCATGGGGTGATCTTTTTTTTTTTGCGCGCGTGCACGTGAGCTCATGAGGAAAGCGACATTATCGATATCGGAGAGCTAGAGTCCGGGTCTGCGAATTTTTTGTTAACATTATTCTCTAATACAAATCTTATCAATTGAGAAAGAAAAAAAAAGAAGGAAGGGAATGAAGAAAATAAAGAAAAGGAAATATATGTACATATCTAACGAAAAAAAAAAAAAAAAACTACGCATGGGATATACTTTCCGAGAGTGTGCCCATTGATCAACCTTTCCCCAGTAATTCTAACCCTCCCCTCCCCAAAATCTTATCACCGGACCCTGGTACGACGGCATGAGGGTGGAAAAGGTTTGAAATTGCGGGGGACCGGTAGGTTTGTACCCTTACATGTACCATACATAATTTCAGGGCTGAGAAGTAAAAGAAAACACGCATTTGTGGAGCCTGTCTAGATAGAGTAGAGTAAACCACTCTACTTATGTGTTCCAATCAGGCCCGAAGGACGTAACATCGATGTTCATTGAAGTCCTGCAACCTTGTGTAGAGACACTAGTAGAGGTATGTAGAGGTAGGTATTACAGGTGCACTGGTATGTACGGTAGACAGGTAGGTAGTACGAGTTCTGATCAATATCGCAAATAATGCTTGTCGTATCGCAGACGTGTTTCTGCATCGCATATCATCATATCACTGCACCCCCCACCATCATATTGTTTCCTATTTCTCCATTAGGATTGTTTTGTTTTTTTTTCCTTCCAAGAAAAAACGTTGAACGGGATGAACGTACGGAAAAAGTATTCTGAAAAACAACCGAAATTATCTTTATCAAATTCGGGGATGAACGGTACAATATAGATTGTAGATGCCCAAAATAGTTTTCCTCATTTCCGCTGCATATAGAATTCTATGTGCTGGGTATAGTTTAATTAGATTGCTGTATGCTGTAGGTACAGTAGAGTCTCCAAGATATACCGGTGAGAGAAATAACGGGCATACCATTGCTCTAGAGACCGTCTGGAGCCGCCTTGCCAGCTGTAAACAGTTGGTATCTGTGACACGACTGCGATACCATGGTACATTGCATTCTCAATAGTGGGGTAGGGGTGAGAAGGTCAGTGATATTATGGGTAACGATGTGGGCAGAATAGGTATGCAATGCCGACTGCAGCGATATGCAGTTCTTTTTCGGGGAAGGAGGACGTGCGCAGACTGTTGCCGAGGTGGATTTTCCTTAAGAAAACGGCATCTCGCGGCCCGGGTTGCAATGAGGCGCGCGCTCTTTTCCTCGCTTCCTGCTCGTTTCCTGTGGGGGGTACCCGCCTTGTTCCTAGGATCCTCATACATACGTCGGCACGTGGCCCCGGTATGTATTATACCCTGACCAGCTTGAGAACACCGCTAGTAATGAGTTAGATACTCGCTTGGAGGAAACATGAAGAGGTCCAGGCCGGCCAGGGAGGCTGGCCAGGGAGGGGCATTTGCAGACGTACCTACTGCAGAGACCAATGCAGTGGCTGGCAGGCTCATTTCTCAACAGTATGAGTACGATACTCATTCTGCTCTTCTCTCCTCCTGCTCGCAGCTAGCCCGCCTAAAACCCCACCCACTGCTTCATAGTGCAGCAAAGAAACATCGCAATATCCCGATACCGCGATATATATTTCTCGTTTGAACGCGTTTATGCGCGCCACCAGATATTGCCCGATTGCTTTGGAAACCGGCCAGTAAGCTGCTTGCGGATTAATAAGATGTTTTATCCGAAGCAGATTCTGGTGATAATTCATCTTGTTGTTTCTTCTTTCGGTTTGTTTTTGTTTTTCTTATCAGGTTGTGTTTTCCCCTTCCATACCCTGGTACTAGTGGCGTGTTCGATCATGGAGATACCTACATGATGTACCTACGTACAAACATGCCTAGTGAAAAAATATTTTGCACCCACCTTCAAGATCACGGTGATCATCACTTCACAGTGCAATTTCCAATTCCCATCCTAATTTCGTTGGCTCTAGCTTTCCAGCCCGTGTCTTTGAGTGAGTGCTATCTCATGATTTCACCCATTACGTATCATAATCGAGGAATCGAAAAAAGCTTATTTGAAATTGCCATTACATGACTGTAATTTGGATAGCAATGTTCTTCCGTCAAAAACACAACCAACTTCATAACTAGATGATGTAAATAGAATCTCAAAAATTAAATAAACTGGAGTCCTCCAAAACAGGAAACCTTAACCCCACCTCATCATCGAAAGCTTAGCTTGGTGCAATGCACGACCAAAACCGTCATCATGTTGTTTGACAACTTGGCTGATTGCGTGATCCTCATATGACAGATACGAAGACTGCAAATCTTTGCAACTAGAAAATCAATTGGATTCTGTGGCGAATCGATAATCCCCCAGAAAACATTTTGCCAGAGAAAATCACTCGGGAATATTCCATGATTGAGTCTTGTGATCGTTTTTCTTCTAGTATAGTCAGTACCGGTACTTTATTCGTACTTAATTGCCGTAGAACATGGCGCTCCTATCATTCCCGGGATTTGATGTCAGAAGGATGGATAAATTAAAAAAATCTCCGTACGCTAGCTGCTTTTAAACTGTAAAGATATGAAACGTATGTGCTCGTTCATCCCGGCCAGGGATCTCCCCCGCACTTCAGAGCGATGCATAGAAGGAGAAAGATGCCACATGGGCTTAAGCTCAATTACAAAGAATTGGTCAAGTCGGGTCAGGACTCAAAGGTATGCAGAAGGCCGAAGACGGAGGAATGTACTTTTTTTTCGAGTGCGATTTAGGTTCTGGTATCGTTTTCTAGGGTACTTATCGATAGTAAATACTGACATGCGGGGTTGATATCTCTAGCTAAGACTTTATGTAATACCTTTTCTTGGTAGTGGGTATGCGAGTGATAATATATGAATTAAAATCCACCTGGCACCCTGAAAATCATAGTACATATTAGCTTAGATTTGCATAAAGGTGAAATCGAGAATTTTCGAGCATTGTATGTAGTTCATGCCTTCCGTGTGGTATAACCTGCACCATAGCCTCTGGATGGACTTCTTTAAGAAAAATCTTATTCGATCCGATATGGTCCTCAATTCGGATTGAGTAATTCATCCCTTATCTTCTTGAGTTTATCAGTATCCTCCTCGTGGGGAGAGTTCTAAGGCAGTAGTTCTGGCCAGCAGAAATTTCGTTGGGAATCGGATCCCCCTAAGGCAGGTAATCCCGAATGAGTCCTAGAGGTTCTTAGCACGAGAGTGCTGGCAAGAGATGAGAGGATCATGAGGGGTGATAACCAGCGGAGTGATGACAGGATATGAAAAAGAAGGTCAGGAGTTCAAACAAATGAGGGAGTACGTACCTGTTTGTGATTCGCTGGGTTGCCGGCCACGTGGACATGCAAGTGTTTTCTGTTTGAACAGATTATCCATCGGAACAAAATTAGAAACAAAACTATGCGCAAGAGATGTTTGAGAGATGAGTAGGAGGGGATGGCCTCCATCAGAAACGGAGAGAGGGGGGTTAGAATACTTATTTGCGTGTATGTAATATTAATTGGCTGGACACCAGCGAAGCGCGGCAAATTAACAACCTAAGGAGGTGGATGAAAACCTACATGTAGTTGGGTGCGTGTATATTGGATGGCATTGGCCCGGATCAGAGAATCCATCTGAGGAGACACGATGGTAGTGGAAGTACACATAAGGGTAGAAAGACAGGGTGTCGCGAACCACACAATAGCCTATAGCCTGAGGGTTTCGTTACAAGCATCCAGTGACGTCATTCGATATCTGTACTGTCAAGCCGAAATTTTAAACTTGGATGTGAACGTCTTTCTAGATCTGCGCTTCGGCAGCTAGTCCTACATGAATCCCAGAGATTGCGGAAAGTTTGCCTTTCGCAAAGACCAGTGTTGTACGTTGTAGTATTCATGGCAGTCAGGATTACTGCAAGTCCAGGCTTAAATGGTGATGGGCACAATGCAAAACAAGACGATACTTGAGAATTTTTCGTCTTTTCTTCCGAATTACAGAGGGAGGTCTCGGAGTTGCTAATACTTGTGCCATATATTGTGTGAAATCTCGAGACTTAGGGGAACTTATCAAAGTAGGTGAAGCAAAAATTGGAAATTGCTGCTCCCCAGATTATCCTGCCCCTCCCACTAGGCCGACCCCCTAATCATAAAGTCTAGACAGGCATCTCTATTTATGCGGTGGATATATTAGGGTTAGGGCCATATGGCTGGAGAAATAGCAGAATGACTTGGTTTTGATGCTGATATCTAGATCACGGACGCTCACTCGCAGGTTTCAAAAAGTCTCGAGACTACACTCTTTTTATTTGTCTTATTTAGTCTTGTCTTATTCGCGCAATCTATTATTTTATCTCATATCTCGGGACAAAGTCTCGAGACCTTTTGTCTTGTGCCCATCACTAGGAGGTCGAAAGGAGATGTGTGTAAGTATGTAGGCACATATATCCTTCATATTAATAACATCTTGTCTAAATAAGACGCCTAGAGTTATGAAAGACCCAAATATAAGTATGTAAGTAGTCCCTTGCAACTGACGCTTTTTTTCCTCGAAGGAGTGTCGGTGGGTTAAAGGTCTAGCGCCGCAATCCTGTTAATCATAAGCTATCACTCGCATCGTATAGGCCATGTTGAAAATAGGACGATTGATTGATTGGTGATTCATTCGTGCATGCTGAAAGTAGGACGAGTCTTAGAGTTTCGATTAATATCAGTGTCTAAAACTGATACAAGCTGTCTTATAGGAGCCCGGGTAGGACACCATTTATTTTGACAGCGGGTCCTTTACTAGAGTACAGCGGGTTCTTTACTAGACAGCTGGTCCTTTACTAGACAGCGAGTCCTTAAGTTCCCTGTTCGACACCGTGACATTACTGCATTGAACGACACATAGACCAGGTTATCATACTTACCAACCAGGAGCAAGATGACTTATAAGATGCTTTCCTTGCTTGTTTGAGTACTGGGGATGGTTTCATTGGGGTGCTGGTGCACATGAGTGATTCTTCATGATTTACTTTCCAAACGTTGAATGGAGAGGGTTATTTTTGATGATGGACTAGAAACGAGTGATTTGGTATGATTCACTTTATGTATTCTTCGCCTATGAAAGAAAATAGATTGTAAAATACATTGTAAAATAACAATGAATACATGTATATATGCTACAAGCGGAGTGCGGCCTCCGGCCGCCCAAATGTAGTGAGGAAATGAACCTAGGTGCGGGCGGTACTGCGCTGCGATAGTAATTTCTTAGATTATTGCTGTCATTCTGGATTATTGGGTCACCCAAACGTACAGGCACGCACTAAACCTCATCTCCATCTCTCCTTATAGGTAATCTGTGATAAATTAGCTCTAGCATGCACTCTAAGTCATTCAATGAGTAGCTTTAGTATGTACATATAGTTCATGATAAAATGCTATCAGGGAAATTCGACTTTGATATATAAAAATATAGCTGTAGTTCTGTCAGTGTTTGTTCTTTTATATCTATCAATTGCAATAGCTACACGCCTTTTAATATAATGCCAGCTAGTTCCCTTCCATCTCGGGAGTAGTTCTTTGTCTAATGATATGCAACCAATATTAGAAATAGTACGCAACCAATAGAAAACGTTCCTGGTGACGATGAGGAAGACTATATAGTTTAGATGCAGACATTGATCTCCCATGCAGCTTCAAATACATTTCATATATAACATAGATTACTTTCCGGAGTCTAGTTATTCATCAGTACCCTTCTTCACTGCATCAGCAAAACTTTCCTTCTCCAAATCCACTTGCTTCCCCTTGTTCTCATCCCCCTCGCTTGGAGTCTTCTCATCATCACCAGACTTCGTCTCTTCACTCGTTACCTCCTCCGCAGTGTGTTCCTCTGTCCCGCTGCCGCTTTTCACGACAACACTGCCCTCCTTGATCCCTCTAGAGCTCTCCCCGCTCTTCTGTTCGAACCCCGGGAGTTCTTCACCGCCGGTAACAAAGACCCTCGCTAATTCCTCTTCGACCGTCTTTAACCGTTCTCGGAGTGCTTTGACATTCTGGACCTTCTCTTTCAGTTCCCTCAGCTCGTTCTCAACGCTACTTCTCTCGCGCTCCGTGCCAATCCTATCGAATTCCCATCCTCCGTTAGGGCCGTCAAGTTGGAGTTGGAATGTGTGATATTTCTTCAGCTGGGCGCGAGTTGATATCGTAATCAGCGTGATACCGCGTTCCTTGGCGGTTTCGTAAAGGAGGCCTTCAACGTCTTGGGAGACAGCGGAAGTGCCTTCATCTATGAATGCGTATTTCGGTTCCTGGACGAGTAAGTAAGCTTTGAACGAGCTACAGTAAAGTTTCGCTGGGGACTTACGTGGTAAAGCAGACGTGCAATAGATATACGTTGTTTTTCACCACCGGAGAGAACATCCTTCCATTCCTTTCTACAGTCCCAACCGCCTTCCCGGTCAGGTAGATAACCCAGTCTGACCGCATCCAGGATCAACCTCAACTCATGATCACTGCGGCTATCGGCTCGCATCTCCATCTCGGTGTGGGGATAAATGACTTGATCTCTTAATGTTCCTTGTGCAAGATAGACACGTTGAGGTAGAAACATGATCCCTCCCATACCGCCTTGTCGGGGGCGGGAAACAAGGCCGCGGTAAACTGGCCACAAACCAGCTACTACGCGGGAAATGGACGATTTGCCAACTCCATTAGGACCAAGGACGAGAAGGTGCTCGCCTTCCCGGACGGTGACATCGAGTGAGTCGACAAGTTCCTCACCACTCCGTGGCCAAAGGCCCGGGGCAACGATTGGAACGCCCTCGAGTCGCACACCATCGAAACCTTTATGCAGTGTACCTTGAATATCTGCTGCGCTGTACAACTCTGGTCTTGGCGTGGAGTACGAATGAGAGTGGACTCTGTGAAGGGTCGATACTAATGTATACACTCTGGAAGTGTAGCCTGCTAACTCAGAAAGATCTTTGAAGGAGTACATCATACGACCACCAGCATCAGCGAGTGAGAGCATGAGACGCTTGTTGGTAATAAACCCCTTCATCCTGTCTGTTTCACGGCTGGAACCTGCAGTTGCACCAGCGAGCTCGACAAGACCGCCGAGGCCACCCCAGGCGGGGAGGAACACAGGGAGAGATGTAAAGAGATATCCTAGTGCCGCTGTAAAGCTTTTAGATCAGTTATATCAAACCGATTTGGGAATATGGGACTTACACCAGCCGTACTTCAAGACAAAGTCTTCAAGCATGTTGTAGCGGATCTTCATCTAAAATTTGGATATGATATGAGTAAAAATCATGGTAATAAGAGTTAATGCCCATACACTGTAAATGCCTTCCATCAGCTGTTTCAGGTCCTTGAAACCTTTCTCTAGGAATCCCTTCTCCATTTCCGCGCCACCATAAAATGCAACCTCCTCGGCATTGCCAATTAAGCGTGCTAGAAGAGAGTGTTGTTAGTAAAGCAAAACCCTAGTTACCCCCCTCCTCCGATAACCAAACTTACTGTGTAATCCTCTAAAATCCCCCTCTTTTCTGCCCTGAGCAGCGGCAAGCCTTCCAAACGGAGGAGAAAATTTCTTCAGCATCCATGCGGTTGCGCCATAATTGAACAAAATTCCCGCCAGCGCAAGTGGACCCAGCGATCTCGCAAGCTGATAATTAAAAACAACCAAATCCAAAAATGGCTTCCCAAGAGATGAGTACAGTGCGGCAGCTGAATCGCAAAATAACGGCAGATCAGACGTTATGAACTGGTCAGCGCCGCCACCTACAAGCCCACCATCGAGATTCTGTAGCTTATAATAAGCTTGTTTATCGTTTAGGTACAGATCGTGGATGTACCGCGTTAGTCGCGTGCGGAATGCTATGGAGATCTTCGACTGGAGGAATTTAATCTGCACCAAGATTGGTCAGTATATAAAAAAAAAACTCCGAGAATTTGAAATAGCTCCTGGGGCTGAAATTAGGATTACCATTGCATTGCAATAGACAGCTGGTACGCCGACGCTTAGCCATTTACCAATTCCCCAAGCAAATGCTTTCCCGTTCCCCGCGACAAGATCTCGAACGATCTCACCGTCAAGTCGTGCAACCACCAAGCTCAGGTACCTATCCAGCATGTCAGCTTAGGCTCAGCCCTACACACCGTAGATCACATGCTAAAAAAAAAGGTCTCCACTCACGTCCTGCTGATTAAAAAGAACGTGTGTAGCAACAACAAGAAACTCTCTTTACTTGTTAACCTCGGTATCATGATACTGAGAAGACTCAGAAACTGGTGCAAAAATGCCAGGTTCAGCCCAGGCTTAGTATTGACTGGCGGGCCCTCCCCGCCCCCCAGGCTACTTTGAGATTTGAAATCTCGGCCCCCTGGAGGCTCGAGGAATAGACGTCTATGCGCATCGAAGGTTGTAGATTTTGTCGGATTTATGACCACTTTTGCAGTGGTCTTTTTGTAGGGGACGTAGATCAATCGCGAACCTGGAGTTATGATGACGATGATGTAAGCGCTTGCGGAGCTGAATCCCACCACCACAAGTTGTACCTACCATCTTTCAGCTGGATGGCGGAGTTCCGTCGGACTAATACCCGCCCCCGACCTTCATCTGCCTTTCTGTAACGGCGGCGGCGCTCCCAGAGCCCACCAAATATTGCGCATAGTATTGTCGCAGCTAGGATGCGGAGAGACTTCGGAGATGAGCGCAGAAGCTTTACGTATTGCTGCAGCAGCGAGGATAGAGCTGGTCGGAGGGTTGACTGGTTGGCCATAGTTACAGAGTCTCGTTGGCCAGAGACAATCACGAGCCCGGCATAAGGTGGAGGAGTTTTGGTTCTACGGCTGCTGCTGGAAGCTAGCTGGAGGGGTATGAAGGGTACAACAGTTTAGCTATATATTACCGAGATGGCGATGAAGTGAAGGAGACGACGATGGGGGATTTGAAGTAGATACTGGAGAGAGTAGGGTCCTAGAGAAACTGTGGGGTAGAGGAATCTGGGGAAGAAGACAAGTTCACATGGGCTAGTTCGGTGTTGAGGGAACGCGCATGAGCCTCAACAGCCGCCGAGGCATGTGACGAAGGACGTCCGCCGTTGCACTCTAAAATGCCCTGAAGTCGAAGACAGAGGGGTCGCCCATAGAATTGTCGGCATCGCTAGTAATCCAACGCTCTGATTCGGTTCTGATTTGGCACTACAGATGAGTTATTCTACCCGGATGAGATAGCATGATCTTGCTTGTTTGGTCATTCGCCATTGACCCCTAAAATACTGTAATTGTTTAGTCATCATTCTGCCAGGCCTACAGATAGATTAATTGACTCCATGATTTACTCTCCCGCGAAGGGGCTTCTAATAAAAGATATTTATATGCATGTAGGTACATCTTTAAATCACTCTAATGGTACTCTAGGACTTTTGTGTGACACCAGGACGTTTATTTGGGATACACTTTAATAATCCTTCTTTATGAAACAAGAGACAAACAGGTCAAGAGTTTCTTCTACAGGAAAGTAGGAACAAAAGCTAGGATACTGTCAGTCAAAAAAGTATTACGAGACCGTGCGTGATAGCATTTTGCGGGTTCAACTCTCGTCGCTCGAAGAGCCATCCATGCTGATGACGGCCGGCCTTGGCGTGATGTCAACAGTCAAGTGCAGTGGGGGAAGTTAACGTTAACCACTCTAAAAACAGTAACAATTAGAATCCAAGTAAATAAATCCAGCCCAGCAGACAACCTTAGACCGCACACAACTACAAAACTTCACATTGTAAACATTAAATTCCACCTATGATTCCAGAGACCGACTGTACCGTGCTGGAAATTAAATCCCTGTAGTGTGTGTACCCCTAACCCTGATGCCAAGATGATTACCCCATTGAGGAAGGATCGGGTTTAAGAGTTATCGCTTGTCTAGTCCGGAGAGCCGTTTAACCCTTCCGCACGCACTGCCACAAGTAGCGCCACAGCCTTCACCCGGACCTTCGAAACGAAAGAGAAAAAAAAAATTAACCGTAGTTCCCCGAATCTCCGATCTATCATCGCATTTGCAAGAAACAACCATCCCATTTATCTCCACCCCCCCGCCTCAACCACCATCTCCACAGTCGTGCTCCCCCACCTCCACAACACACAAAGAAATGCGTTCCTCACTCGTCCGAAGCCCCGCGGTCAGGCAATTGACTGCCCGCCGTTTCGCATCCACTGCCTCAGAGACCACCGCCAAGACCACTTCCGAGGCCTCTGCGAAGGCCCAGGAAGCGTCAAAGAAGGCCCAGGACGCCGTCAAGGTTGCTGCTGGCAAGCTTGGTGCTGCCGCGAGCGGAGTTGGGAACTCGCTCATGAAGGTTGGAGGCAGAACGGGGAAGCTGATCCACACTGTTAGTGGTGAGTGTTTGTCGTGTGATGCGGAGTCGTTGATGGGGTTTATCCGGATATATCACGTTTCCCCCCCCATGATATAGATGGAATAGATGACCTCAATTCTATGACATGTGCTAACTTGGCATGGGCTTTGATAGCTATGATCCCTCCGGCTCAGTACTACGCCCGTGTTGGACTTGAACTGTCGAAATTGGTCTTCCACGGACAGAAGATGGCACCTCCGTAAATACCCCCACTCCCAGTTCACCATATATCACTCAATATCATCAATCGCTGTATATCAACATTGTTCACCAAATTTCACGCCTCCCCCGAACTATCATTGACCCTTACCCCTTATATTCCCCCCTATTATCACACCCAATTAGTAACCCTACATGCCCGCTAACCCACCACTCAGCAAGCTCGAGACCTTCCGCACCACATTTTCCCCTGTAATCAACACCCTCAAAGGCCTCCGCACCGCCCCCGCTGCGACCATCTCTAACATGTCGTCGCAAACCGCCTCCATGAACATGTCCCCCCGCTACCTCCTCGAGCGTCTTCAGGGTATCTCCCGTGCCCAGGTTGTCGCCGGGGGCGTGTTGGCCGCCGAGGTCATTGGCTTCTTCACAGTCGGAGAGATCATTGGAAGGAGGAAGTTGATTGGATACAGGGGCGCTGAGCAGCACCACTAGATGTATGTAGTCTAGATAGAAAAGGGCGTAATCTTTGTAAAGGGGATCTGGGTGTTTTTTCTTTTTGTGGGGTGGGATATGCGTCATGTGATACAATATGATGGGTTTGTGAATTCAAAAAATGAGGTGTAGGGGACGTGGGGAGAGGGGCTTTGTATAATCTTTTAGAGTGTTTGCATAAAAGAGCTTTTTATAAACAACATATTCTTCCTTTACTAACTACTTAGGTTTCGAATCGAATCTGGGGCTATTGGTACTTGGAGGGATGGGGAATTGTTATTAGTAGTCAGTTTTCAATTGGCATTCATTCGATAGCTACATGTATGTAGATACGTAGTTTTGTGGGACATAAGGTTTCCAGAATGACAGCGAAACTAAACACTTCATACAAACACGTTATCCTCATTGATCCGTGATGATATAGCTAATCAGTTCTCTGTGGTTGTCGGTTCCTTATTTATGTTATCTCTCCTTTTCATACTTTCAAAAGGCCATCAATTGTCAGACGTCTCGTTATGTTTCAGTACCAACTGGGTAACGCCCATCTCTTCCTTAACCGCTCTAAGCCAGCGGAAAAACCAAACCAACCCGCCAGAAATAGTGTAACACCACCACCGCCCCATTCATATTCATATCACAGGAGCACAGTAACAGGTAAGAACCCCAAACCGGGGCACTGCTTGATCTAGACAAGAGCCGTACACAGTAGAGTGTAACGCAAAATTGAAGGCAAGTAAGCCTCGGTTCACCTTTGTTTAGATCTCGAAACTACCCGTTAAACTGCTAGACATATAGATTAGGTATCTATAATAAGTTACGGGAGGCCGATTTGGTCTTTGGTTACATGTGTAGTTGCGCTGCGGTTGGCTGTCGACATGCCCAATCCTCTTGAACGGCAGCTTGTTCTAACAACAGTTCATCCGATCAATGTCTCTCGAGTGCATAAACCTTAAAGGCCATCTCGATACATGCAAGGCATGTGCGAGAACCCTAGAGTTGGAGATGTTCTTGCAAGATAGAAGCGTACCCTGACTACATGTAGATACATACATGCATGTACCTACCATCGTATCGATTTCTTCACTGTTTATAGGTTCCATATAGATGTCAACTCTCGAGGGTACATGTACCTAGGTTGCGGCATAAAGTTTAAATCTCGGAAAAGAGAAGTCTTCCTACGATGACGGGTCCCTACCAGTTTCGACGGATTGGGGCTGTCATTTTTTTCTTTCTGGACAGGGAAGAGAAGATGCGGTCCTGTCGTGGGGCGGGGGCTGCTGATGTTGGTGGCGATATCCACCTTCTCTTTCTTCTCTTGAGTGAGAATAGGTAATAGGCAGAATGTAGCTTACGTTGCCTACTAACTTCATGGATCTATGGATGTGCTGAAGATTAATCTGGTATGAATCTCGATCCGATAATTATAAGGTTAGGAAAGATACGTAGTATCGCCCACCCCCAGCTCCTCTTCCAACAACCAGAGGGCTGAGAGCACCCAAGAGGAATTGACATACAACCTTAAGCTCAAAGGCACAACTGTAGCTTTTAGTGGTGGTAGGAAAGTTCAAATAATATCCCCACTGTGTAAGTGGAAATCAACAACCCGCATAGCTAACGAAGGTCCAGACCTTAGCTTTAGGTCTCGGATCTCTTCCGGACTGCGTATATGCGGTTGTAGAGTACTATCACCTGTCCCAAATCTTGAAATTACGTTTCCCGGAGGTTTTTTGTGATCCTACTATGCAGTTTTGGGCCCAACTCCTGTAGGTGCTCTACTCGACTTTTACTCGAGATGGTCGCCCTTTTCCACACCGCGCCGCGTGTGTGCCTTGGTTATCCCCATCAGTCTCATTTAATGCGCCTTTACCTCGATCTTGCGCAATCACAGTCACCTAGAGTATCAGTTTTTCAAAGTCAATCGTTTAACACGCCCCACCCCCCCTTTCACAAGGCGTCTAGTAAGCAAGCCATTGAGCCAAGATTTTATGAGAGGAACTCACATGTGTAAAATGCCAAAGTGGATTATGTAGTATGGTTCAAGCGCCCGGAGGATAGCGACCAGGGTTCAGAGGAGCCTCACCCGTCCACCTCTCTGTCAGTCTCATCGGAGGGTTCGCCGTTGGCTGCTAGTAAGTGTGCCATTGGACTTGACAAGCGAAATCTGTATTACATACATGAGCTGAAGGGAATCCTGATTCTACGAATACCTACTCTGGAATCCGGTAGATGCTTGAGGTATCGTGAGTGCGGGACCGCTTCGCATACGTCTAGCAATATTAGTGGAGTGGAATTGGGTTGCAATTACCGTGATGGCAATTTAGATGAAGTCCTTGACGGTTGGGCAACACGGTCATTCCCTTCGCGTTTAAAGCGCCTGTTCCTCAAAGTGGGATGGACGGATATCTTAGGTCGATCCCCGCACCAGGCAACCCCTGGCCCTGGCGCGCGGTGGGTGTGGCTGACACCTGCTGTAGGGGCGCGTAATATCTAGTTAGCTGCCGGCACCTGCATCTCCTGAGTGGCATCCATCCCTCCATCTATCCATAACCCACAGAGGTACCGTAGCTGGTGGGTATCCATCCTTACAACCTTACAACACTGGCACATCGTAATGTTTCCCCCTCCCCCCAAACCCAACCCACCAACCCAGACCCAGCCTCAATGAGGGATCATCGTATCTCACCGGCCCCTCCTCAAAGTGCAGAGAATACAATTGCTGGGATGGTAAAAATGTGCATAGCGATCAGACAATACGATCAGGGGTGGTAGTCAGAAGAAACTCCTCAAGTGAGGAAGGAGGAGGAGAGGACTAGGTGGTGGTGGTCATATAGACCACCCCCCCACCCACCCACTCTCTTCTTTCGTTCATTAAATATAACTTCTGCCCTTTAATCTTTTGCCCATTTTATAAATCAATACAGAGCTACTACTAGTACTTCTTTTCACCTTCGTTTTTGCAATACCATCACCTTGAATGCAGTGACCAAGTCAGTTAACCTAGCTACGTACCACCACGATGAGAGGCCCAGCCGCCAACGTCCGCAGCCTCCTCGCGGTTCTCCTTGCGACCGGGATTCTGGTTCCTTTTCTCACGGCCCTCCGTTTGTTCATCATCATCCGCAAGACGCGCATTGGGAAGTTTTCGGCGGCCTATTTTGGAGAGGTGTTTCTGGTTGCGGTTGCAATGTTGAACACCGTTGAGACGGTTCTGTGGTTCTGGAACTCGTGGGAGGAGCTGAATGGTGGTGTTGATGCGATTGGCGTGCGGTATCTTCAGGTGAGCTTAACAACTATTAATTAGAGATCGGGGCGGTTTTTTTCTCTTCCGGACCGTCTCCACCTCTCTCTCTTGTTCCGAGGGTCTTTCGATTATTTCTTTATAGAAACGAAATGTACCATGTAGATAAGAGAGACAGCTGTATACGTATATCGTTTTATGAACAGCTTATTAATAGAACTTTTCTACCATAGCGAGCATTCTGGGCCTCCATAACATACACCGTACATCTCTGGGTTCTCAAGGGCGCCTTCCTCTCCCTTTACTACGACCTAATACCAACGCTCAACTGGAAGTCTCGATGGCTACTCTACGTTACCACGGGGTTGACAGTGTTGTCCTTCCCGGGAGTTTTGACTGGCCAGGCGCTGTTTTGTAGGCCTATTAACCGGAATTGGTATGTGTCTATATTACTCCTCCCACCACCATTGCCACCAATCCTGGTCATTAATTGCCTTGCAGGAAAGGCTGACGAAAAGGAAAAAATAAATGTAGGTCTATGGAATCGGAATTCTGCACGCACATCACGTCCAGGACTTGGATTGTGGCTTCCTCATGGGCTAATATTGCGACCGACCTACTAAGTAAGCTTGACCCTATCTATTTTTCATACAATAATTACTATCAATGGCCGAAATATCAATTACGATCTGATATGAGTAATGCGCATATAATTCATATGAGATTGAAATTGATTTCCTGCATGCCATTGCCAGTACCTTAAAACCATGCCACGAATCACCCAACTAACCCAGATAGTTTCCGCAATACCTCTCTGTATCATCTCGACGTTAAAACTTAGCACTCGTGAACGTTACGGATTCATCGCCATTTACGGCCTCTGCTCTCTTTCTATCTTCGCCTCCATCTTGCGCTTCTCCGTCCTTATCCACGACGCTACCACTTCCCCACCTCCCAACCTCAAGACCCTGCACGCGGTGATCTTCTGGTCTACTATCGAGGTTCTTTGTGCCCATATCTGCTTCTGCATCCCCGCTTTCCGTGTTCTAGTGCGTAAGAAAAAGGAACGCCGCCCCAGTAATGCGGCCAGCGAACGGTGCATCGAAAGCCGTGCGACGGTACGGACTACACCTGTCACGGGTGGCGGTGGGGAGTGGTTCGATTATGACATTGTGTCCCCGCTAGAGGAGAGCCCTATTACACCGTTGACTGGAGGTAGCGGCGAAAGCGGAATGCGAGGTGATAGGAGGAGCTGGCTTCCAAGAAGATGGTCGATAAGGGGTCCGCCCGAAGTGAGGACTATACCGGCGGGGTTGGAAAGGCAGCCTACAACGCTGGATAGGAATAATAGTAGAGGGAGGGGGTGGACACTAGTTGCGACGGAGGACAGGGTATCGACGGACTTGGTGTAAAGCCTTCATAGGGCCTGCATATTGGAGTTGGCTAGGTTCTCTTCTTTGTGGATGTTTGGAGTTATTTTTTGCTTTTTCTTTCTTGGGACCGGAGCTTGGGTTGGGCATTAATTTCTGATTGCACGGTACGGCGTTATTTTCTTTATGTCTTGGTTTTGGTTGGAATGTAATATAATGGGAAATCTGTTGGGATTTATTGGTTAGACTGGATATAATGAGCTAGGTTAATCATTAGTCGAATATTGGACGTGATGGAGAGTTGATGGAAGCACAATTGATTGGCTTGTGGATTGGGGGTGATCTAGCAAGTTATAAAGTAGTAAAATCGATAGGGAAAAGGTGCAGATAAGACATACATGACGTGTCCGGTCTTGCTGTCGTTTTGAAAAGCATGATACCCAACTTTGACCATTTAGCCCGGATGCTCCGAGTGATCTCGCATGAGCGGTAGGCAACTAAGCAACGGAAAAACAATATTCCATTCGACTAACTACATGTAACTATAACAAAACCACGCTAACCCCAAAGAGTAGAAACGTCTTGTCTTTCCGCCCCCCGAAACCTGTCATCTTTATTTAGTAGCGATCAGGCCAAGATAACCAGAACCAAGCGCCCGAAAGCCACAAAGCTTGTTTCAGTCTTTGTAGGTTGTACGTTAATAACTGGATTACATGAATGGACCTATCTTGTACAAAGATTACTCCATGTAGTTCTCTCTAGAGACACATGTATGCACAAGCACAGTTGAGTTATGTGCATTGCATGGGTGTCCGTCCCGGGGGTGGGTATTGGGAAGGGGAGGCGAGGAATGGCGGGGTACCACTTGAGACCTCATGGATTATTAATATGGGTATGGATTGCAGATCTCAAGTCCTATCAATTGACTCCAATATCAAGATATAAGTAGTACGTGGCTGATGTCGGTATTTCTAGCATGCGGATATCCAGCCATTGGAAGTGCGCCTATAGCGCCAGCTATATGTAGGCTTCTATATTCCATGATTCTCTGGTATGCAAGCTTGCGCCAGTCATGAATAAAAAGTATCTATACTACGGGCAACAGACAAGGCTGACAATAAGTACATAGCTACATGTATATTTCCAGCAGGAATTTAAGTTCTCAATTGCAAAAACAAGACCCAAATCATACTACATACTTCTGTGGCGCCCACTCAGCTTAGCTGGGCAACTTATGTGAGTGGTCACGGAATCACAGGCAACTCCCGCGTTGTGTTGTTGTCTTCTATTTCATTTTTCCTTTCTCCTGACTACACCAACAGCCCAGTACAAGCACACAAGATGAAGCTGCCTTCTAATTCCACAACCCGCGTATGTGTGGAGGCTTACCATTACATCTCGCATATAAACTGGCCATGGGCCATTCCGAGCCCCTCGGTATGAATTAGAAAGCGTGTTGGCCACAGTCACGTCAATGAAGGATGCGGGTTCGCGCGTATACAATAGCTATCACTTAATTATGTTTCAATCAGCTGCATCTGTGACCGCCTAAGTCCAGTCAGTTGGTACTACGTATATTGTGCCTAGCCACAACAACTTAAGGACTAGAATTGAATCATACAGCATGGGTACCAGAGTCACTCATCATGGTATTCTAAGTTGCGCAAATCCTTTTCTTTCATACAAGAGCCACCATCCAAAGACTCCGGTAAAATAAGTATGGTACCGAGAAGGAATGCCTTACATTAATTATAGCTTAAATGATATTTGAAACAGGGAATACCTGGTAATCTCCACCATTCTCAACCAAACAGGTGCCGACACAGCCTGGCTACATATACATAGGAACGTTGAACCCGAATAATAGAACGGGGCAGTGAATGTCTTGGCAGTCACGGGTTTTGTTGGTCGAGTGATGGATTATGAAGCTAACTCTAACTGACACATTCATTCGCCCGCATCATGGGATCAAAAGAAAGAAAAAAGAATTGTTTTAGCAACACCCCGTTTCGATCGGGGGACCTCCGGGTTATGAGCCCGGCGCGCTTCCGCTGCGCCATGTTGCTTGAGTGAATCAGCCGGGAATCGAACCCGGGTCGGGCGCAATTCATATGAATGGCAAGCGCCCGTGATACCCCTACACCACTGAATCATATTTCTAAAAACCTTAGAAAATATATGAGGCATTTCTATTACGTTCATTGTAGCACAGAGAATCATCTACGATCACTCGGGTTTTCTTCAACCAAATCCAATACCTTAACGTCAAAACGGGTAAAAATATAAGCTAACCAAAGAATAAGTCTACAATAGCCTTCTCTGTGCATGAATCTTCTTTTGAGCCTTATTTAATCCCTAAATCCTTTTTAAATAACACTTATCGGGGCCTTATTATGGTGAATAAGCCTGTTGTAATCCTATAGTTTTGTTAAGGATTTGGTAAGGGTTTTATGAGGCCTGGATTCTTACCCATTGAGACCGTTGGTAATTCGATCGTGAAACTCGCTTGACTTCTGAATAAATATGTCCGCCGTGCTGCTGTGTTATACACATCGTCACATAATCCCCATCGCAGACGGGAATCCCCCACCCGTACAAGTATTGTCGCGTGAGCCTATAGTAGCATATATGAACATTTCATGGATGTTTATAGTACTTGGTAATGTATTAGGGATGATCCCTGAATACGTATGTACTGTACGTATATGTAGTACGCGTGCAGTCTGTTCTAGCTATGGGCGATTCAATGACTTTTCTACGCCCGAAATTTTGTGGGCTAGCTAGGAAGAGGCTTGCAATGATCAGATGATTATCAGCGAAAGGGATAGAAGCTCGGTCAGTCCTAATTCGTTCAATTCGTAGAATAAATATCTGTAAAAGTAATGCATTTCAAATGCCATGAAAGAAAAGAAAAGAAAAAAGAATGCCCCGCATAACCTACATAACAATACATATGGAGCGGTAAATGTGTCAAAAGTAATTTTACCAACGGTAGTAAATTATTTACCACCGGTGGTATAAGCACTGAATTTCAGTCATTGTATCTGCACGCTATCCTACATTAGTACATTTCCACCGGTATAAACACTGAGTTTCGGTCTTTATGCTGCGCTATACTAAATAAGTAAATGTTCAATCATTAATGCCAAAACTTATGAAATTTCCCACCGGTGGTGAAATACCGCCACTGATGGTGAGATTCCCCATCAGTGGACAATTTTCATATATATTGGCATTATATGGCCCCTTTTGGCCAAAAGGTCTGTGCTTTTATCATAAAAATTAGCATTATAGGGTATAAATACTGGTATTATTTTCACCACCGGTGGTAAAATAATTTACTACCGTTGGTAAAATTACTTTTGACACATTTACCGCCCCATAAATACATGCATATTATGCATACAATCAATAACCAGTATCAAAATTAGAAATTAAACATAACACAACATAACACAGCAACTCATATAATCATATCATCAAATCCAGTTCCCCTCTGGCTTCTCCACAATAGGAGATCCAGTAGCCATGCTGTTCCTCCCGGGCCCATTAATCCCCTCACACGATACTTCAAACGGATTCCTATCACCTCCCCTCATTCTCGGCCAGCCGTAAGCTGAGTGACGAGGAGCTTCTGCTCCCGCGCCCGCCCTCTGCATCCCAAGGCTACTAAAAAGCTCCTGAAAGATCCCATTTGGAGGAGGGGTTTTTGCTGGTAGTTCCGGCTCCGGCTCCGCGGGTGAGGAATAGGAACAGGAATTTTTGATGCAGAAGTGATGGTATAGATAGTATACTATGAACATTGCGAGAAGCACCGCAAGAGAAAGGCTAACGGAGAGACCGATTATGGCGGATTTGGAGAGAGTTTTCCGGGTGGGTTCTAAGGGCGCGGTGTCTGGGCCGGGGGAGATCTCACTAGAAATGAATACCGCCTCGAGCCCTGGGGCCCATGTTTCTGGTGCGTTTAGAGTTGCGTCTCCATTAGACCTATGCGATTCCGATCAGATATTTCTATTCAAGGTCCAGACTGTTCATCACTTACCCTCCACCGATCTTGTCCGAGATAGGTTTCGGCACTTCCCACTTTGTCCCATTCGGCTTATATTCCGGAACCCAATCCAAAGTAACCATATCAAATAGCGAAATTGTATTTGGTTGCCAATCACACTCACCCGGTAGCGTCCTTCCCCGGCGGCCGCCAACTGTCATGAGTTGCCTGTTACCGACAACATGACAGGTATGGGAGCGGCGTTCGTCTTTCCCTTCAAAGATCTTAATCCACCGGAAGGAGGGTATCGAGAGAACGTAAACTTGGTCAAAATTATTAATACCGTCCCAACCGCCATATATGAAGCTTTGTACATTAGTTTGGTGTGTCCATTATGATACGATAAATTAAATCGGGAACGTACATGTTATGACTAGATTTATCGGGTGCGGAGACAATGACCATACAAAAATCTATGCGTGGGCTTGGAATGTCGCCAGTGGCAGTTTGGTTATACCAAGTTCCGCCGACAGCGATGGAGTTAATGTCGAAAATGCCTATATTACTCATTGAAATCTATTATTGTTACTAAGGAAGCTGTGGTCATTATTCGCGGAAGGATTAATACAAACCAGGTCACCTGATGCAATATAAATACACGTTAGAACTATCATTGACCAAGGATCGGAGGTAACTAACCTTTCCAGTCCATACTATTGGCGGATGGGTTCTTGTAACCGCCCCCCAGGAGAACCAAGATCCCTTTACTACCAAGATCAGGGATATTGACCATCTGCGCATTTGCCCTGTAAGATGTATCACCCAAGCCGTCTGTTCCGAGTTTCGAGGCACTTTCGTCCGTGAGATTGAATGCGTAGAAGGAGTTAACGAATGAAACCCCAGATGTGATATTTGATTCTGATACAGGTAGCGTTCCATTATCGATTACACCGCCAAGATGAAACGCAAGTCCTTGGCTTGAGACAACAGTGCTTGCGCCGTTGGACAAGCGTGGCATTATTGCCGAATTATTTTGAAAGCTGAATGGGGCCCATGTTGTTTTTTCTACATCGTATTTCCACATCACAGCGTCGTCCGTAGTAGGGGCAGCGTAGCCAACAAAGGAATCATTGAGTCTACTTGTGGTACCGCCATAGAGATACAGGAAATTTTTCCATGGCCATAGTGCACCACTCGTCAGTGGAGGCGGACGAGTGCTTTGCTGTTGCTCTTGGTAATCCAGGACCTTAAGAGGCATATCGCCCCGCCAGGACCATTGTTGGGTCATGTCCAATGATATTAAATGCTTATCTGGAGAGTTTAGAAAATGGTTAAAGAGTGACATGAATCCACAGGGTGGACAAAGAACTAACTTATTCCTACTTGTTGGGTACCGGGTTGTTTTTCTCCGGTGGAGTTTAGGTCGACGAAGACTTCTACGCCGCCGTCAATGTAGATTTTTCCATTCAGGATTGCGGCTTTAATTTGGAATTAATGTCAAAGCTGAAACAAATAGGTTGGCAAGACTACTTACATTGATGATCCCACCGGCTGCATACATTCTTGATAGGATCCAACTGCTGTGAATGAACCAGCAAAGACTGAAAAATGATAGTAACTACGAATACGACGAAGAAATTACTAGCGCTCAAATTTCTAGGATAGAAGGAGCCAAGAATCATTGCAAAGTATCGGTCGCCGAAAAGAAGGTATATTGTAGGACAATTAAAAGGGCCGACACGACAGGTTGGAAGGTTTCGAATTTCTAAAAGATGGAACAAGACAGCCGCGCCTAGAGGAGCTGGTGGGCATCTTACAGCCTTTATCAAACCTTAAGGGGAAGCGGGGGCATTGAGAAAGGCTGCACCTTTCCTCACATATGTAGGACGGGCGAATAGCTATACATGATGAGATATGATGTGGTTCGCCTAATCGTTGGGCTGTAGCCAGGAATCATACATGCAGTGTGCGTAAGTGCGGACATATGTAGCCGGAAACCAATGGGACCGTTCAAAAGGCGAAAACCCTCCAAGAACCTTAAGGTTTCCATTTTTATTCCGTGGGGCGCAGTAAGAATTTCTTTTCTTTTGCGCTTTCCCTCCATCACGCACAATAGTACCGAATCTGATGGTTGGCGTGGACATGTGCAGACCGCGCGGGATTGAAGCATACCAATTTTTCAGCGTTATCGAGTCCCCAAGCAGATACTTAACAGGCTGCGCTGAAGTTCCGCTTGATCGTATCCTAAAGTATGATGATTATAAGCTTTGCCCGGTGATACCTGTTCTGGTTTTACTATATATGTTTGGAGTTCCGGATCTGATTGCTATTGGATAGTACCGATTTGTATGTACTCGTAGTTTTTTGACGTTTCCGGACGCGACCACTATTGCATGCCATACAAAAGATAGCCTTGGCGGGTTTTTTCTGTGTATGCAATAGCAGTTGCGTCCGGAAACGCTGTGAAATTGCGAGTAATCTTTCTGCCTTCACGTCAAACCTCATATGTAAACTTAGGGGGAACATACTCGATCCGAAAATCTAGTTCGTAACATGGCTTATGTACCTGTAGTCCATGCACACCATCGTTTCCACAGGTCATGAACTTCTAGACTTAGGTGAGGAACGTGAAGTGATTAAGTACTTTCACGAGCATACGCATATGCTTCTGTACAACTTGAGATGTGCATTGCTGATGGGTTTGCTTTTAAGAGCGCCTAAAACTGCTTCTTAGAATGATCCTTGAAACCTGTTGCTATCCCGAATAATGCATTGCAACGGACGGAAAAATGATTCTATTGGTTAATGGTCCGTGTCTAGGCCGGCTGCTTAGGAAAATAATAAGATCAAACCCTAACAAAGATTATGACAGTTGAGAATTGTGTGTTTTGATCATGAACCTAGAGACCGGAAACCCATTTTCAGTCTGTTTCTAGCTGAGGCTAAGTTACAACTGGGAGAGCAGAAGGCCGAGACGATAACTGAGATTGAGTTCTGATTTTAAAGGTCAATAAAATATCCCCGAGGGAGATTTTCCATGGACCTCATCCCTTAAAGTACATGTAGGTATGCATGCCGTTGAAATCGTTAGAGCTTCTTGGCTGCACATGTAATGCATGGCGTGAAGATTGACGTCGACGACATGACATGTGCATATGGAGAATACCGCATCCCTCCTGAGTTCTTTTCGAAATGTACCTAGTTGCTCTGCTGAAACTTCCTGTATTTGATGATTTTCTCCGTATCCCCCCTTATTTGCGCATGAATGATGAGGATGATGCCATTCGATCGAGCTAAATTATTTTCATCCCTTTGTGGTGTTTCTAACAACTAAGACTTTCCAAAGAATTACTAACAAAAACACTAGTGTAAAGAAACCGTAGAAGCCTTAGTCTCGTTTCCATGCAATTTGGTAAAGCTTAAACCAGTTCATGGCAGGGCGAAGTAGAGTAGAGAAACCTGATATATGATAGCAAGTGCACTATGCAAGGGACGCTCTCGGAGTAAAGTGGCCTGAGCAGTGTGTGCCATGATCAAGTTTTGTTTCCTATCAAGCAATCTGTACATAAGTTAAACAAACACTCAGCATATTGTTCTGCCACGTGCTTGGATAACTGTAACGGATACAGTTATGTCTTTGTGCAGCTGAGATTTGGAAGAAAGTGATTAAGATCAGATTAAAAAAATAAAACACGCGTTCTAATATATATTCTCTTATCAGATCTTGATAACTTATCCATACGCCTAAGCCCTTCCACCTCTAACCTCATATCTCCTCAGGGCTTTTTTTGGATCGTTGTCCGGAGCTATTGGCAAATAGAGTATATTTCCTGGCTTCCGACGAGTGGCTTGAACTTAAACCCATTAATGGGGAATGCTAGTGTCGGGGTTCGAAGGCCAGAATATCTGAGAATAGACAGGGAGGTAGATGCATGTGTTTGAAAGACAAACACGAGACCGAGTTGCTCTATGGCATAACGTGGATGGATACTGGCATACAAGGGACCCGGGTTGTTTTTTCCCCCTATGTGAAGGGAGAGTAGAGTGGTAGAGTGGGTAGAGTGGAGCACCAGCTGGCTATGCGTAAAGCCTTCAACTCACACATTCATGATCCATGGCCTCTGGTTGTACTGCTCGTACACAGAATTTTTTTTTAAAGGTTTACAGGGTCACTTATCTACTAGGCGCGGTGGGCCCTCATGCGGCCCTTTGTTCGTGACTAGAAAAAAAGGGAAATATTGTTGATCTTTCTTTGTCCTCATTCGGCTCTAAAAACAACTATGCGCAATCTCTAGTGACTTTCCCGATTAGTACATTCATTCCATGAAGAATCACATAAATCATCTACATATCTCCAATGGTAAGTACGTGTAGCTATAAGGCCAAGCTAGTACAATAGAGGCCGCAATAGAGAAATGCTCATCAGTTCTCCGTCTTCGAGATTCCTCCTCTCAACCTGGTAGTGCATGATATGTAGAGAAATTATTATCTCCCTCTATCTCGTTCTCTTTGTGCTTGTGAGTTTCGTCCTGCTGCTAACCTTCGGCAGCTCATGTGAGCGATGACCAACGGCATTGATAGCTACCTACACCATACGTACATAGAATTAAGAGTGTGATTAACCTTGCTGACCCTTGATTGTTTCTTCTCAAGCGGCCCCACTCTACGATTGCGTTGTATCTCATTCCGTCATCCGAGGGAATCCAAAGAACTTTGTAGTCGAGTTTCGGACTTTCATTCCTGACGGCTGGGTGCTAACTTCGAGTCTAGATGTCTTTGTTGAGCGATGTTTCTCCGGCGCGCTGGAATCCCCAGGCCCTGGTTTTTAATATATAGGAGATAAAAGATCAATCTATACCATACTTTTGATTGATCTATATATACCAACGGGCGTTATATCCGTCCTCAATTGAGAGTCACGGCCGAGGTAGTTTCCACTTGTAGCTATCAGCGTCTTACGGTTTTATTTCGTGTGAGTAGTTCAACTGTTTGTTAACGCCTTATAACTTATGCCGTAGTTGCTAATATCCGTATCAAATCAGGCAAGCACACCACTTGGCAACAAATATTAGTTGCATATGGATCTTGTACTTTCATAAGAAGCTGTCTGTTACTCATAAACCAACATATGGTCGAAGATTTTCTCCATACAGAATAAAAGGATATCGAGAAGCCCCCAGTGTAGCCTTCGGAATGAGACTAGAACCTTGTGCCTTCCAGTCCAAATATTCTCCGACACATATACCAACACTCCTGCAGTATAACCGAGATTTTCTTCTCTTTCCTGCTTCTATAATGCCACAATATACCCCCGAACAACCAAGGGAGTGTAGCTACACTGCTTCCCCCACGAATGTCCCATTCCCATTGACGACATCTGCGCCCACAATTGCAGCCAGACGTCTAGGCACACCTCCGACAGAGATAATCAAACCAGAAAGCCTGCAATACGATCACAAGATCTATATACAAAATCTAACACCACCTGTGGATATTGTATCTCCAACTGTTGTAGCTGCAAGAGACTACTATTTGAATCTCAACTACCAGCTAGATACACCACCGTATTCTGGCACGGAGGCAGACGCACTGCAGATGAGAATCCATCCAGCAGTAAGAAATATCGCACAAGCATCGACCATTCCCCGCAGACATTCTGCCGCGCTAGAGCCATATCCAAGGCCTAGGATGGTGGATATCAAAGCTGATGATATCCAGTTACCCCGACGGGGAAGTGCATCTCCCCCGCGGAATTTCAGTGAAAATGAGTACCAGGACGTAAAGAATGACGTGGATCGAGAGTGGTGGAAACAGAAGGTAAAGGACGAGGATTTTGATGACTCTGGCGTGTCGTTCGGCTCAAAGGCTCAGAAGGCGGCATGCACGCAAAATATCGTTCAAGATGCAGCTGTACCAGAACAGCAAATACACAATCCGCTTGATCCCAGATTGCTTGGCAATATTCCCTTCTCATATACGGCAAACAAACTCCGCGAATGGGGTGATGTATATCTCTTCAATTCGTCAACCGCAGATGCGTTTGTCCGGGCTATTGCTATCCCACCCGCTCAGTCGTCCAGAGCCCGTCACGCTCATGTCTCTCCAAATGATCTTCATCGGGCTCTATCAGACTTTTCAATATCCACAAAGAGCATCAAGCAAGAGGACGATGAGGAGCAAGAGGAAGACGAACCGAACACAGCAAAGCAGCTTGTCAAAGTGAGGATTATCCCACAGTCAAGGTCGAGCAGGCCGTTTTACATGCAGAAATACTTCCCAATAAGAAAATCAAGTTCGTGTAGAATCAGAAAACATGTTGCCTCGCCACGGCATCACATCAGACATCAGGAAGAGCATTATCAGGGGACCAAGGTTGAAATTTTGCAGAACGTAGTTAAGCTGAAAACTCAGAGGAGGCCGGCTGTGCCGATACGTTAGTCTTACCCTCCAAGCTCCTCCAATTAACCTTTTTTGTACTGACTTTCAAAACATATACCAGATATCGAATATTCGCTGCACCGTGCACCGCTTCTGGCGGCGATACTGCTAAGTGAGCATGTAAAGAGGGGTGCCACTGTAGAGATTCCATTACTATTCCCAGAGGTCTGGGAAGATGTTGTAGAGTGGATGTACACTGGCAGTGCAGGCTCAAATGTCAGTGCAAAGGTTAGAGAGACGATCGAATATCTTGGAGGGACGGTTTGATATGGTTTCTTAATTGCTTCATTTTCTCATTTTTTGTAATGACATTTATTTTTACCCTTTTCGCGTTATTTTCTCATTCATTTTCCATAGGATCTGATGAATTTTTCAGAAGGCTGTTTGTAGCGAGCGAGCGAAAGGGTGGTGTGTATGTGTAATTAATGATATGATATGAACATGATGCGATACTATGAAGGCCAAGTTGCCATGAAAGATCTTGAAGTTCGACTTGTCGGAATGGAGTATTCCCGTTATCATGTGCATACTATGGTCACATAACGTTACGTATACTACAGAAAAAAATGTAGACTACAGGTACCCCTAAGTTCAGAGTGCTATAGGTATTCGTCCCAGAATACCCTATTAGGAATTAATTCACCCATCATTAAGAGTAATTAAAGTAATTTGAGACGATATTTTTTGTTTGATTTGATAACTGCGTACGTCGCTCGAAAGGGATTCAATCACTCTAAAGGGATTCAATCACTCTGAAGGAATTCAAACTCACTCATTGTATATAATGCGATTTCGTAGTACCCAGACTATGATAGTTTCTAGAGAAGCTTCGAGAAAAAAGGCTTGGAATGAATCTACGTGCACCTTAAAATACTAGACAGGAGAAAGTGCCAAGTGCTGTACTCACTAATTACGTCAGTGCTAGCAAGAGTAGAGGGTGAGTGAGAGTTCATGTCCAAAAACTACGAGTATAACCATTTAAGCCTAGACCCAACAAGGCCAACACACTTCTTTGTACTCAGAAACAGATATCCGTAAAACCCAAAAATGGCGCTGGGGATAACCACCAACATACTGCGAACAACTTCAATCACGGTGGCCATGGAACTGCGAAACAAAGAGCAAAGGACAATTAACTCCGCTACTCAAACAAAAACTCGAATAAAAAGAATTAAATCACCACCCTTAAGCTTCTCCTGGCCTTGAATTCTACAACTTTCTATCTGAGGAAAGTTCAGATCCAAAGCGTCACTTCTGATGGTCATTGTGCGCTACTAAGGATTTTTTAATAATAGTCACACAATCAGTAATGACAAATGAAAAAGAAAACTTGTACACACCTACTTGTAGCTTTGCGTGGAGTTTCTGCGATGTTCTAGATCTGGCTGGTCTGGATTCAACCATATGTACAATGGCTTGGTCTTCTTTCCTTCTATGATATCTGCGAGCCGTCTGAACCAGGAATTAACCCTCGCGGAACCAAGGCGTCATTGAAAGAGATGTATTACACCTTGTTCAGGTTCGGAAACCATATTGAACGGGTGTAAAAGGAAAGAATTATAATCCCCGGCGATATAAAGAAAAAAGAAGCATCATGATCATATGAGCGCTCACGTGCACGGAGATAAGACTCCGTCCGTACGACATGCGAACAAATTCATCAATAATCACTCGGTAGCTCTAAGCTAATAGAGATATTGGAGCTCTTGAATTCAACTCAGTTGGTCCCTGAAAGCCATTGACCGAGGCCACTTAACACCAGGGTCAGGTGAAAATTCTGGATTATGCAGTCATTTCTTTGTTTCAAGGTTTCTCACATCGTAGCCGACTGTCCCCGGCGCAAAGACGTCCCCAAAGCTAGGGCTTTAATGAATTATCAATCATCAATCAGCTAGGGCTTGGTTGAATGCGGTGTTTCACTGCTAACAATTGGATTTAATACTATTCTATTGGTTGTACTAGCAGGAAAGATACGCTAGGTGAGTAGTAGAGTTACCGGCTTCCCTATTAGGCCTCCTTCGTGCGTATCTTTTGGGTCTCACTACTAATGACGGCTGCTTGTGTCAATGATCTCGAGGTTGGGAAAGTATTATGATAGCACATAAGTACGCATGTCTCTGGTAGTTAAGTAAATACGTATGAGTACTCTACATTAGCACAAACGATATATCAAGAAACACAAATACAATATGCCCCCTTACTTCCGGATCCCACCAATTCCCACCTCCCATTCCTCAGAAAACAACACAGATATGCACACAATATATACTCGAATCAAAAAAAACCCTATACTACTAGCTCTACAAACAACCAAACAACCCCATACATCCCCTACTCCACAAAAACCCCACTCCTCCCCCCCTCCTTCCTCGTAACCCTCACCTCCCCAATCACCATCCGCTTATCCACCGCCTTACACATGTCCACCACCGTCAACCCCGCACCCACCACCGCCGTCAGCGCCTCCATCTCCACGCCCGTCTGCCCCACACACTCGACCGTCGCCTCAATGTGCACATACCCGTTCTCGCCCTTGCCGCCGCACGCCTCGACACTGACTTTGACGCCGCTGACGAGGATGGGGTGGCAGAGCGGGATGAGGTCGGGGCACTTCTTGACGGCCATGATGCCGGCGATGCGGGCGGTGGCGAGGACATCGCCTTTTTTGAGCGCGTTGGTACGGATGAGGGTTAGGGGGGTGGGGTTGGAGAAGTGGACGCGCCCGGCGGCGCTGGCGGTGCGAGAGGTGACGGCTTTTTGGGTGATGTTGACCATGTGTGCTTCGCCGGTGGGGGTGAGGTGAGTGAGTTTGGGTTGTTCGGGAGATGGAGGGGGAGTGGTAGGCTTGGTGGAGTATGCTCGTGCTTGGAGGAAGGATGGGGGTGGGAATGGGGGTGGGAATGGGGGTGGTATTATTGTGCTTAAAGGTGAAGAACTCCGCGTAACGCCTGGAAAAGAATGATGTCCCCAGAGAGCCGGCCTATGTCCCACTGCTGCCGCCGCCGACGTCGCTCCTACTCCCCTATGATCCTTATCTATATCCACTGTCAATCTAAGAAGTTGCAAGGACTGGCAGGTTTATAAAGACCTACCCACCGATCAAGATCATAGGGCGATTCTTCATATTCTCCAGCTCACCCATGCCCGCATGTTTCTCCTTCTTTCTCCTCACTGCCACACCCACGACATCTAGTAGCTCCCTCTCCATTACCGCTCTATCACCCGCACCAACCTCGGCCTCTCGGTCTCGGTATTTTCTCATCATGTCCCGTAGACTAACCTCTGCATCTCCAAATAGACACACCTTGAGGTTGCCGTCTCCCGTGATGCGGAGCCTGTTGCAGCTTCCGCAGAAGTTGTGCGTCATGCTCGTAATGAAGCCGACTCGGCCCTGGTATCCAGGGACATACCAACTCTTGCTTGTGTCATTGGGCCGCTGGGATGCCATCTTCTGTAGGCTGGGATGTGTAGTGTGAATGAGGTCCACCATGTCCTTGTATGAGACCATCTTCTTTTTGTTCCATTTGTTGCCATCGAATGGCATGTATTCGATGAAACGTACTTCAATGGGCTTGTCGCGCGTCAACTCGACAAAGTTGCCAATCTCGTTATCATTGACACCTTTCATGACGACCGAATTGATCTTGAGGATTTTGTCAGAGCCGGGGGCGCCGAAGCCAAGAGAGAGTGCATTATCGATTGTTTTGAGAACCTGTTCGAGACCTACACCTCATTCATTAGGCCCCAAATCCTAACCACCCAAAAAGGAGCAACATACCTTTCCTCCTAGTCATAAACTGAAATTTCCATGGATCCAGTGTATCCAGGCTCAGGTTCAGTCCCGTCAACCCCGCGTCCACCATGCGCTCCAGCTTGCGATTCAACGCAATCCCATTACTCGTCATCGCCACCTCTTTCAACCCCATACTCCTCAACTTCCCTAGCTCCTCCACCAGCTCTACTATATCTTTCCGCACGGTGGGCTCCCCGCCTGTTAGTCTGATCTTTGTGACGCCCTGTGAGACAAACAGACGTGCGATTTCGAGAATCTCGGGGGTAGAGAGGAGGTGTGCGGGAGGCGAGAGCGGGACGCCCTCTTCGGGCATGCAGTAGACACCTGTATTAAAACTGTCAGCATCCACGGATACTACCAGCTGGGGGGGGGTGAACTGGGCACATACATCGTAGGTTACAGCGCTCGGTAACAGATATTCGGAGATATGTGTGTTGGCGCCCGAATGTGTCAGTCAGGAACTCTGAGAACGGCTTTGCAGACTTCCTGAGTTGGTCTAATCGGGGTGTCGTCGTCGTTGTCGTCGGAGCTGAGAATGGGAGCTGTAAACTGGCATCTTCTTCCTCCTCGACAGCAGCAGTGAGGCCTGTTGCGATCGTTCGCCTCTGTGCTACTGGTACTGGTATTGACGGGAGCCTGCGTAAGTATCTTATTGTGGGGAGGCGGGAGCACCGCGATAATAGTGTCGAGGTCGCCATCGCTCGCTGTTTAAAACAGAATTGGTAATATTAACTCAAGTAAAGATGTCCAAATCACCCTATCAGTCTCTGTAGAACTCAGGGTCCGGTAGGTAAAGAAAGTATTAACAAGCAGCCATGAAAAAAATATATAGATATCCTGCAGGAGAATAATAAATCCAATCAAGAATTTAAGGAAGCGTCGACCCCACTCAATTAAAGTAGGTAGCTAATTGCTGCTTATCGATAAATGCCTAACCGCCAAGCCCCATTATGCCAGGGTTCTGGTGTGCCCGCCGCATCCCGGGAAAGGGTCCCGGAGAAACACTCCCGCGAAGAAATTTCGTGATAATACGTACTCGTAAAAGAAACGAGAGAAACGAAAAAAAGAAAAATTTCATCGGAGTTCCGGGGCTTGGAGGTAAAGTAATCGGGAAGCCCCTGGACTGTTTGCCTGCCTAATTGATGCCCGGCAATCTCTGTGTCCGCAATTACTGAAGACTTAGGTGGCTTGGCGACAGTTGCAAGCGATCTCTAGTAATAATGTACTACTAGTGCAAGATCTTGATATTCACCAGTTGAAGTGCAGATTCGAGGTCTGAAACTCGAGATATTTTTCTGTGCGTCCCAAACAATTGATAACCTGAAGGCAGCACACAGAAAAAACAGCATAGATGAAATACTACATAGTGACGAAAGTTAACTGGGAATGCAGTACTTGCACAGCCCCAAGCACTACAGCTTCTGTTTCGAATGATAGAAGGGTAAAGTTTGAAACTTTAAGGGTGTAAATCCTCATAGGATATCTAGCCAGTGCTGGAACGTCTAGTCTCCTTAAGACTCAAATTGCTGTCATTGGGGTGCTTGATATTTTGATAGATCATGGTGACAGCAACACTACGGAGTATATTTGTAGACTTTAGATGACAGCAAATTACTGAATACGTCATGTAGACAGATTGTCCTGTTAGATTGGTGAATATATATTACATACCACCGTGTCTAGTAAATCGTTAATTAAGTCACCCCCATCCGCGGCCCCCGTTCTCCCAACATGCAGTATTTTTCAAGACCGATCGAGTGATTACTTATGATTCAAATCATACTTGTGAATTCAAACTATTCGAGTATCCCGTGCATTGAAGGTGCAATTTAAAAAGATTTACCTTCCACAAGGCTTAATTCTACTGCAATTAAAGGAACTGATCAAGCGGTTTAAAGGGGGCCTTGTAAATGCATCAGAAGTTCATAGCTCTGCGAGCCTTGAATATGATTTGATGAATTCCACGTCTTTAAAAGATACCCAGTTTCTGGTGCCCACCATTCTGGAGGTGGGAACAATACATGCCATGATGAAAATTGACAAGTTACATAGGCTAGAACTGAACAAGATCAGAACCCCGCTGCAAAAGTAACTTAACCGCCACGTGATACAGTAACGGGGTTTGCCATTTCCTGAAAGTTTACGTGCTTGAACTTGGGCCCCCGCTTTGCATATCTGTTCCACAAGGTAGCTGATGGTGCTTTGAAACTCTGGTCAGGTAAACCGAAAGAAAAAGGCGGTATTATAGGCTACTGGGAGTTCAATACATAGCTGAAGCAATCTCCCAAGTACTCCTGATCATCATTCAAATATATCCATAAACTAAGGGTTAGGTTAAGAACAAGAAGAATTAAATTTCATAAATCAAGTTCCCACCTCATCCCTCATCACCTTAATTTTACCGTTGTGCTTTTAGCGGGATCATTGGTCCAACGCATCTAGGCGCCGCTGTAGCACATACAGCGAGATCCGAGCGAATGGTAGACCCGAGAACGATGCCATGCAGGTGGAGTGTTGAATACCTACTCTAGCCTCTAGGTACTCTACGAGCCTAGAGAGAGTAGGACAGGCAGGATAAGCAGGCGAACAGTCCTATCGATGTCTGCCTATGACACGTAGAATAGAATAGGCACCCATGCCCTAGCTACATGTGGTGGCTGTATGACGCCTGATTACTTTTAAAAAAAGTTACTTTACATACAACCCGCCTGCCTACTCTACCTCCCGCTACTTTACTACAACTACATACTTCTACTGCTAACCTAGTCACCCCCGCAGAACAGAGCTCTCGGAAAATAGACAACCTAGAAAAAAGAGACAGATCGTTTGTTTGCCTAGCATGCAGTCGCCATCCTCGGAGATCAGCCTTCGCAACGTAACCGATAAGATTCGGGATGTTTCTCTGTCCGGCGAAACAAATAGGCTTGTTGTCGGGGTTGACTTTGGAACAACATATAGCGGGTAAGAATGCACTTCCTTCCCTCCCTCCCTTCCCCACTTCTCCTCCCCCACTATCCTACACGGTCCACTAGTTCCCGTGCCTGTCCCTGAGGAAACCAAAAAGCTTATCGTCTCTGCAGAGTCGCCTGGGGCTACACTGGTTCTCCCAGCGAGATTCACGTAATTCAGGTCCGTCCCACAACTCTACACCTCCCCTCTCCTCCCCGCCAAGCCCCCACATCCCCACTGACAGACACCCCTCCAGAGCTGGCCTGGCGGCGTAAACCTCACCTCTCCCAAGGTCCCCTCCAAGATCGCCTACGAAAAGGACGGCATAAAATGGGGCTTCCAAATCAAGCCTTTTCAGAACTGCATCGAGTGCTTCAAGCTCTGCCTGGACCCCAACTTGCGACCACCGGACTTTGTTTCCCTCCCTAATATCTACGCGCAGTTACAGCAGCACGAGAAGACTGTTCAGGATGTCGTTAGGGACTATCTGCAGATGCTCTACGACCACACCATCACCATGCTGACCCGGTCTCTCGGACAGACATTTGTGGAGAATACTAAGATAGAGTTTATCCTCACGTGTCCGGCCGTGTGGAGCGACCGCTCGAAGAACGCGACGCTGCAGGCGGCGGAGGGCACGGGTATGGCAAAGTCTTGTAAGATTAGGCTAATATCTGAGCCCGAGGCTGCGGCGCTATATACCTTGAAAACAATACGGCCAAAGAATCTGTCGGCGAACGACGATTCGTGCTTTGTCGTTTGTGATGCAGGTGGCGGTACGGTGGATTTGATCTCGTATGAGATTTTGCAGACAGAGCCGTTGCAAGTGAAGGAGAGTGTTACAGGCACAGGTATGTCCCTTATTTTAAACCCCCCTTTGCGGCGGGAGGTTAATGCTGTAAAGGTGAGCTATGCGGGTCTGCATTCCTGAACCGCCGGTTCGAGAGCTTCGTGAAGGAGCGACTAGGCTCCACCGCTTATTTCGCCATGAAGGAGAAGACCAAGATTGCGGCTCTCAAGTCGTGGGAGGAGTATGTGAAGCGGGTCTTTGTAGACGGCGAGGATCAGGACGTATTTCCGATACAATTCCCCGGGCTTCCCGACGATGAAGCGCGAGGGATTGACTGCGGCTTCATGACCGTTACAAGGGAAGAGGTACAGGGTATATTTGAGCCCGTGATTGAAGAGGTTGTACGGCTTGTAGACGGACAGATCACAGCGGTACAGTCAAAGGGGAAGCGAGTAAAGGTAACTTTTATGGCCCTCTCTAATCTTCCCCGCTCGTCGGTAGCGGGCACGTAGCAGCTCTAAAGGTCGAGATATCCGGTGTCAACTGCCCGAGATATCTGCGGAGTTGATACCGGATATTTCGACCTTTGGATTAGACTACCTGCCATGTGCCCGCTACCGATAAGCGGCAAACTATCCTGGAGGATCGGCCAAGTGCTAATCACGGCCTCCAAAGAGTATTCTCCTCGTCGGCGGCTTTGGTTCCTCGGAATACCTCTTTATGCGTCTCCAGAACAAATACACCGATGTTCTTTCCACTCCCGACAATCCAGACGTTGTGCTCCAACCGGTAGATTCATGGACTGCCGTCGTTCGGGGCGCTGTAATTCGTGGAATGGAGACTATCGTGCAGACACGAAAGTCGCGATACCATTACGGCGTCAAGTACTGGGAATACTATGACGAGAATGTTCACTCTGAGGAACACAAGTACTGGGACACGACAAGGGAGAAGTGGCTTGCTGAGAACCAGATCAAGTGGTATATCGCAAAGGTTTTAGATATAACCCTAGCCCTTATTTACTTTTGTGAGTGCTGACGGGTAGTTGAAGGGAACGGAAATGTCCGAGGATGAGAGCATTGCGTTCCCATTCTACATCACCTTTGAGGACCACCATAGTAGGGTTTTAGTGGACGAGCTGGTCTGCTGCCAGGAAACGTTCCCACCAAAATGCATCGATAGCAGTATGTAGCCCCCTTCCTCCCCACTTGACATGATGTGAATTCAACTAACCTCTCCCAGCGGTCAAAACTGTGTGTAAGCTCCGCTCAGACTTAACAAACGTGCCCAATAGCATGTACACGAAGGGCAGGAACTCCAAAGACGTGGAATACGAAGGCTTGCACTTTACGATGGAAATGACGGTGTTGAGCGCGTCACTGCTGTTTGAGCTGAGTGTCGATGGTGTCCGGTATGAAGATGATTCCCTCGAGCTCAGCTGGCATTGAGTTTTAGTTTCTTTTTAGTTTCTTTTTTGAGACGTTTGCTGATTGTTCCCTCCTCTTGCGGGTTTCATTGTAGGTATGGCGAGGTTACAGCGGACTTTGCTACTTGATCTACATACTGGGCCTGTTGAAGGTCGGGTCGCGGGCCCCCGGGGGGGGGGGGGGGGGGGTTCAGGGAGCAATTATTTTTTTGATCATTTTTATCGTCATTTTTTCTTTTTCATTTTTCATCATCCCGTGAGAAATTCCGATGCGATGGGGTAATTGGATTTGCATAGCAAAACAAAGGCAGCTATAGATTAGGGTGTGATGGGCCCGGTAATCTTTTTTTGATTTTTTTTTCTTGCTCTTTCTTTCTCTTACGATCAGGAGCAAGCTAGAGCCTTTTGGGGGGGGGGGGGGGGGGGGGGTTGAGGGATAATCCGCTATTTCATAGATACTTTTGCAGTGGTGTCTCATAGTCAACCATCAGTACGGTGCGGTGCAGTACATTCTAAATTCCTCCAGTTGTGAAATAGCCTTGAGTAGAGTAGGTTGCAATTGGCTCGAGACTTGGGCTCTGGTAAAGATGATGTGGTGAACAGACCAGTCTCTAGGTATACAGTGTCCCACTGAAGTACCAACCATATCTATCTGATAGTGGATGTAGTCTAGATCTACTGCTACCAGTTCCTCTAGGCATAAAGTCAAGCACCTACGAACCAGTCTAAATTTAAGGTTTGGCGCGGTGTCGTCTCGTCCCAGCACGTGTGCCCTTGCTCGTTACCTCCCGCTGCCTGTCTGGCTGGCCGGGCCCTGTTACGGAAAGGGGCTTGGCCGACGTACCGTGACGTAGACGAGAGCAGCAGAACACCGCAACTCAACCTATCACTCCAAACACGAGCAGTGTTCCCTACGTACCGATATTTTCAAGATGCCAGGTTTCTGTGCACGAGTGACGGACGGGGCTTTACCTCCTCTACTCCACAGCTACAGGTATGGGGGAGCAGGGGTGTTTCTTGATTTGTAGCTGTGGCCAGTTGAGTATAAATCTGGCTTGCCCACACAACACAGATGGGAGGAGGTTATTGATCACCATCAGTCTGTAAACAAGCATACCTCGATCCCAAACCCCCAAAGAAGAAAAAGAAGAAGAACAGATGTCGAACCTCCTCGGCCGCCTCCGGCCCAGCCACGACTCGACTGCTACGGATAACCCGACAACCTTCTCCGGCGCCACGCCCCGCGCGAGCACAAACGACCCCAGCGGCCTCGACCAGACGACCAGTAACACGACGGTGGTGCGTGAGAAGCCGTTACGAAGGGACTTGGAGGCCGCCGAGGAGGAGGAGGAGTATGAGGGGTGGGTGGACCCGTATGGGCCGGCGCCGACGGTGCTGCAGTGGTTTAAGTGGTATTGGCATGATCTGCTTGCGTGAGTATATGTCTCTAGTGTTTTTGTATCTTTGTGTTTTTGTGTTCTCACTGTCTGTGTGCATGTGGAATAGTTGCTGATTTGAGGATGTGCAGGTTTATAATCTTGGGCGCGATTGCGCTGTGGTTGTTGATGTGGAGTCCGGTCCCGTACCGGAAGCTATTCGCAGTATCGTATAATCCCGAGTCTGGGCTCACGCCGTGAGTGTTTCCCTCTCCCCAGATACCCCATATTCAATGTACTGACAGTCCCCACAGAAGCTCCACCGTGATCTACCCCTCCTTCGCGCACCCGAAGCAGTCCCAAATCATGCCCATCATCCCCGACGCCATGATCGCCATCTTCGTCCCCTTCATCTCCATCTGGCTCATCAACTTCTTCGGCATCGGCACCCACGGCCCCAGCGGCCGCCGCCTGAAGACCCGCGGCCACGGCACCTTTCTCCTCGGCCGCGGCTCCTTCTGGAACGTTAATAACGGCTGCTGGGGCGTCATATACGCCGTCATGACGGGCGCAACACTCCAGATCGTCATCAAGCTCGTCATTGGCGGCCTGCGCCCCCACTTCCTCACCGTGTGCGATCCGCAGATTGAGGGTGTCGAGGGACAGGGCTACGGCGGCCTGTACTTCGATGTCACGGTGTGCCGCGACTTTGAGAACCGAAAGGACCTCATCGCGAACGCGATGCAGAGCTTTCCCAGCGGCCACAGTATCGCGGCGTGGGCGGGCCTCTTCTATGTCAGCCTCTACTACAACGCGCACCTCAAGATCTTTGCAAACTACCACCCCTCGTTCCTCAAACTCCTCCTCTTCGTCGCACCCATGCTCGCCGCAACACTCATCGTCGGCAGCCTGACGCTCGACATGAGCCACAACTGGTACGACATCGTCGCCGGCTCGGCGATCGGCGTGGTGATGGCCATCCTGGCGTATCGCATGTGCTTTGCGTCCGTGTGGGACTGGCGCTGCAACCATATCCCGCTGCCGCGGAATCGCGAGCTGGGCGGGTTCGGGTATGGCGTGCGCGAGATAGAGATGTGGAGTGGCGGCGCGGCGACGAGGAAGGGCGGGTGGGGCGTGGCCGAGAGGTATTCGCATAGGAGTTGGGGCGCGCCGGGGGATTTGGCTGCGGTGGGTGCGGGTGTGGGTACGGGTTCGAATGGGTTGAATGGCGGGAATGGGAGACATCATGGACATGGGCACTCGGAGAGAGGGCATCGCGGCGGGGAGACGTATATGCATGCGCCTTCGGCGGGCGCGGGCGCGGGTGATGGGAGGGCGCTGTATAATCGGTAGTCGGGACGTTGTGTGCTGGCGGTGGCGAGATGATGGCACTTTTGTTTCTTTGTAACTAGTATTTTTTTTGTATGATGATACATGATTCCAGGGAGACTTGCTCTGTCTGTCTGTTAATAAGCTTTGTGGGTCTTGGGGACTCGCATGGCGGTAATAATGAAGCTGTAATGAAATGAATTCATGAACTTTCTTGGTGAATTGAGCTGAAGTCCCAGTTCTAAAGCTCGGTGATGCCAGTAAGACGTGAACCAGAACTAAAGTCCTCCAGGTTCCCCTGCCCCTGTCCTTCAAAGTCCACCCCACCAAGCCCCACCATCCATCCCGCCCCACCATGCCAACCCTCTATCCATCCAAGCCAAACCCGACCAAGACATCGTGGCCGAGTGGTTAAGGCGACAGACTCGAATCCCCCTTTCTCTACCAAGAAAGTCCTAGTTCGTGTTCATCTGTTGGGTTCGCCCGCATAGGTTCAAATCCTGTCGATGTCGTTACCTTTTTTTTTGTTCCCGGGAGAGTGGGAGGTTTTGGTGAGAGGGCTCATAGGGTGTCACTCGTGTGGTGGGAGTGGTGGTAGAGACGAATACCATGATACCATGCATAGGGACGAAAGGGCCTAGGGGCGATTAACCAGGAACAGAGCCGGGTACGTACGTAGGGAAATGCTTCTTTTGGGCGTTCTTGTTATTTACTATAGGTAGATAAAACCAATTGAGGGATACTAAAGAAGAACCAGTGCTTGCACAAATTAAAAAAAAAAACGTACATAAAAGCAGCTGTAAGAACACAATAAACCCTCCTGCAGCAGCCCATAAAAACAACCAGAACTCCTAAAAAAACAAAGCTAAAGAAAGAAAGAATCGCTTCGCCAGGAGTCGTATTTCGTAAAGGTGGTATTTAGGTATAATCTGGAATTGAGCAATGAAAAGAAGAGAAGTCTCTAGCAACAAGTGAATGTACCTTTAAAGGCGCCACCAGAAATAAAAGAAGCCAGAGGAAAGCCAAAGAAGAAATAGATATAAAACAAGCAAATTAAGCAAACCAAGCAAAGAAAACCAAGCAAAACAAGATCCAGTACAAAACACCATAAAGCAAGCACCCACTCCACTCCCACTCCACTCCCACTCCCACTCCCACTCCCACTCAATCATCCAACGGCGAATAATCTCTCCCATCCTGCACCCCATCCCCCACACTATCCACCTTCAACAACAAATCCACACTCTCATCCCTCTCATCATCGCCATCATTCTCATGCGGCGACTGCCCATCATCACTCCTGCGATCCAGCAGACTAAGCCTCACCGCCGGCGGCGCCGGGCTCAAGCTCTTCCTCAACGAACCGAGCTTGCGCACGCCGCCGCCCAGCCCGAAGCCGCCCAGCCCGCCCCGCAGGGAGCTGCGCGACTGCGTCATTGTCGCGCTGCTGCTGCGCTCGTCGTGCTGGCTGCCGCCGCCGTCGGAGGAGTCTTTGGACGCTTCCGTGCTTGAGAGGGTGCTCTTTGTGCTTGGGATGGCGCTGCGGTCGCCCTCCATGCTCTTCTTCATGACCTCTCTCCCCTCGAGAAATACCTGCAGCTCCGCGCCCACGCAGCAGCACAGCAGCTTCCAGTTCTTGTCCTCCGCGAGGGCTAGGATCTCTTCCAGCTTGCCAATCGTCTCCTCGATGTCCTGCAGGATCCGCGCCTTGACGTCCGCCGTGTTGACCCGCTTCCCAGCACCGGCAGCGGTCGCCATGTGTGCGCGCAGTGACTCCTCGAATCCGCCGACAAGCTGCAGCGTGTCCTCCCAGAGGACGATGCCGTCCCGCAGCGCGCCGCCCTCCGCACCCGCCTGCGAACGCTTCTCGGTCAGCGCCTCGCACTCCCGTGTCCACGACTCGACGGCCGTCGCCGGCGTCGCATACCGGTGCGACGCCAGGAGGCCCGAGGTCTTACTCTTCAGCGAGGCCAGCGCCGCCTTATACGACGATGTCTTTGCGCCGACGACCGACTCGCCCTCAGACAGCTGGATGGACACTGCGGCCAACTTGTCTTCCATCTTTGCGAGGTGAACTCGGATCCGCTGGATCTCGGCCTCGAGCTCGCCCTTCTCGGTTCGGAGGGCCTCCATGCGCCGTCCCTCGTCGCCGTCCTCGATGCTGTGGATCTCTGCTTCTAGAAGCTTCGTTTTCGTGCCCCAGGCGTTTACGGTCTTGATGAGGCTCTGCCGGTCGGAGACTTGCGAGGCGTAGATGTCCGATTCGACGTCCTTGATGTCCGCGAGCTCCTTCATGCTCCGTGTTATGCCGTGGCGGGCCTCGCCGAGCGACATTGGCGGCGGCCCCTGCCCCTGCCCCTGCCCCTTCCGCCCGCTGCGCTGCGGGGGCTTCGGCGGTGCGGGGGCGAAGGTGCCGCCGGACATGAGGGCGGTGGACTGTGCGTCGAGGAGGACCTGGAGCTGCTCGGTGAGGTGCTTGGCTTGCTGGCGGAGTGAGTGTAGCGGTGAGCGCTGGTTGGAGTAGGCGGAGTAGCTGCGGGCGTAGGCATAGGTTGTCACGGCTGGTGGGGGGAGCATTAAGCTTGCTGGGGGGGAGGAGACCTCGGTGCCGGTGAAGAACGGGTCGCGGTGGGGTTTGCGGGTGGGAAGGTATGGGGCGGAGGTGGAGGTGGTGGTGGTGGTGGTGGTGAAGCGGGATTTGCGGCGCGGGGGAGGCGAGGAGGAGGAGGGGGTGAAGGGGTCGGAGAGATTGCTGGGCGGGGAGCCGCGGAGGTAGCTGGGGGGGTTGAGGTCGTCCGGGGAGGTCATTTTGATAGTCGTTTCTCGATCTCGGCGAGATCGCTGGTATATGTATGTATGTATGTATGTAAAACAAGCAAGTGTTTGACAGGAACGAACTGGGTATCTGGGAAGCTGCAAGCTCTCCAGAGACTGTCTGATGTCTCGAGATGATGATGATGGCTCGAGGGATGAGGTTTGCTCGGTGTTCCTTCGCTGATTGAGAGCTGCTGGAGCTCACGTTGTCTCTCTCGTCTGCAGCCACGGGTTCAAGTTGAGGTCACAAGCACGCCAAGACCGTCATGGCTCTAAGACAGCCCTAACCCTCGCTTGGGCTCTATCAACGATTGCTTCCATGTTTGCTATTGCGCTGCTTGGAGACGACTATCTATTATGAATATTACTTTGGTTGATTACTCGTTGTGTAGCTGAATAGTCATCACAGGCATCTTTAATCTTTAATCTTATCAGGAGCACCGGAGTGGAGTGGCCTGCCGTATCAATAAGGACCCCGGTAGATACATGTAAAGTACACATCTACATGTCCTTATCACAATGCTGTTCTTCGGACATGCTGTAAGGTTGAATTTGAATTTTAAACAGTGTCCACAGTCGGGCTCAACTAGACGTGTCACCTTTGCATGTATGTAGTATAAGTACCTAGACAGGCTCTCATCCTCCTCCGTAATGGAACCATCCATCTTGTTGCCTATTGAGTCTTCCTACACATGCACGTGAAACAAGCCTTCCTAAGAGAAAGCCTGAGCCTCGGGACCTCTAAACTCCCGCTGCCCGTGCGAGAAGGTGCTGCAAAGCACTTAGATCGCAGGCTTCGGTGTAGGCCGAATTGCCTTTCCACGATCCTCCATTTCTAAAAATGCCATAAAACAATATTCTGGCTCTTACCCTGGCTAGCCAACGAGCACTTTAGAATAAGGTAAAGGATTATCTCATACTAACACTATTGCTTTAAGGAATCTAGTTGTGGGTCCCTAATCACGGTCCATGGTTCCTTGCAAACATCCAAATACGGTACCGGCATCTATCTACTATATCTATTTCCTAAACCGGTACGCAGTGGATGTCATAGCTTGACACCTTGGCAGAAAATAGCTCTCTCTACGTAGGGCACTCGGGAAGGGGGTAGGAGGGGAAGGGGGGGAGGTGCTTTATTTAACCTCCTTCCCGGAGCGACCATCGATCGTCAAACAACTAATTGTTCACCCACCGTCACCCACCGTCACCAATCATCACTCACGCAAAGTGCCTGCTGTTTTATTCGCGGGGCAGTCGGTGACGTCACATGCCTGTTCCTGCTTGCAGTAACGGAAGTTTCTCGTCTTGCCCATTGCTTCACAGCAGCGTCATAAGGCTGATGCATTATTCGTGATGTGGGACGAAGAGGGTGGGGGGGAGTATGGGGAAGTTGGAGAGTGCAAGACAGGTTCTTGCTTCTCCGTCTCTGTCTCTGGGGGAGAGACCCATCTACATACTTACCAAAATGTGGAATAGAGTAGAGTAAATCAGACCATGAAGACCCCCCTCCATCTAGACTATAACTAGCCGTGCAATTGCCACCGTCCTGTCAATTCCACGCCATCCACCGCCTCCTCCTGGCTATCGCGTTAATTAGCTAGATAGTCGTCTCCCAACCATCAATTCCCGTCCCATAATCATTGACCCTCTCCACTCCATCAAACCAAACCGCCCGCCGCAATGGCCAAAAGCACCGGCACCTCCACGGCCCTCACCATCGTCCGCGTCTTCCAAATCCTCACCCTCATCGCCTGCTGGGGCATTCTCGCCGCCCTCGTCAACGTCTACAACAGCCGCGGCACCGTCGCCCCCGCCGGCGTCCTCACCCTCTTCATCGTCGCCCTCCTCGCCTCCATCTGGGCCTTCTGCGTCGTACTCACCCAAGCGCGCGCGCGCAACACCGCCTACTGGATGACCGCCGGCGACGTGATCCTCCTCGCCGCACTCATCGCCGGCGTCGTCCTCATCTCCAAAATCACATCGTCGCGCTGCAACGCGCCCCAGCAGCAAGTCGTCTACGCCACGAGCGCGGACGGCACAAAGGTCTACCCCACCACAGTGTCGAGCGCCAATAACAGCGATCCCGTGTGGAGCGGGCACAACTGCGATCTGGCGAAGGCGGCGATGGGGCTGGGGATTGCGAACATCATCCTGTTCTTCATCTCTGCGATCCTGGCGGCCGTGGTGGTGGTACAGAACAAACAAGAGGATGAGGAGCTGGTGAGGGAGAAGATCTATACGGCGAGCACGAGGAGCGGGGGCATGAGGGGGGGGAGTGGGGCGTATGTGGAGCGTAGTGAGAGGAGTAGGAGTTGCAGTAGGAGGCATAGGCATCGCCATGGCAGCCCGAGGTCGGGGGAGTATATCATTGAGGAGAGGATTGTATAGAGAGGTGTAGTATGCTGGGCTGGGCTGGTGGAGGTAGAGTGTGTTTGTGGTGATTTGTGTTGTGGTGGTGGTGGTAGGGTGTTTTTACGAATTTCATGAAGGTTTATGAGGACTTTACGAATGTCATGTCTCCCTCTCCCATAAAGGGTCGCACGCATATATACGGTTTTAACGAACTACATGATTTCCGATTTTATGTATAATTAATTTTCTCTATTTCTATTTCTATTTCTTTTCTTGTCTAATGATTTATGGCCGCATCCGAAATAATAATCATCATCTCGTTCGAAAAGCCCAGAAACTTTTCGCTTAGGCGCATCAGGATGACAGGAGCGTTGAGGTGATGTTTCTTGGCACAAGGCTGAGTATTAGAAACCTACTTATATTTGCAAAAACATTTGTCGCAACAAGCTGGCCGGTTGGCGCAATGGTAGCGCGTGGTCCTCCTATGAGGTTCAGACCGAGGTTGAGGGTTCGAGTCCCTTGCTGGTCGTCGTCTTTTTTTTCGATATTTTTTTCATCCATCCTGTCTTCTCTTTTGCGAAACATTTTCTGTCCGATGACAGGAGAGGAAGCGTAGCCTCAACTATTTAGCGGGCTGGGAGGTTCCTGTGGTTAATTGGTTGGTGGTTACAATTAATAGCTGGCTACCTAGAGTACTAGTAACGATCCTGGGCGTTTTAAGTGGCTTGCTAGTATTTGAGTAGAAATTGTAAGCTAGTACTCCCCAATTCTAGAGATTTAGTTGGTTAGCCAGATATGTAGCCTGCTAGTATTTGAGTATTTCATTAGAAGAATTGTAAGCTAGTACTGTACTCCCCAATCGTACTTCCCAATTAACGCCGTTCCCCAACCCTGATATAAAAAAACAAAATCGAGCTATTTAACAAACACCCACTGCCCCCCCTCCACAACATCCCTTTCCCCCCTCTCCCCCTCTCCCCCTCCTTCGCCCTCCACCCCCTCACTCTCCTCCCCTTCACACCACCTCTCCAACCACCCTCCCGCCCACCACCTCACCACGCCCTCCAGCACCCCACACGCGCCCAACCCAACCCCCCACCACCCCAGCGCCTGCTTCCCCCACACGCCCACATCAAACACATCCACATGCCGCCCCACCATCCCTTCGCACAGCGTCACTCTCGCCACAACGTCGTTGTGCACCTTCCGCTTGTCGGCGCCAAAGACATAGTCGCACGTGTACCGCACCACGAACCCGCTGCCGTCGGGGGCGGGCTCTGCCGGCGTGGGCACGAGGCGGAGCTCGGACTTGGCCATGGTTGCGCAGAAGAGGGCGAAGAGGGCGCGGGAGCGCTGCGGGGTGGGCGTGGGGAAGGATGGGTCTGAGAAGGTGAAGGTGGGGTGGAGGAAGGGTGTTATTCGGTCATATTGGCTGGGGAGGTATGTTAGTATGGATAGTGAATGGGAGAGGAAGAAAAGAGGAAGAGGGGGGGGGGGGGGGGTGGAGACGTACCCGCTCTGGTAGGCGGCGAAGTATGAGTTTACGATATCAATGTCCTGCTTGCCCGACAGCTCCGTCATCTTCAATTGGTTGCGGTCGGTATATATATATATATATATATGGGCAGCTAAATGATCCTCACTGCACTCAGGCCAGTATCAAACAGCTAGCTAGCTGGCAGGAAGGGGCTGCTTATATAAAAAAAACTCCTCTTCCTCCTCCCTCACTCACTCGCCCCACCGGATGCGGCCCCCACTACCACCACCGCTACCTCCAGCAAGCGAGGCAAGGAATATCAAATCTAAAAACTACCCTGGGTGGTACGGGTACGGGTACGGGCGCGCGTGCGGACACCTTACTCCCGACTGACCATGATCAGTTGCTAGCTAGCAGCTAGCAGCTATCCGGTCCATCCATATCCATGCAAGGGAAGAGAGAGGGAAAAAAAAAAAAAAAACGCTATTCAAGCTTAAGTGCAGAAACGAAGGGCCAGCCAGTCCTTACCTCCCAAGCCAAATAAATACGAGCACATAACTGCCGTAAATGGCGACTGTGCTACACAACTGCCCGATCCATAGCACGGCCCCACGGCGCAGGAGAAAATCAACCTTGACAGTTCGTTAACGTTAATCCTTCAATATATGTAAGCTTAGCCTAAACGTTTCTGGGGAACAAAGGGGCGCGGCGCTGTGGCAGTCCGTCAGTCAACCAGTCAACTAGTGCTATAGCGGGAGAAAGTAATAATATATTAATATTCATGCGGGCATCTGCGATATAAACCCTGAGGTAGATGGTGCACCTTCCTTACTCCGACTGACAAAGCTTCTGGCTAGCCGCCGGGCGGGCATCGGGCCGCTGATAGGGTGGATAGATAGAGGGGGGGGAAAGGGGGCAAATGGCCCGAGTGGATCTAGCAAATAGTAAACGGGGCTTAGCAGTTGTCCGGTTGGTCTAGCGACACCAGTACCCACCGAGTGAGAGACCATGAATTCAATCGTTATGGAAGCGAGTGGTTGCACCCAAGATCCAAATTTATCTGCTTTCACTATTGGACACCTGGAATTTACTGTCTTTCTGAACAGATGATTAGATTCGCACTGTTTCCAAAAAAGAATCTGCAAAAAAGAACGACCAGCAAGGGACTCGAACCCTCAACCTCGGTCTGAACCTCATAGGAGGACCACGCGCTACCATTGCGCCAACCGGCCAACTGCTGTGAAAATAGAATTTTCACATAATGAGGCTACTGCCAAGAGGAGCAGGCAGGCATCTAGGCATCAACAATCCACCCCTGCATTCCCTAGCGATAACGACATGACGGTCCCGGGAATTTTAAACCTGGTCCGAGAAAAAGCCACCAAAAGACTCGGCGAGTTTCATCTCCATTTCTATGCTCTAGCATACCGGGTTTAGAGGTTCCGGAATCGTACCACAAAAGATGCTGTAGTACAGGGCTAACATACTACACATAGATCTAGAGAATCCCTGGTTTAGTATTTGAAGAAACTGGGACAGTGCCTTCGTACTTGGATTGAAAGAAAAAAAAATAGGTTTATGCTGGATCCGGGAGTCCAATGAATTACTTCGACGTATAGGGGAATCGTATCTGTCTGTTTATGAAGGGTTTTATCGGTAATAAAGAGGAAAAAAGAGATATTACAAGGAGTAAAAACGCTTACTAAAGTCTTAAAAAGGCATTAAAATATGCTTATAGCCAACTTATTAGAGTGTGAAGTAGTGGCCCGTGCTATCCAATTCCGCTCGTAGATAATCATAGGATATCACTCGACAAAACGGCACGCCTGCATCTTGATAACATCGTCAGAATTAAACGCCCTGGACTGCATGTAAAGTGCAAGAACGCCTTTGAAAGGCTTTAGAGGAAGAAAATAAAAAAGATGAAAAGATGAATCAGCCGGGAATCGAACCCGGGTCGGGCGCAAACTATCGTTAGATGGCAAGCGCCCGTGATACCACTACACCACTGAATCATGTTTGTAAGTCACCAAGATGACATTATAATCCATAGTTCTAAAGTATCTGATACTCAAATTGAAAGACCACCAGCACCTCAAAACGAACCTGAACCTAAAATATCAATGCCAAGTGTTAAATCTCTGTCTACACCCTAACAGTGCTCCATCAGAGCGGGTAATATTTGCCTCATGTTACCCTACTTCATCCATGACGTCTTCATGTGCCCTGGTCTGGCTGCTGGATACCTATAATTCTCAAGACCAACCATCAGATCAATTCGACATCCACAATGGGCTCCAAAGCCTCAAAAATAACGAAAGCAGCAGCACCAGCTTGCGCTCGAAAATATCCCACTCGTATCCCCGACCTCCCCTCGTCACAGACCACTACTTCAACGGGCCCGTCTTCAATCTCAGTCGGCAAAGGACCCTCAGTACACCCAGAGACATATGCTAGTTCCACCAAAGACGATGGTAGGGTTTTAAAAGAAGCTAAAGCTACAATATGGAGTTAATTGATTACGTGGCATATGTAGCGATTCGACAGGATGCTCAGGACCCCGACTTTGCAAATATGCTACGGGCTGTAGGGTCAGTGCAGCAGCAGCAGACGATCCCAGATCCAGCGAGAAACGTGGCTTTGAACTCGGAGGTATGGCGTTGTTCTTGTGGTTATATTGGAACTTGGGAGGATAATTCTTACTGGCGTGGCGGCGGTAATCTAGAGCTCTAATGATCTTCGGACACTGTCGCGCCGATCGATGTTCGATAGCCGGCAGGCGAGCGAGACAGAGACGACAAATGCAGGTGGAAACCGCACGATGGCAGATACGAGTACGATATTACAGATACTGTCGCTGAGGGATGAGAAAGGTTGGAGTCCCGAAAGGATTGAGAAGGATTTTAAGCTGGCGCCAGGATTCCTGAAAAGGTTGGGAACAAAAGTTGCGAAGCCGTAGCTAGCGGGGTAATGATTTGAGTAGTTCCTCCAGGAGGCTGTAGTACATACTATTCCCGAAACTTTTGGGAAATCAGTTAATAAACAAATACTCATACTGAACAATATTATGGAATTTGGTATGTGCCTTCACGAAAACTCCCCTGGGTAGCTAATTGTGGTAGTGCAATATTGTAAACCCCAGCAAATCCGAATAATGGATTTGATACGCTTCCAGTGAGTCTTAGGGTCATGCACAGACAACCAGGCAATTTCACCTTCAGTTGAACACCCTCAGCTGAATAGTAGCAAAACATTGCAATCAATTGGTCACGGTGCTGCTTGATCTGATTTTTCTAGCAAATCGCGGCAACCACTTACTCGGGCGATAAAAACACCGAAAGGGCTGCGTTCTCTTCAAGCAAAGACATTTTCATAGGTAGAAAACTACCATACTCAACTAACCATTATTACTCATAAGTACGTTATAGGCGTGCGCATCATCATTAACCTCGCTGGAACTCCTTATCCAAGCTGAATTCCACGAGTGCCTTAATTCCCCACAGTTACGCCAAAACGGATCATTTGTGCGACATGCCCTACAATGCTGCATATTGGCGAATGGCCCACCTCCTTTACATTGTGGACTGTGACCCAACATCGAATTTCAGCTGAAACAAAACGGCTCCTAGTATTATAATTTGATAAGAGAATAGCTGTAAATAAACGTCCCCTCCAAAGGACGGTCGGCTAAAGAATCATATCAGTTATGTGCTTCTTTGAGTCTGATTGGTTGGTCACGCCTAGTGGACCAAAGGCAAGCTCATCAATCAACAAAAGCCCGCATTATATAGGTATGTTCCGTTCCACGCGGGTTAGGCGCCGTTAGAAGAATCATGATGCATGGGGAAATGCAAGGTAACATACCTTTTTGTGATTCGCTATAATATTGTGAGCGTATATTGGGTCCACATACACTAGATAAACAACCCAGGCTGGAACAAGAAGAGCTCTGGAGAAAACAACGGCCATAGTAACACACCTCTAGATCTGTCCGCGCTACATTTTGGTTTGGTTATCTGTGAGTTCTGTTTCTGTATGTACATACATGTACATACACACGTCGTCCTCGTAATTTGCGTATTGGAAACTAGTGTGACGTTAGATCTATTCTTATTGGCGTCTACCAATGGGGAGGCTTACCAGTAGACCGGAAACAGGTGAAGTCTGGCTTATCTACATATTGTACCACACCTGGCGTCTCGAGTACTGACTACTAGCTGAACATTCGGGGATTTTGTATTAACTAACAGCCTGGATAGCTAGCTGGCTCAATTGACTAGCAGTTGAAAAGAGTCCGCTCGCGTGTCTCTCAATGTACATACATGTAGGTACTGATCCATGCTCGATTAGATGCTTCACTGGTTGGGGGAACAGGTTATCCTTCCGTATATGCCATGCGTCAGAGAAAAGAAAAGGAATCCATGGATAAAACAGGTTAGATGACTTTTTTGCACTTTGAATCTCCGCTCACTCTATGGAGAAGGCTAGGTTGAATTGATATCTCAAGCTGAGATACCGCAAAATCTTAGGAATAACGAATCGAACTGGACTGGGAATACTGGGCTTTAGATTGGTCAAATGAGTGTTGAGCCTCAATCCGACAGACCCAAGGCGTAACTCTTGGTCATCTTGACCAACGGGTAAGTGGTATTCCAGCGTATCTGTGCCACACAACAATGTGATACAGGTTACTCTACCTAACTGTAGCGCAGAGAATGATTTATCTTGATGAACCGCATAGGTAGATAGAGCAGATATCTAATTATAGAAGGGATGAGACAGTCATATGGAGTAGTACAGACTTCGTAGGTCTCAGTTTCTAGATACGGAAATCCGAGAATCACCATGGCCAGTCATGAAATCTCACTTGGCACGTTACTAGTGTCCTTTGGGGATTTTTCCCAATAGCCGCCAGTATGGACTTCATATGTATATGGTTACTCGAGTTTAGATTACTCGTATTTTCCTGACGTTTGTGGACGCGACTGATATTGCATGCCATGATTTTGGGTGTATGCAATAATGGCCCAGTTCAAAAACGTCAGGAAGATACTAGTACTCTACCTAAGTACTCTACTTGAACACTACAAAAAAAAAAAAAAAAAAAGCCGGCCATAGGATTGTTACTAGAGTAGAATGGGTAAACCGCGATTCGGGTCCCTCTACTAGAAGGAATCGTGAGGCAGAATAAGTCGTTATCCCTTAAACCGTCAGGCCGAATTGAAATGGCAGCTGTTAACCACATTCAGTAAACATGATGGATTGAACTCTGCAAGTGAAGATATCTAGTACGATCTACCATGTATCTGATAAGCAGGTGGTGTGAGGGTATGACTGAAACCAGCGTTCAATCCATCATGTTTACTGAATGTGGTTAACAGCTGCCATTTCAATTCGGCCTGACGGTTTAAGGGATAGACCTGTACACACATAGCTAGATCATCAATTGAATCACATATGTGTATCAGTAGTACTCCACTCCGATAGAGTCTAGATATATGCTCTCTACTTTCACCCTACAATAAAGGTTATTAAATCGAACTACCTCTGAAGCCTGAAGGTAAAATTCCGCCTGGACAGTGATGCATGTTGCACTCGAGTCACAGTCAATGGTTAAGCTTAAGCATCGGGTCAGAAGTGGAGAACCCTTGCATCCCGAACCACCAGCTTCTCCGCAGGAGAGATCCTATGTAAGATGTGAAACCTCGATTGAATTGGCGTACTAGTGTACTAGTGGTTAACGCAACGTACACCGCCAAGTACATAGCTTCGATCCGCATTTTTTTTTTTTTAATAAATCAATTGAAATATTCCAGAATGCTAATTTAACCGACTTCAAACACCAAAAATTCCACGTTATGCGCGCCAAGCCCAATGAAAATAATAATCGTTCTGATTCCCATTGCGTTATTACCAAGAGTGGTGTCCTCCATCCATGATAAGATCTGCACCAGTCATGAACGTGCTCGCATCACTAAGTAAAAAGACTGCCGCCCCTCTGAAGAGTGAAATAAAATTGTCAGCAGCAATTATTGGAAGGCGTGTAGGAGACGTTTCTTACCGATATTCCTTAGGTTGACTGAGTCTTCCTAGCATGTTCTGCGTTGACCACTCCGCTTTCCTCTCCGGAAACTTTACGAAGAGTTTCTCCACCATCCCTGTTAGAATATATCCAGGAGAGATTGTGTTTACCCTGATTCCATGGGTGCCCCATTCGGCGGCCAGGTTGCGGGCCAATTGAAGAACAGCCGACTTAGAGGTGTTGTAGGCAGGGCAAGCAAGTCCCTGATTGATTTCTGAGTTAGTATCTACAAAGCCGGAAAACCCAAAGGCGGCTCCCTACCTTATTCGCAATTGTGCCTGACATTGAAGCGATCATGACAATGCTACCTCCATTTCCAAACTTGACCATTTGTTTGGCAGCTGCTTGAGCCGTAAGGAATACACCAGTGACATTGACCTCCAACATCCTGTTGAAATCTGCCGCATTATAGTCGAAAGCAGTAATCTCTTCCTGGATACCAGCTGCTGCGATCAGCCCATCTAACCGACCATTCTCCTTCCCAATTTTCTCAATTGTTTTGTTGAGATTGACTTCGTCACGAACATCGATTTGGTGGTAGTGTAATGATGTTCCAAGTTCTTTCTGAGCTTTGGCTTGAACGTGGTAGAACTCAGGGCTCGGTTTTTCGAGTCTGTCGAGTGCATAGACTATGGTTAGAATATAAATCAGCATTAGTAATTCAAAACGAAGTTTAGATGGTGATCTAAGTTTAAACCTTTAGCCCCAGCTTCAAGAAGAGCTTCTGACTGTGCCAATCCCAGGCCACGAGCTCCACCAGAAACAAGCACAACTCTATCGACCAGATTGAATTCAGGAAGACGTTTTTGTGTACCGAGGAAAGTGGGTGCCTCATTCCCGGTTCGCAGGTTGTCGGCTTCTTGAGCAGGAGCCTTTGGTGGACCCCTCATGAATTTGGCAGAGACCGAGAATGATCTGACAGTTGTGGTAGCATTGAAGAGGAGTGGTCTCCGCGAAGCTATCGTTCCATTCTGCCTGAGAGCTCGCATAAAGTGTGGGGTGATACGAGTACTATAGCTCATTGTGTCTCTTGAATGGATTTGCGAGAGTGTATAGGGTGTAGTTCAGCAAAAGCTTTTGAATTCGATGTTATGATAGCTGATGGGTGACTGTGTGCGAACTCGGCTTGTATAGAGGGGGGCTATTTGATGAGTATTTATGTAAAAGAGGAGAAATTGATTGCGCTAGGTTTCTAAGAAGCCAATTGCCGTGGAACACCCGGCAGCTCAGACAAGGAGGGGATTAAAATAATAGATAGCGTGGAGGAATCGTGTCCTTGGGTCTTCTCTCAAAAAGTAAGTGGAAGCTATTGGCGCCCAAAACGTAGTATGTCCGGTGAAAGTAATTCAAAATCCACGGAATGACCTGATACATAAATCATCTGCAGAATCTTGTGCTACAGCTTTACCATCGTTTCCTGCAAAGTCCTCCTTCTATAATTGGCATCCACACGTTTATCTAACAAATCATAGGCAGTATGTAGGTACATATGTATTCAACTACGGCCCTCGAAACCTAGGTCTAAAATTATGGAATGCTCCAATTTGAAAAAAACTTTCGAACAGAAGTCTCGACTTGGTTTTCACAAAACGGTTTGAATTCCGTTAGATATTAGCTTGCACTCGCTTGTCTCTTAGCGCATCTACGTCACATGGGTGCCGTGCGTTGCACATGCACATGGGTAGCACCCCCACAAACCCCACAAAACACCAACGTCTCAGAAGGAACTCGGTCTGGATTCCATTTCGAGTAATCCGGTGGGGTATCGTGGGTTGAAATCTACTTCAAACCCCCAGATAACGAACGTAAACGTTGCGGGGATGTGAGCCCCGAACCTTGTCAAGCGCCGGCTTCACTGAATTGGCCTCTTGCTGAACTGCAATCTGGGCTCGATGCAGTAGAATAATGATTATTGAACGCTGAGTAAATCTGGTGATTCCTCGCCAAGCTACGATACATCTCCGGTTGATATCAGGCCGAATCCGCGATGTGGTTCAGATATTCAGTAACGGGTGAACTTCCAAGGTTAGGGGCAGCGCAGCGTCAAGAGCTGTCTCAAATAGAGTGGGCTTGGTCGGTTCCGTGCCCTGACTTAGATCAAAGAATTAAATTGTCGAGATTTCATCAGCATTGCTTAGCCTCCCTCACTGGATGAGGGAAGGAGAAGCTGCTTAATTCTAAGATTGCAATCTATTCTCCTGCACGTGGAGCTTAATTGTTGATGAGGAGAGGTCGTAAATAACCTATCATATTTGTAAAAACAACCCTTATCCTATGGGACAAGGGAATATAGTAACCCTAACCCATTGCACCAATCAGTGCTCATGATCAAGGGCTAGTGCACTGCTGACGTGCGTACATGCTTCTCTTCCGTATATCTGTCTCTTCTACAGTAGATCCACTCATTCGCATACAGATCGAATGGTTTTCCCCTCCATCTAATTACCTAATATAATAGACTCACCTCAACATGCAACACCAGAGTTCTAGACATGAGATAACTCAGACTTTAGCGGTCCTAATAGCTTCACAGATGATGGATTTGTATTGATAGATCTAGAGGACAGGTACAAGTAAGTTCATGCCATCAAGGCACATACACGTGGTACGTTATAGTTCTTTTTATGTATACCCCGATTTGATAAACTAATCCCGATGTCTCCACAGGTGTGAAAATTCCATGTTGATTTTCATCACTGTGTGTTTTTGATAATCCGAGTACGATTTAACGTATAACACAACTCCGATAACCAGCCAACACATGATGGATCATAGAATGGTTTGTTATTTTATAACACATCCAAGATACGTTGTGCTGAGTATTTGAATCGAGTTTGGGCACCCAGTTGGGTGGTGACCATACATACATGTATGCTACCGCGGAATGATCAGAGGGCGCCCTATCCAGACTGAAGCTCCACGCTGTTGCTTTCTGAGAAAGTAACGCGTCAACTGTAAATGTATTTGGATATATTAGATATCTTACTTCGTTTCGGAAGCGGCACTGGAAGACTCTCTTTGGACTAATTCCAAAAAGATTATTCATTTTTGGCTTTAACGTTTAGGGAAGCATATGTGTACTCCCAGAATCCTTCACAATTATTCATTAATGTTAATCACTCAAACATATATAGAACCAACCTTTTGGCAACTTCAAAGAAGCGTCTTGAAATTGGCAATACCTGGCCATATATAGGCTACCTGTGTGACACGCAAAACCTCTAAGCTTATAGCGTTTTTCAGATAATTGAAAGAGTGACCGAGTCAGCGCCTAGCTTTAACAAATAAATCTGTTTAGAGTAATATTTATGCTAGTACATGCACATAGATTTGTAGCTGATTTTGGAGCATGGGGTATCACTCGCATTTTCGAAAACTCTCATGACCGGATAGTTCACGTTCTGTATTATTTTTTATTACCCCAGTACAGCCATTCGTTGTTTTGTTTAGTAGCCTGAGACAAAATCTCGACAAGACTTGTCTTGTGCCGCTTGGTTTCCTTTCATTTTGAGGGCTCGGGCACTTTCTAGCTTCCATGTGAGGTTTTTCTAGCGCCTCTAGATTATTACTTTATGAAAATCTTGCAACCCTTGCAACACATATATAGCTTGATATGTTAGGCAGATGTAGTTGTATTTATAAATTGAGATACCACGTTGTGGCTTGCGGTCAATAGTCGCGCAGTTGTTATGCGAGTGATATTCTGTGATTAAAAGCTCCTGCGGCAATTCGATGGGTACGTAGTTTAGGTCAACCGTTTAACTATATGTACTCAGCTGTTAAAAATACTCTAGATATGAAAGTATCTCTGGGCTGGATTTATATACGTACTCGTGCGGTTCAATTAATGAATTATCAATCAATCAATCAATACTCGCGCAGTTGGTCTGGGGCTATTTAAGAAACTGTGGCAAGTGACCTAGCAACTGACAGCTTGTATTACAGTAGCTTCCTTGGCGCATACAAAAGAAAGAATAGACATTAAGCGCTCTGTTCCTATTTCCTATTTGCGAAGCTCGAGCAACACAGATGTCTGTAGAGGACGTGGTTTTTAAAAGCCAGGATGCTTTTTGCCACAAGTTCGGGGTTTGGAAATGGTGTAGTTACAAATGCTGATAAGATCTATGCACAGTACCCCAGGTTTCATGTGATTTCCCCGCAATTAGAATTCCTTGAAAAACAAGGAGAGACGTCTTCATATGTGCACACGCTTCCGATCTACTCCTCTCAAAAACTTCTCAGCTTAATGCCTCTGAAGAAATCTGCGTTTAATCATTATAAAAACATTATACCATCTCTTCTCCGTATTACTTAGTATCCATAAGTTTATAATTATCCCTCCTTGAATGACTACTTCATTCTAAATTAACTATCCAATAATCACCGTAGTAACCCAGCTTAGGCGTAACTTAGACATCAAGGCGTTGAAACCGGCATGTCTTTAATATCCCGTCTTCTCCTAAAAATAGTAACTTCAAAGTCTTACATGACTTGTGAAAGCAATTCGAACGGTCTATAAATTGCTTACAAGCCATGATGATATATCGATCGTGCTAGGGTCCTTTAAATTGCCATGATTTCCTATTTATTGAATCAGCCAATAATTCCAAGATAAACGGGACAGTTATACACACCTTAGCAAACGCACTCCGTGCTCTAATCCTAGTTCCGAAGAATACCAAGACCCATGGCACAATTGTTAACAATGCCGCAACTCCCCCAAGAAAACTTGAGGCCCCTGCAAAGGTCATACGATGAAACATTGCGTTCGTAACCAAGGGGAAACATCCGGCAAGCATATTACGACCTGAGATCTATTGTTAGTTCTCCTTTCAAGTAGATGTTTGTATGGGGTGAATACAAAAACTTTGAGCAGCAATTGCACTGCTAGAGTAGCGGTGGTATACGTCTGCAAGGTAATTGAATACAGCGAGATAGATGGCATATATCCCAATCGTGGCACATCCAACTCCCATGCTTGGGAGGATCCAATGTTGCGATGAAAATGATGTCCAACCAAACCAAAACATTCCAATCGGGAGACAACATCCGATAATGCAGCTAGAATACAATCTCCATTCAGGATCTGGTTGGGCATTTCCTGCCAGAAAATATTTCTTTGTGAAGTATTCTATCAATGTATTAAGGCCAAGTGCGATAAGAGTACCAACAATCATTGCTGGTAACCAAATGTTAGCTGGATCTAATCAAAGATATGATAAGCTTGCTGCGAAATGTATTTTGACTTACCGATGAAAACCATTCCAGTCTGTGAAGTATCGAATCCGTGGTTCTCTTTGAAGACTAGAGGAACACCTTGGAGGAATCTTTGACCACACAACATTAGGTATCAATTCTCAACGCTTCATGATATAAGCAAGGTTGAACAAAAGAAACTTACAGGAATAAAAGTGCCCAAGCAAATGACACCCACATACTAAACCAGAAAACCACTGACTCGGTAAAAAGCAAGCGGAAGGGCCGAGTTAATGAAACTGATATTACTATTGCCATGCTCTCTCTTTCTTCGTCTGCGAGTACTTTCCATCTAACTCTCATTCCCCCGGCTTTTTCCAACTCCTTTTGTCCTTCCTCCGACTCCTCGTTTTCATCTAGCCAACGATTCAACGCTCTTGCTCTACGACTGAGTAGGACACTCCCTCTAGTCTCTTTGAGGACAAAATAGGCGATCGGCATAGCAATACCATTAAGTATCAATTGTATCCAGTGAATCCATCGCCATGAAAGGTTGTCATTCACGAAACCGCTAACTAGAGGTCCTACGCCAGTAAAGGCCAACCCACAAGTCGAAAACAAACTCATGGGAAGACCACGATCTGGTGCGTGATAAATATCTGAGATAATTCCACCTACCATCGTGCTGAATGTAGATCCGCCAACACCTAGAAAGAAACGCGCTACCAGCATACCTGGATAGCTATGACAAAGTGCAGATGAAAGGTGGCATACTGCAACTTCCGTGTCAGAAACCCAGAATTTGGCTATCAAGGAAGGGGCAACTGACTGTTGAATAATCCGAATGTCCATAGAAAAACTTGTCTTCTTCCGTACACCTAAAGTATATTATCAGTACATCATTCCAGGGTCAGGTTTAATGTTGAAGAAACGTAAAAACAGCCGTTCATATCAATTTCAAGCTTCAATACGAGTTTTCATTCTCATGTTCGTCACTGAAAACCCCTCTGACTGCTACATATAGTGTAAAATGTTTGTCTCGTAAGAAAAGCCGTACCTCTGACAAAGGTGCTAGAAATAGCGGTGCAATTGCAAAGCCTGTCGTATATGTAGTCACTCCAACCAACAATGCAGTCCTGCCAACTCCCCATTCCTCTGACATCTGGCTAATTCCACTTGTATAAGCCCCTGCAGCGTACGCCGTCATCCCTGTTGAAAAACAAGCCAATGCCAATATCATGCTCTTATGCTCTTTTTTCCATGTGAAAGGGTCGGTCTGCTTCATCACTGAGGCTGGAAGCCTCTCGGGAAATGGGTAAATATCGCTGGGCAGTGTGCTCCATTCAAGATACCTATATGTCTTCTGCACGGTGTTTGTTGACGTCTGTGAAGACTGCTGTCCAGATTTTGAAAGCTCGGGCTCGAAGTTATTTTCAACTGCTGGGTAGTTTGTGTGATGGGCGTGTTGAACAATTTCTGAAGACCTTTGAGGGAGTGTATCCTGCGTCATTGTTGAAAGACGATTGACCACGGTTTTCTTCGCTAAGTCAAAGAAACCAAAGAAATACTGAAGAAGCTCTTAGCACAACTGTAGAAGGAAAGAGGGCACGAGTTATGAAGGATTGCAGAGCCCTTGTCTTTTTTTATTTTTTTATTTTTTCGCGGACACCTTCCAGAAGCATTTTTGAGCTACTCGGCTATCTCTTGACTATCATCGGCAATTGGAGTTCGGATTTCAGGAGTGGGGCGCGAATAGGACGCTAAAAACGCTATGTTATGTACATGTGCGGGTAGGACGCATAACTCCGACAGAAACTTCTGAAGAAAAACCCAATGGATGACGCTGCGGTACATGCGGAGGACGGTAGTTGAATAGACATGGAGTGCAAGAGCTTATGATAAGAATATGTCAGAGCATCCATTAGGTTTTCGAACTTTGAGATTAGTGAAATAGAGTTGTCGATGATAAGGAACTCAAATAAGCCCCTGAAAGAAAGAACTTGAATGCTGAACTCAATTTGTTGTGAGGTGGGAGTGCGAGGACTAAAGAATATGAGATCTGCGTAGCCAAGCTATATACATTTATTTATAATGTGGCAAATTTGTCTTTTTGTAGCCGGAAAGGTCTAAAACAGTCTGTTCTTGGTGATATATCGCCGTTTGGCCCAAACAAGTAACGTGCGGCTCTTTAAAAGGATGCAAGAACGTCTAAACCAGCCAATAAACAGAGTCCCTGATGATGCGATTTCCCGGCACACTGGTTCCAAGCATGACATGTTCGAACCATCCAAACAGTGTATTGCGTGCGCGATGGCGGGGCAGAAAGTTAATATAGTGGGGGAAGTTTTTTTTTCTCTGCCCCTCTTTATAATCCACCCTTTCCTTTATCACTTGCACTTCTCGCATCATTTCTTTACAAACATCATCCACTCATCTCCAATTAACTTACTCAAACAAATGGCTGAAGAACGTGCTGCTCCGTATGTTTAAGCTCTCCTTCTCGTGAAAGATCTATCTAAATCAAATCCACTAACTATCTATTACCAACACAGTCTCCGTCTTGGAAGCATTGCTCCTGATTTCGAGGCTGAGACCACCAACGTTAGTTTTCTGTTTTTCCTTAGTTGACATCTTCAGCTTTAACTAAACTTCTTTTGCAATAGGGTAACATCAAGTTCCACGATTTCATTGGCGACAACTGGGTCGTTTTCTTCTCTCACCCCGAGGGTATGTCTATTCCAATCATACTTCATACCTCATATTATTTACTAATATCTTTGAAGACTTCACTCCCGTCTGCACCACTGAGTTGGGTGCTTTCGCAAAGCTCGAGCCCGAGTTCAGCAAGCGCGGCGTCAAGCTCATTGGTCTCTCAGCAAACACCATCCAGTCCCACGGCGAGTGGATCAAGGATATCGATGAGATCTCTGGCTCCACCCTCAAGTTCCCTATTATTGGTGACAAGGACCGCAAGATCTCATGGGCCTATGATATGTAAGCTTTTACCCTATTCGTACCAAATTTTAACATCCATGTTGCTAATTATCTTTCCAAACAGGATCGACCACCAGGACACCACCAACGTCGACTCTAAGGGCATTGCCTTCACCATCCGCTCTGTCTTCATTATTGACCCCAAGAAGACTATCCGTACCATTCTCTCCTACCCTGCATCTACCGGCCGTAACGCCGCCGAGGTCTTGAGAATTGTTGACTCTCTCCAGACTGGTGACAAGCACCGGTAAGAGCCCATATTCACCAGTTAAATCATGAAATATCACTTACTGACATGGCATAGTATCACCACCCCCATCAACTGGGTCCCTGGTGATGATGTCATTGTTCACCCCGGCGTCAGCAACGAGCTCGCCAAGGAGCTCTTCCCTGACTTCCGCATTGTCAAGCCATACCTCCGCTTCACTCCTCTTCCCAAGGAGAAAACCACTGCCGCTTAAATGGGCAGAACTAGAATCAAGAGCGTTTTTCTTACTTTGTTCTTTTTTTTTTTACATTAATATAGTCGACCTACTGTATGCTACGATGATGCCTCTCGGGGGAACTGTACGCTAAATCCGGCTTCCCAGCTAAAGAAAGATGGCTTTAGCACATGTTGAGTGAACCTGCGATACCCTTTTTTGTGAAAGCAGAAATCAGCTTGCCGAAATCAAAAAATGACAATACTCCGCTTAGAAATTCGCGTGAAGAGTGCATATTGGTGAACCTTCTTGTGAAATCGACTTGAACTCATATATCTATGATGCGTAAAAATTGGTTCAACCCATCTGTTGCTTTTGTCTGCTGAATGGTAGGTTATTAATATTAATGTCTATGAACATGCTAGCTTAGAACAGAATTTACTTGAGAGCTATATAGAGAAGAGCGTATCAATATGACCTGTCATCGGAACATCGAAACTACATGTAGGTACAATCACATTTAGACATGAGATATCACCCTATTGCACCATAAATTGCAAGCGTATACCAGTGTATGAGGGCCGGGGCCGGGGCCTAATGTGGTCCACGAGGCTGCTCGAGGTGCCTCATACCTTTGCTTTCTCATGCAAGCAGAGGTGATGCCTCTATGTGCTCGAGCTGCTCGAAGCAGATAATTAATATATTTAGACCTATCAAAGTTGTCTTTTGCTGTTGAAACTATAGTAATTATCTGCGCATGCACTGTACTAGAGTAGAGCTAGAATGTTCGATATCGGAAATATCAATCCCACTGAATACATGCCACTAATACTATGATTACCTAAACCTCGAGCAGCTCGAGACGAGCAGGAGAGTTCGCCTCGAATATGCTCGCCTTGTGGACCCCCATGCCTTAAGCTCCCTCGAGGTAGGGGCCTCGTGGTCAATGCCTGGTGGACCACACATAAAGAGGCTCTAGATTATTTTCTCACGGATTATGGGCGCGGGAAGGTACGTGCGGATGAATGCATAAGTTTATTTCTCGGGGGTGACAGGTCGTGATAAAAATGCGGGAAAGTACCCTACATGGACGTACCGAGAGTACTCTATCAACCCAATCATTGAATCCCAAACTTGTCCTTTGCTCCTAGCTCCTTGCATCTTTTTCGTCGGAATTAATCCGGGCAAATCAATAAACCGAGGAAAGCCCCACAGTTAAGGCACTAGCTGTATGTACTCTACATATCTACTTACATATATACAACAGATCATTAACTAACGATAGAACCCAACTAGGTATCCCATCACCGCTGCACTAGACTCCAACTCCGACTCCTATCCGACTCTGGTCCAACCACGACTCTTCACGAGGTCCCCCAAGGCGAGGTTTCAATATAATTGAGTGGCGATATTCGGCCCTATACTCAAGGCAGGGATACAAAGGTGTTCGTCTTCGTGTGGATCACACTACTCGCCAAAAAACAAAGTCTGGGGGTGAATTAAGTACCTGGCCGAATGGCTGCGTTGCAACGGTACTTATTTCACCGCCAGACTTTATTTTTTGGCGAGTAGGTCACGGTCACTGCAACTCCGACTTTGTGATATGAAAACTAGGTATCATATCATATTTGACATGTGTTTGATAAGTGGTGCGCATATGATTCTATTGGTGCCAGTTTCAGAATGCTAACTTTGTGACGTTGAATTTAACATCCAGCTTGTCTATACAATGAAGTAATCAATCAAACAAACATCCAGCTTGTCTCATTTTATCGCGTCGAGTGATAGCATATGACCCAGTTCAATTATCACTCTTAACAAAGCTTAAGAGCCAAAGACATCCATATAGTCCTTAGTTCTCAGCCTCGAGATCGATCGGATTACATACGGGAAACTCATCAATAGTCTTGGTCAATAGGAATTCGGCACGAGTTCCGATGGAAATGATTTCCGCCCTTACGCCCTATTGGTCACAACTAGCGCATAAGAATCTGAGGATAATCGCACCTCAGATATCAAAATTCAAATCGTTGTCAATGCCTAGCTAGAATCGGAGGGTATGGCTGTCTCTACTCTACACACATCGGTGAGCGCCCCAGGTTTTAAACGCCATAAACTGAAGTCAATCGTGGGAAATTTCCTTCAATGGGTGTCATATCATTTTTCTAATTGAAATTTGAGGGTATCTAGAGTCGTGGGTTGATAGCTAGATATACGTAACCTTTTTATGAACCAAGTGCCGCCAAGACGCTCCTTCACTAACGTTTGCCCCAATTCCAGTGTTGCTTAATCCCTCCCTCCCGAGACAAGACAAACCGTTCCCGAGAAGTCTGTTAAGCCCGAGCACAAATACTAATGGGCCGAGCAAACAAATTTGGGACGGGTCTTGCCAAAGCACTAGCTAAGATGTTTCCCTCCCACGCTCAGGCTTTTGGGAGAGAGACGCGTCACGGTCACTTACTAACTTAGAAGCCCGAACCGGCATGAAAATAGCGAGATGGCTTGGGGGATTAAGCCAAAATCGCGAGGCGCACGTGCATGAGGGCGCCCGCGCCTTGTCTATGCTTAACGATAAGCTACTGCACGTCATTTCGGATCTAGACCGGTGGGTTGCTTGAGGTCATGAGGGATCACTCGCAGTTACACCGCGTTGACTTAGATACGTATGAAGAGTACATATGTAGTTGATTGGAAGTATGAAGGTAGAAGACTCTACGGGACTACATCTAGCTATGTGCATACGTGTATTATGGAGTAACAATTTCTTATTCTGAAGCTGACGAGTCTTAGGCTTGTTACTTTTTATTTCAGCTCAAAAATCGATCATGCGCAGCTGCATCGAAACCCTAGGTATTGCCAGCCTACCCCGCAGCTATGGTGGCTTTATGAAACAATAACCTTAACCAGTAGCCATTATATTTTACGAAATACCTACATGTAGTTCTGCGATTCGGCGCACAAGTCATAAAATCGAGGCCTTCTTTATCCAGCCGGTTGGCTGGCAGACCGGCAAAGTTTTTGCGTGCTCAGTGTGCTCAGTAGCTTCCTTTCGGTGGAATAGTGTCTATACGGTATCGCCTGGTGGGCCGAAACATGCTCAGAATCTGGTGCTCTGCATATTGTACAAACCCGGTGTTTGCTTGCCATATACAGTTGAGATTTCGAACTTTTGGCCCAAATTTGCCAAGGCTGCAGAACACCAGATTCTTAGCATGTTTCGGCCCACCAGGCGATACCTACCTATGGCACATACATACATACATCAGCAGACTTTTGGGACCTAAGCTGATCAAGTACTTTCGAATAAGCAATAAATATATCGCTTAGAGTCTGTATCAGAACAGGAAGACGGCTGACAATATCATTGGGCCACTTTAAGTCAAGCGACATACATATCTAATGGAGGCACAGCCCTTCACTGATCCGATTGGGATTTAAGGTGTGGCGCATCATGGATCAGACCATAGGGCTATGTACAATATGTAGATCTGTTCTTAGCACTTGTACATCTGATTACAACAATACCTTTAACTTTTTCTCACATGTTGACCCAGGATTAACTGATTACTCTACTGAAATGCCGTAATTATAACAACAAGTGATTTGTTTGTCTGTGGCTGGGTTAAGTGATCATTGGCAATACGAGTAAGAGTAAACTTGAGCCTACTCAATGTGTACCTGGTAGCTTCCTCTTGGTATCCTCTAACTCGAACTCGCAAGAGCCAAGTTATTACCAATTTCCAATCTCTAGCTTGGCTCCTTATTGGAAACGATCCCATCCACATTACTAGGGTTATAAGGCATATGCACATGTAGATGGCAAAAAGGAAACCATCACATAACTGCGTTAGATGACTGGACAATCATAATACATACTTGGCGCCGCCCACGCAGTGCAGCGAGAGGTGGGTTTATTGAATCCAGTAAAACAGCACGGTTTGCATTGCTGGCTGGACCATTTCGTATTTCTCGGGTTTCTAGAGTAAAATTCTACCACACGCTCGCCGTATGTAATGCCACGACATCAGGTTAATTTTAGGGGGTACAAACTCAAAACGCCGACCTGTACCTACATAAAATGTGTCCCCTATGATGGGTTGTGGTGAATTTAACTCTATATACCTACCTGGATGTGCTGCTGAAAGGTTATCTCAAGTAAGCGTATCCATAAGCATACTGTACTCTATCTACATAAATACGGGCTAACTAGCTACCTGCATTACAACGAACGAATTAATCCATGATACAGACTGGACCCTTAAATTACAGTGCACAGCCCGCCCCGGGGGACGGATCGTTCCCAATCCTTGGGCCCCCCGGATAACAGGCTCCCGATAAGGCAGGGGGAAAGAGGGTTCTTCGATGTCATTGGAATGTTGACTGTACTAGCGAACCGGCTGGGAGGAATTCTCCCTCGTGGAGCAGTTTGTGCATATGATGCGTAGGGATAGTCAGATATGTCACGTCGACGGGGGGGTCAACAGTAGTGTAGAGTAGGAATATTGGTTTAGAGTAGTGTTAGATAGATATAGTGATGAGCCTGTCTGTGAGCGTTCCTTTACTGAGTGTTCTGGAAAAGTTTTTTTTTTTGTCTTTCTCGCCCTGGGATTCTATTTGACGGTAAGCGCCGACTGTGCGTTGAGCACATGGCGGGTTGGGGGGGGGGGGGGATCAAATATGAACCATGGCCGTGAAACGCGCTGCTGCGAGGTCTAAGAGGACAATAGCTAAGGAACTACATAACCTGTAGGTCTTAATTACGCTCCCGCTACTAAAACGGCATATCCGTGTACGGGGGCTAGTACTGGATTTGGCCTGCAGCTGCGCAGACTTACACTCAAGAGAGAGGGGCTTTAACCATAGAAAGCAAAAGGTCACGGCACAGTCGATCCAAGATTCAAATGAAAGCGCCGAATAGCGTTGCGTTAGGGATAAATATGGTGATATGGGGGATGGAGGGGGGGGGGGATCCACAAGGTAGTAATTGATACAGGGTCTGTCTACCAGCTACCTACCTCTCCTAGTAGTACTTGCTCCCATCATCATATCACCACCTCCTGTTTATTTTTTGCACTTTTACACATATACATAGCATCTTCGATTCGGGAGGACAGCCACGATTCGGTCAACTCAGCTGTTAATTATTCTTTCGAATACGTTGACGTCGTCGGCAGGGCTAATAATCCTTAACCTGTCCTTTCCTATAACAGTCGCTCTTTTACTCAGTTTCCTTCCTCTGTTATATTCTTTATTTGTTTTTCTCGTAACCAGGTAGTTGTTTGCAATTGGTTGAGACATATCCCAGCCTTTCTCCCAGCCTTCTGATTGCATATTGTGAGGCAGCAGATCTCTGAGGAGTCGCCCAAAAACCCCCCTCCCCCGCTATCTCTTTCTTCTACTACATCTTCTTTTTTGATCATTTGTTTTCCACGAGAAACCTTGTTACTATGGTTGTGATCTCGGGCCCTTCGGTGCTGTTGACAGCTGCCTTGATAATTTCTGGTAAGACATCAATCATCTCACACCACATCGTTGTTGCCTACGACGCCGGGGGACAACTTGTTCATAAACATCGAGAGAGAAGCAATCAGCTAACGTTTCGGGAAATGCGACAACAGCTGTGCAATCTAGTGCCTTACCAAACACACTTCCTGAACACGCAGCAGTAAATGAGATCGCCCAGCGCGCTGTATCCGACTCGCCCAGCGGAGGCTATGCTCCAGGCCCAGTTAGTTGCCCAAACACCCCGCTGATTCGCAGCGCAAGGAATATTTCCGATGGCGAGCGCGAATGGGTAGATAAGCGCCATACGGTCACAGATCAGGCCTTGACCGAGTTCCTGAACCGTGCGTCGATGGTTGATTTCGATGTGGGCAATTTCATGTCATCGTACTCGCCAACCATTGGCATCGCATTTTCGGGCGGTGGCTACAGGGCGCTGCTCTGTGGTGGGGGTCAGTTCGCAGCGTTCGACAGCAGGTCACCAGGGTCAACAGCGGCAGGACATCTGGGAGGATTGCTCCAGAGCTCAACTTATGTGGCGGGTTTGTCAGGCGGGAGCTGGTTGTTGGGAAGTATCGTTATCAACAACTTCACCACGATCGAGAGACTACAAGAAGATGGAAATGTATGGGATTTCGAACAGAGCATCTTGGCCCCCGAGGGAGCGCTGCATATTGTTGATACAGCAAAGTACTATAACGATTTGCATGACGAGGTCATGGCCAAGCAGGATGCGGGCTTCGATGTTTCGTTGACGGATTACTGGGCGCGAGCGCTGTCGAGACAGTTTGTGAACTGGACTGATGGAGGTCCGGGCGTGACTTATTCTTCAATTGCGGAGAGTGACGACTTTGTAGCGGCGACGATGCCGTTCCCGATTATTGTGGCCGATGGAAGGAATCCGGGAGAGTTAATCATTTCAAGCAACGCGACAGTTTATGAGTATAACGTATTTGAATTTGGATCGTTTGATCCAACTTTATACGCATTCACACAAATGAAATATCTGGGAAGCAACGTGACCAATGGTACTCCCGTTGAGGACAATGTGTGCATTAATGGTTTCGACAATGTTGGGTAGGTCGAATTACGTAGTTTGTTGACCGGAATCGAGTTCGATGGCTAACAATCTAATAGCTTCGTCATGGGAACTTCATCATCTCTGTTTAACATCATGATCGCGCAGCTTGATAGCTTCGGCATCACCGGTGTTCTCAAGGATCTCATAGGGGCAACACTCAGACTCCTGTCAGAATCGGAAAACGATATTGCAGACTACAGCCCGAACCCGTTTTACGATGTTAACCCTGAAATAAACCCCTCAGCCAAAACCCGTGATTTGACTCTCGTTGACGGTGGTCTTGACGGGCAGAACGTTCCCATACACCCTCTAATCCAACCACCACGCAAAGTCGACGTTATCTTTGCTATGGACAACTCGGCCGACACTATTCAGCCCGGTAATGTCTTGACAAACTGGCCCAATGGCACTGCCCTTATTGCAACTTACGAGAGGCATTTGAATGCCGAAATGGCCAACGGAACATTATTTCCTGCCATCCCAGACGTGAACACCTTCATCGCCCTGGGCCTTAATAACCGCCCCACTTTCTTTGGCTGCGATGCTAGCAACATCACAACCGACCCGGACAGATTCCCCCCCCCATTGATCGTATACATCCCCAACTCACCCTACTCGTTCAACTCCAATACTTCCACTGAGAAAATGGACTACACCCAACGCGAGCGTGACTATATGATTGAGAACGGATACAACGTTGCCACCCAGGGCAACGGAACAGTTGACGAGAGATGGCACGCATGTGTTGGATGCGCTATCATTCACAGACAGCAGGAGCGGACAGGCGCCACACAGACTGCACAGTGCCAGGAGTGTTTCCAGCAATATTGCTGGAACGGAACAAGGGCGACCACCGAGGCGCCCTTGTATGATCCGGCCGGACGGCTCACGATAAAGAGCGCCGGGAACAGGGGATCGCAGGTATGGGATATGGGTATGGTTATCGCCGCGGCTGCTGCGACAACAGTGGGCATATTAGCGTATTAAACGGCCACAATTTAGTAGCCTTTCCTAGACTATCCTTTCTTTTTTGTAATATTTATTCGAATCGATTTTTCCTTTTATTGGAAAACAGGTCACTCTTTCTTTTTTCCTATTGCTTTTTCCTTGAAAAAATATTTCTCTCTCTCTCTTTTTTTGTTCCCTATGAGGATAGGACGGAGTAAGATTCTTATTCTCTCTTTTTTTTTTTTTTTTTTTTATTTCTTATTTCTATTTTTTTCTTTCGCTCAGCGGTTTTCGTTTTTCTTATGGGTTAAACTGTATATTTTTTTCAACGGCCAGGAAAATAGGGATCATATCAAGATATCGAGTGTGGTTGGGTTTGGGTTCGCGATCGTGCAGTGTTAACTCGAAAAAGAGAGCTCGAGAGGGAGGAGACTGTACTACGTATAAAAATACTTACTACACTGCCCTCAACGGGCTCAATCATTTACTTGTGTCTTGGCATTGAAAAGGAAACCATCTAGAAAAGGCTAATAAAAATAGAATTATGAGCTTGGAAACGAGGCGTCACTGAAATATTTGGCTGATTAACTGTAGCGAGAGGTAGAATTATTGTAGAAACAGGGGTCTGAAAACAGTGTTTGTATGGCTGGTTGATTAATTGGCCATGCATGGGCGAATAGAACTCCTCCCGTCAACTTACCACTAGCTCGCTGTATGTCGAGTCCTTAGCTGGTTATCGCAGCTTGCTTACGTTCTCTTGGTAACAGTCTGCTCTTTTGTGCCCTGTTTCAGGTTCAGATGGCACTAGTTATGTATACTGCTGTTTGAGGTTTTGTGGGGTGGACGTTAATGTGGTTGAGGTGGATGGGGTAGCTGAACTGCTTAGCACGTAGCCAGCCAGGCACCCGGTACATGTCGGTACATCTGTCGGGGCCAGTGATTGATTTGCTGGTTCGGGTAGCTAGACTGCCAAGAAAAACGGGTCCCAGGGAATGGGCAATTTACATATGTAGCCTCAACAACCAAAAACAAAACCTCTCACACACACCAAAAGAGCGAGCTCACACTGCAACCCTTTTCCTGTTCTCTTCCCCGCCCTCTGCCATACATCGTACTACTGATCCTGCAACCTCCCACATATATACACACACTCATCAAGTACCATATCGAGATCTATAGAACTATACACCCACAATGGATATCGTCCTGCAACAGCTCGAGCCTCTCCTCGCCGCTCTCCGCCCACACTTGACCCCCATCACCGCACAGCTCCCCGCAAGCATCGCAAACCCCATCTCAGACCTCATCACCCCCGTCTGCTACAACACCCTCATCCTCAAACTTGACCCCGCCTCATCCCCCGCCTGCACAAAGCTCGCCCTCTCAAAGGCAATCGGCGTCGGCATCATAACCCTCTCCACAATCATAAAGATCCCGCAGATCATCAAGCTTCTCAATTCTGGCTCCGCCCGCGGCGTCTCCTTCCCCTCATACGCCCTCGAGACCGCGGGCTACTTGTGTACCCTCGCGTACAACTTTCGCTCCGGAAACCCAATCAGCACGTATGGCGAGATTGGCCTCATCGCGGTCCAGAATGTGGTCATTGCTGTCCTGATCCTGCACTACTCGGGCAAGGATATGTGGGCGGCAGCGTTTGTGCCGGTGGTGGCAGGCGCGCTCTATGCGCTCTTTAACGAGGGCATGGTGGACCCGAAGCTTATGGGGTACCTGCAGGCGGCTACTATCCCCTTGACGTTGGCGAGTAAGGTGCCACAAATCATCACTGTGGCCAGGAATAAGTCTACGGGAAATCTTTCGGCGTTTGCGGTATGTATAAATGCGCCATTAGGGAATTAGTACTCGATGGCTGATTTTGTGCTTTTGATAGGTGTTCAACTACCTCTTTGGCTCGCTCGCTCGTGTCTTTACGACCCTGGCGGAGGTTGAGGACCCGCTCATCCTGTACGGTTTCCTTGGCGGTGCGTTCCTGAACTTTGTGCTGGCGGCACAGATGCTCTGGTACTGGAACTCGGGGAAGAAGCTCGGCGCTGGGACGCCGGCAAAGAAGAGATACACCGGCCCTGCCGATGGCCGGAGCCTTGCGAAGGGCAAGGGCGCCCCAAAGAAGAAGGGTTAAGCCCTCTCTTCTTATTACTATGTAGCTGTGAAATCAATCCGCTTTGGGCTGCGTTGGGCAGTTGCATATAGATGTAGTTAATTGCGATTTTAGTTTTGCAGGGCTTGAGCCGGTTCAATTGGGCTTGCCTGGATTGTTTTTTTGTTTTTTATTGTTGTTTTGTATGGGTAGAAGGCAGAAATGTAGTTGTCTATCTAGTCCATTGATGTAAAAGCGTCAAAGATATCTCGAAGGAGGAATCCATACATTTTTACGTATATCAGGCCGGAGCGGTCCCGGAATACGAGTGCTATTTCATGATTGGAAAAGACGAATCACTGCTTATGATGACGGAGAAGACCACCACCAACCGCGAAAAGGGCTACTTATATAGAAGAACGAATAGCTAGAGCTCTAGGAGGTATATAGCGAGGGTCCAACAACTAACACACGAACCAACCCTAACCCTAGGGTTGATATAAACCTCTTCCTCCATCTATCACTCTACCGGTCATTATGCATTACTAGGTACTACTAAGTCTCATTCCTTAGACGGATGAGGCGGTTAGGTTCGCGGTTTGGTCCGTGCATGCACCTCGTTAATTTGGTACTACCTAGTATCTTCCTGACGTTTTTGAGCTGGGCCATTAATTGCATACACCCAAAACCATGAGCTTGGCGTATTTTTTTTTGTATTGGCGTTGCAATGTCAGTCGCGTCCACAAGCGTCAGGAAAAAGTACGAGTAGAGTACCCTAGCTTTCTTTTTCTTTTTTTTCCGAACAATATATAATGGGGCCAGAGAAACCAATTGCAAGTTCAGTGGCAGGTAAGGCTACATGTACATGTACTGGTTACTAAACGCGGGGGGGGGGGGGGGGGCGCTGATATCAGCTCATGAAGGTGTAAATTGGGCCGTGGCAGCTGTCTGGGGGACCGCATAGCTGGCCGTGGGGATATATATGCTGTACATGTATATATACTGGGGCTGGCTGAGGCTGGGATGGAAGATGAGCTGGGTATGTCCATCCATATCCAACGTATGTTACGGAGGCTATCTACTATAATAGAAATGGCGGGTTATTTGTACGGCTAGAGCAGAGTAATGGGGATATATTATGTAGAGATAGAGAGCTTAAGCTCATCACAGTACATTCTCGGTCTCGCATATATGTGCTGGGAAATGCAGTGCTAGGGTGCTGGTTAGTTTGACTAGCGCGAGTGATGGTGTGTGATGCGCTGCCAGCGCCCCCCCTGATTTGTGGGGGGATGGGGCCGGTGTTGGAGATAGGTGAGGGAGCTGTTCTCCCGGGGGGGGAGGGGGGGCGGGGGGGGGGGGGGCTGAGAGAACTACATACATGTATGTAAGCTCAGCTGGGTCTGGCCGCTAATTTGTGCTATATGTATGAAGCTGAAGCTGAAAAGTAGACGAAAAAAGGAGGTATGGCATTTATGTGGTTTGTGTATATGTTAGTCGACCAGGCTTCGCCACACGTAGCTTAATTAGTGCAGATATGACCAAAAAATACTAGCTGCAGCTGGCCAGACAGACAGCTAGCTTCTCATATATCCAGTCCCTGTAGTGCATCCGGCGGGCCGGTGTTTAAAAATAAACACCGATGTTGTTTTAAGATGGGCGAGGATTGCCGCTTAGCGCTGGTGTTTTAAACAAACCACCATTTGGTTTAAAAGTAAACTACCAGTCGGTTTAAAGGAAACCACCAGTCGGTTTAAAGTAAAAACCACCACTTGGTTTAAACAAACTAGCCCTTCGTTTAATTCAAACAGCTTATGCTCTGTAATTACGAGCCGATTGTTTGATTAAAAACACATATAATTTTGTAGTCGAGTGTTAATTTAATCAAACACTCGTTTACATAACCGAAAAACCATATTGTTTTTCCATTTACCAAATTTATACTATAATTATCCATTAATGCATTATTATTGATACTAGGCCAGTACGTGCAGCTGCGACAACATCCATATATACATGTATATATACCCAGTGCTTATACAGGCTACGTGCAGGCTAGGTACATATATTCCAGCCTGAGGTCCACACACACATACCCACAAAGCTAGCTGCCTCCACGACGTTCTGGCGACTCTAGAGTCGAGCGGCCATACACTACCGAACCCCGGCGCAGCTCCCAAGTCAATGGGGGGGGGGCAGCTTAATTCTGTGTCTGTGTTCCGTTATGGACCAAGATTAAAATATGTAGGTGGCACGAACATGTTCTGGACCCTCATAAGTATGTACATGTATGCATGTAGCCGTGGAAAGCGGTGATTGCATGGCAAGTATGAAATCCGTGAGATATAGGCTCTGCGTGCGTGTTGCGGGCGGACCCGGCGATTTAACTCCCAGGCCACCGAAAGCACGAAGATTCGAGTGATGGCTGGTGAGTGGTGTATAGGCTGTGAGGTTGAAATGGGGAGGGATAAGTGGGCGGGGATTGATGGGTGGGATTAGTCGGGGTGGGTGGGTGGTGGGATTGGGATTGGTTGGTTGGGTTGGCGGGTTGGTAGAGCTAGATAGTCAGAGCTAGAGAGAGCTATTGAAGCTATTGAAGCTACAAAAGCCGTAAGCAAGTTTCTGTAAATTGTACCAATCTCACAAGAGCCAAGCAATTACTGAAGACAATCTACAATTGATATTAATACTTTTACTAAACCCCCCATGCCAGCACAATCCCAAACCCAAACCGCCCCCAAAGAAAACCTTCCCCAAAGAAACCCCCCCCCCCTCCCCCTACCGCTTCAGCCCCACAACCCCACTCGGCAACGGCGCCTGATCCCTCGGCGCCACCCCCGTCTCCATAAACCTCAACATACTCTCCAACCTTAGCGCGCCGGGCACCTGCCCCTGCCCCTGCCCCTTCCCCCCCTCCCCCTCCCCCCTCCTCACCGGCACGCCCCCCACCATCTCCAACCCCGTCACCACGCTCTCGACCCCCGCCTCGCGCTCCTCGGCCGTATACAGATCGTCGTACCAGCTGCGCTCGACCTGCATCTCCTGCACGACGTCGTAGACGCTCGCCCAGAACTCGTCCTGCGCGCGCTTGTCGGCGGGGGTCAGCGCGGAGACGGCGGCGTCGTGGAGGGCCGCGTGGTGCCAGGTGGAGACGGTGGCGTTGGGCTTCTTGTTGCAGAGCATGGAGAGGAGGATGGATTGGGTGGGCGCGGGGAAGGAGGGCAGGGGGTAGGAGACGAGGGCGGTGGGGGTGGTGGTGGCGGGGGGGAAGTGGGTGGTGAGGGTGTGGGAGAGGGAGTCGAGGGTGGAGGAGAGGACGTTGAAGTGGGATTGCAGGGTGGTCCTGGGGGGGGGGGGGGGGTGTGTTAGCTGTGCGGTGTCAGTGGGGGGGGGGGAGGGGGAGGGGGAGGGGGGTACCAGGGCGGGAGGGCGTCGGCGGGGCCGTGGTGCAGCACGTCGTTGAAGGTGCGCAGCGCGGAGGCGAGCTGGTTGAAGCGCTGGCGGGTGGTTTCGAGCGACTTCTGGGGGTTGTCCATTGCGGTGCCTGTGTGTGCTTGTGTGTGCTTGTGTGTGCAGAGTCTGTAGATGCTCGGTGTTGTAGATTGCAGCTATTCGTGGATATTGAGCTTTCCTGTGCGTGGAGCGAGACTTGGCGTGGCCCTCGCACGCGGCAACGCAGAGCCGAGCAGCTCTCGTTCGATTTCTCAGCTCACGCACCCACGCACGCACGCACGCCCGCCCGAGGGATTCGGAGCGAGTGAGCGAGGGCGCCTCTTCTCCGACTCCTCTCCGACTCCTCTCCGACTCCTCTCTCCGACTCCTCTCTCTCTCTCTCTCTCCCTCTCTCTCTCCCCCTCTCTCTCCCCCCCTCTCTCTCTCCCCCTCTCTCCCCCTCTCCCCGCAGCGAGATTCGATCACAGTGCAGCAGCTGGCTGGGGAATCAACTCTTTATCTCTCGCAGTACACAGGTCTACCTACTCCTGCCAATTGCTATACACAAACCCCCCAGCTCTCGCCCTGACTCGATCTCGCCACCTCCACCTCCACCCCCCACTCCACCCCCTTCCAATTGACACTGCACCCCTCCCTCCCCGCAAAATGCCCAAACCCACCGCCCCCCCTCCCACCAGCACCCCCAGCACCACCCCCGCCCCCCCCCGCCCCCCCCGCCCCCCCCCGCCCCCTCCGCCCCCGACATCGACATCCTCCCCCCCACGGCCCTCATCCACCCGCCCCTCGTGCCCTCCCAGCCCCACGCCCCCCAATCATGCCCACTACTCACAACCGAGGAGTCGCGCGACCTCATCACCGCCAGCTTCACGCACTTCCGCGACGACCCGTTCTCGTTCCTGCGCGAGATCTCGCTGCACTACAGCGGCACGGGCTGGCGCGCCTACGACGACCCCATCGGGCAGAAGGTGTTCTACAAGGGCTTCAGCGAGGAGATGAAGGCGCGCGTGCTGCGCAGCCCGATGCTGGTGCGCAAGTTGAGGGAGCTGGCGGAGAGACGGGTGGCGGTGGAGGAGGGGATGGGCGTGTTTGAGGGCGATGGCAGCGGGAGGAGGGAGAAGAGGAGGAGGGAGGTGGAGGCGCAACTGGGGGAGGTGACGGAGAGGATTGTGGATGGCATGATTTGTAAGTTTGAGAGTAAGGGCTTTATTAGGGTAGGTGATGGGTATTTCTGTTTTTTGTTGTGGAGGGGGTTGGACTCGCGGGGGGGTTGATCATTGGCTCTTGCGGTACAGCTGCCCGGTCATGGGTTTGCACTCTGCCTGTCAATGATTGATCCGCCCGCTCCCATCACAAGCTCTCACCCCAACCACAATCCCCCACCCGGTCACTCACACTAACTCCCCCCTCCACAGGGCGCCTACTTCCTCGTCGTCCAGCTCCTCGCCCGTGCCTACCACCAAGGCATCCACGTCTCCACCCACGAGATCCACCACCTCCGCCACATCGCCACGCTCGCCGCCCCCCGCCACCAATCCCTCATCTTCCTCCCCTGCCACCGCTCGCACATCGACTACGTCTCGCTGCAAGTAATCTGCTACCGCCTCGGCCTCACCCTCCCCGTCGTCGTCGCCGGCGACAACCTCAACTTCCCGCTCGTAGGCCCCTTCCTCCAACACGCCGGCGCAATGTACATCCGCCGCACCTTCGCCGGCGACGAGGTCTACACGGCCACCGTGCAGGCCTACATCGACACGCTGCTGACGCAGGGCTACAACTTCGAGTGCTTCATCGAGGGCGGCCGCTCCCGCACGGGCAAGCTGCTGCCCCCCAAGTTCGGCATCCTCAGCTTCATACTGGACTCGATACTCAGCGGCCGCGTCAAGGACGCATACGTGATCCCCGTCAGCACGCAGTACGACAAGGTCATCGAGACCGAGGCCTACGTCAGCGAGCTGCTCGGCATCCCGAAGGTCAAGGAGAACCTGTGGGACTTTCTGGGCAGCTCAAAGTTCCTCAACCTGAACATGGGCCGCGTGGACGTGCGCTTCCACGAGCCGTGGTCGCTGCGCGACTTTGTCGAGTCGCAGATCGTGAAGGCGGCCGGCGCGGCGGGGGCAGCGGCAGCGGAGGTGGACCGCGATGCGCCGGAGGTGCGGCTCAAGGTGCTCCGGTCGCTGGGCTACAAGGTGCTCGGCGACATCAACCGCGTGTCGGTGGTCATGCCGACGTCGCTGATCGGCACGATCCTGCTGACGCTGCGCGGGCGCGGCGTGGGCATGACGGAGCTTGTGCGGCGCATCGAGTGGCTGCGGGGGCGGATCCGGGCCAAGGGCGGGCGCGTGGCGGACTTTGGCGCGCTGGAGACGGAGATGGTGGTGGAGCGCGGGCTGGAGGTGCTGGGCGGGCTGGTGGGGCGCGTGGATGGGCTGGCGGAGGAGACGTTCTATGCCGTGGACAGGTTCCAGTTGTCGTTTTATCGCAATATGGTCATACACTTGTTTATCTCGGAGACGATTGTGGCGGCCGCCATGTATACCCGTGTCAAGCAGGGCGGCGGGCCCTCGAATCAGCGCGTCGAGTATGGGAATCTGATGGAGCAGGTGGCGTTCCTGTCGCTGCTGTTCCGCGGCGAGTTTGTGTTTCCGACGGAGGGCATCCGCACGAACCTCGAGAAGACGGTGCGCGGGCTGCAGGACGACGGCGTCATCACTGTCGGCGCCGCCACCACCACCGCTGCTACCACCGCTGACGGCGCTGCTGCGGCTGCGGGAATCGGGTACGTGGAGCTCAGCGAGCAGGAGCGCAGGTGTGGACGAGAGAACTTCGACTTCTACTGCTTCCTCATCTGGCCGTTCATTGAGAGCAGCTGGCTAGCGGGCGTGGCCATCATCGGCCTGACGCCGCCGCCGGGCATGGACGATGTGTGGGTGGGCCTCACGCAGGCGCAGGATATGGCGCAGCTCGTACTTCCCCCCCCCCCCCCCCCTTTTTTTTTTCCCCCCTGACAGAGAGAGAGAGAGACGCTAACCTGCGCGCAAACAAAAACACAGATGGGCAAGACGCTCTACCACCAGGGCGACCTGAGCTACTTCGAGGCCGTCAACAAGGAGACGCTCAAGAACGCGTTCCAGCGCTTCCAGGAGGAGGGCGTGCTGCTGGTGCGCGGGTCGAAGGCCGCCGCGCGCTGCCATATCTCGCCGGAGTGGATGCCGGGGTGGGGCGCTGAGGGGCGGATTGAGGAGGGCGGGCGCCTGTGGGCGTTTGTGGAGCGCATTGCGGTGTCGAGGAGGGAGGGGAAGAATCGCAGGGATAATGCGAGCGTGTCGACGCGGGTCCTCGGGCTGGCGGCGAGGTGCGGGAGGGAGCTGTTTGTGAGGGGGAGGGAGGAGGGGGTGGTGGTGGGGGAGGAGGGGGTGAGGAGGGGGAGGAGGAGGGGGAGGGCGAAGTTGTAGATGTAGAGGTTTGGGGGGGGGGAGGGGGGGTTTAGGTTGCGGGAGGGGCCGTTTTTAAAAATGTTGCATTTGTTTGTCGTTTTTTTTGTTGTTGGCTTTTTGTATTATGTGTATCCATTGCGGGGGAGGTAGGTAGGTAGGTACTGGTGCGGTGTACGTGGTGATGATACCTGACGACTAGAATAAAATAGCTTCCTTTCCTTTACTGTAGTTAGAATGTTTTACCTTGTTGTGTGCATGTATTCGTCAATTGGTTTCTGTCGCATGTGATATCACTCGACTGTCAAGCCGGGCCCGGAAAAAAAGTGGAGAAACAATCCTTGATGCCCGCTCTGATCCGGACTCTAGATACCGGCCCGCTCCTACATACATGGTCCGGCATGCGTTGTAATTTACAATAATTGCGGTAGGGGCAAAAAAAAACATCTGGCGGAAAAGATGAGTAGGTACATTGGGAAGCTTCGATATCGATCGTGATAATTAGTTAGGATTAGGTTTTTATGTGGAGGATATGAATAGAATTCAGGATCATGAGGCGGGCTTAGATTTTGATATCATGGCTTTTAGTGTGTACCACATTGTCGAATAAAAATAAATTGTCATCTACAAGGTATATAACCGTTCCAGTAGAGAGAGGAATAGCAGCTCCGTTAAGCCGAACGTTGAAACGAAAACAGATAGTTCCCACCCCCCCCCCCCCCATTTCCCAATACTACATCGGGGATACCTTTCTGGCTGTCCCTTACCCATGGCTACAGAGAGAAACGTATGATAGTTGACGCCCCGGCAACCCCCGCGCAACGGGTTTTCAATTCCCGGGTGGCCTTCGGGCAGCGCTGAATTTGGGAATCCGGGGCCATATTGATGCGTAATAGTTGAAGTACATAGTCAATCTATGTGCCCGTGCAGATTTCCGCTCTGAAGCGGGTTATGCTTGATTTGAGTACTGTTGTAGAGTACCTTGCTTGGGTGCTGAGTATTTGCCGAGTACATCTTGATGTTGAGTATTTTTGATATATGTATGTAGTCACGGTATTGATATTGATATTGGTGGGTGACGGAATTAGACGCCCCGTTCCCGTTGTAGTGGTGGTGGTGGGAGGGACATAAACTAAGAGAGAACTGATGACGCCCCCGGTGAGAATTTCCCTCTCTCGCAGCTGTTTCAAGACTGACGGTGGTTTTCTCTTGGTGTTGGACACGGGTTATGAAGTCTTGAGACTTTGTGGTCCTCACTTGAGACAGGGTGAAACGAACGATCACGTAGTATCGAGACCTTTCAAGACGCGAGTGATTCTGTATGTTCCAGAAGTAACAGGAGTTGGAGTAATGATTGATAATTTCATTAATTGTAATGCAGCCCGGAGGCTATGACAACAGGAGGTGGAGTAGAAAAGAAGACTCGGGAAAACTTTCGTATTCATCCGATGGAGTCATTCAGATCATGGACAGCAAGCCGTTGTTTTCTCTGCTAAAGGTCTCGATCCTTCAAAAATTGAAAAAAGATCACAGGAATCACGTGTTCGGTCGTAGAATGTTGAAAATGGGGCATCCCGTCCGCTCTGCCATGCGCAAGGCACATATCGCCTAGTTAGTACTGCATGCGGGAATCCTGGGTACTGAACTCATTGATATTTTTTTGCTACCGCTGGAACTTAGGTCTCGCTCATGAGTGTGTTGACTTTGGGGCCCTCCGCCGGAAAAGGGGTTGAGTGCCCATGATGGGAGGGTGCAAGCGTATATAAATTGTAGACATCATTTTCGATAGACTTTGGTAACCGCAATTGCGCAATCGTAGGTTGACTGAGGTGTAGATTACGGGTGCAAGCCTGCGAGGCTGATTGCGGCGCCGGGTATCAATGATCGTCTGCGCTTGAAATGACTCGGTGCGGCGCCGAGAAGCCAACACTTCCTGGGAGTAAAGATAAGTGAGATTTTATCTGTAGCTTGATCGTGCTAGTTAGTACTACCTTAGACAACCAGCGGACCAGTCCTGGACTGCAATATGGACGGACTGCCAAGCAGAAGACTGTCAAGTCCGTCCGCAGTCGACTGAAAGGACGGTTTAAACAGTAAGTTCAGGAACAAGAAATATTCATTGCGCTATTTTGGCCTAGTAAGTCTGGGTGCGATCAAGCTTAGGCATTCAAAACACAATTTCAACTCTTCCATCGTTGAAGAGGGTACCTTACCTCCAAACGCGGAAATCAAACATAAAAACATCCCTTGGTAGTTTACCGGGCTAAGTACTTTATGCTGCCCGTCGACGGGATCGTTGGACGGACTGGCTTGGCTGGAAACGCCAAGCCGTCCACGGACGGCGCAGGTCGACTGCAGTCCGACTGGGGCGACTGGCAACTTCAACTTAAACTCAACTTAGTAGTCGCTACACACATTGCACGGCCAAGTGCAGCCTTGCACCGTTCCGTCGGCTTAACTAAACGGTCGTCGCTCCCACTCAACAATTCGAAACTCATAGAAAGAGACGCTTATCAATTCTTGAGAACTACTATTTCGACTCGAAAAGATTGCTTCCGCTAGTTACATCTCGCTCGTGGTTAATCATGGCAACGATATGAACGTAGTGAACCCTTTCCAACTCCGCCACCGTCATCCCCCCTACCCACCTGGCCAACCAACATGCTCAAGAGCATGAGCCCTCTTTCAGACGACTTGAGGTGTTGGAGCATTGGATGGACGGGTTGGCCGCGGAGGTGTGTCATGCTATGAGACCCGCTAGAACAAGTGTTGCTTGCTTCGGGGGTTCTAAAGGGGGGTTGGTTGGGCCCACGCGGGGGGGGGGGGGGGGGGGAGGTGATGGCGGTACGGCTTGCGTTCGTTTTTTGGTGCGGGTAAGGATGCTTGTGATGGCTCGGAGTCGGAGTGCCAGAGTTGAAACAGTCCGGCTGTACGTACATGTACATTTCATTTCATCCAGTCCAGACTGGTCCACCATCCGGTCGTTCTGGTCCATTTGGTCCATACATATACTCATCTGGCCAGCAAAGTACAGTCAACATGGCTTGAAAAAGAGCGGTCGAGGATTCGTCATTAGCAGTAATATCAGTCGTTCTGACCAGTGGGGTGGTGGGTACGAGTCATATCTCATGATTCATTTCTTCTTTTACGAATACATGCATGGTCCGGACCGTTTCAGCCTCTCTTCAGATGGGAGGCGTCATGATGGGGAGCAAACCTGCTGGCTGACGTCAGTCGGTAATTAGACGTATTGGATCCTAAGTATATAGCCCAACACTGACCATTTGGAGCATGCAGCTGCCGGTATTCTAGGGCCAGGGCTCTTTCTTGATGCGATGTCGATTGTTTATATTCATTCGAATATAATCATGAGCACCATTCCTAAGAGTTAAAGACATACAGTTTACACATTTCCATCAACTCAGGTTTTCACGTCCAACCCATCATGTAAAGGACGCTTTGCTTCCGACAAAGAATATGCAACCAAACCAGCAAACCCGAGCGCCCCAGAAACCTAGATGATATAAAAACAAGAATGATACAGCGCACTTGCCATGTCACGGAAAGAGAAACCGTATAGAGATAAAGGGAGTCAGCACTCGTCGAGAAAGCCACCACCACCGATACAAAGACACATGCGCCGATACAAACAACGGACAGAAAAAAGCAAGGAATATCCCATGCTTTTACTGCGACGGGCGATAACTCCCATCACTCCCACTCTGCTGCTCCGCCTCCGCCTCATCCTCTCCCCCACCCCCCTCATCCTCCTCGGTCTCCTCCTCCCACTCACCACTCTCGTCATCCGGAATCGGGAGGCTCCCCGCCTCCTGTACCTGGAATTGCTCAACGAGGAACTCATGCAGCCACATCCAGCCGACCTTAATCACGCGGCCCCGCAGCACCTCCGGATACCCCTTCATTCCCATGTCCTCCCACGTGAACGAGAACGCGCTCTCAGGCGGCGGAGGCGCCGGCCACACCTCGGTGGGGCTCACAAGCGTGACCACCTCACGGCGCGGCGAAGTGCGGGTGCGGGAGAGGACCGAGACAAGGACCTGCGCGTATGGGGTGGGGGCGGGGATGGTTTCGGCGTCAACGTTAGGGACTCCACCAGCACTACCGGCGGCAGCTTCACCCTCGCCAATCTTCATCTTCTTCTGCTTACTCCTCACCATATCCACAATAACCACAAACCGCACGCGCCCACGCTTCAAATACACCTCCGCCTTTGCCCTGGCCTCCTCGCCGTTCTGCGTGTCGGCCACCTCAATGACAAGGAACGGGTCGTCGAGCCCCAAGATGTCCAAACCGCCGTCCGGCTGCAGCACGCTCCCCTTCTTCCCCCCCTCCCCATCGTTAATAAGATGATCAGTGGACCTCGTGATGCCCACCTTTTCCAGGCTCCACCCGGGCCATAGAAGCCGCTGTCGTGGAGATCCTGCCGGATGCCGCGCTCGAGCCTTTCGCTGACGACTTCGTGCGGCCTACCGGGTGCCGTGATGATCAGGAGCCGCCGCGGGTAGAAGTAGCTTAGGCGTAGGGAGGGAAAGGCGGCGCAGATGCGCTCGTAGACGGCGGGAGAGCAGTCGAGTTTTAGGGTGTCCGTGTACTTGGAGGTGGTGCGCTGCTCTAGGAAGGAGTTGATGAGACAGATGGGCGAAACGGTGGTAGGAAGGGAAGAGCTAGAGATGAGGGAGGTCTCGAAGCAGTTTTGGCGTGGCATGGCGGTCATGGTGGTGGAAGTGGTGGGAGTTGTAGTAATAGTAGTAGTGATGGAATGTGATGGTGGAATGGTGATGACGGTGGTGTATGGGGAGTATGATTTTGTATCAGAAGGAGAATGATGATTCTATTCAAGTGATCGCCTATTCTATCTATATATACTATTGTTCTTCTGCCATGTTGTTCTTTGCTTCACTTGATGGTTACGTAGCTACAGGTAAAGTACAGACGTATATACAAAACATGTAAATACACACACATGTCTACATGCACCCGGTACTTACACTTACTTACACTTACTTATCCCTTGGCCTGGTAGAAACTGAGAATTGCACCACCCTATGCTGTGAGGAGAAGGTGTCGCCCTTAGTGTGAAGAGCCTGGTTGTGGAAACTGACGCCTCCGACTACGTCTCCGCCGCCGTCTTGTCCCAATACGATGCTTAAGGAATCCTATACCCTGTGGTCTTTTTCTCGAAGAAACATTCCCCAGCTGAATGTAACTACGAGAGTTATGATAAGGAACTTCTGGCCATTATCCGATCTTTTAGGAATGAGGTACTACCTGGAATCCGCCCTTTACAACCTAACAGGGACCACGATGTTCACAGGTAAGAAACCGAATTTCAGATACCTTAGATCTTAGGGTCCGTTCGAGTCTTTTTCACCAACCACAAAGTGATGATTCGGAATTTGCAAAAAAAAACTTAAAAGAGGATTTTATGACGAAAAAATAATGGGGTTTAGATAAAAATATTTTTTTTTACCCATTCCGATGGTAATGCAGTTCCTACTGATCTGTCCACAAATAACATCCTGATGTGTATTGCGCCCCCATATCATCTTTTTAATTCCTTTCTATTATAAATCAACCAATCGATAAACTTCCAGATGACAGCAACAGGGCGTATGATTTATAGGTCTTGGATTTCGAAATTGCGTACTAATACGGCACAGATCTGTATTCCTAATCTGCATATTGCATTTATAAGGCTATTGGCTCGGGTTCATATATGGATCGTTGATATTGCTTGCCCTACCGACCAGGTTTTCCGTATTGTGAAGGGATGCATCATTTCCCTGCTAGTCTTATTCGTCAGAGAACCATATTGAATATTACAACCTCAATTGCTCATCCCGGCCTCGGGGCTTCAACATGCACCTTCTATCCCGCTCACGAGCGAGACTCCCTAGAGGCTTCGAACCTATCGAATATATCTGTAAATAAAGGTTATTTTCTTTTTGTCCTAGAACGATATCCCGCTCCCGTAATATTTGATGCATACATTTTCACTAGCGCTATATATCCGATCCAGGTACTTCGTATCCCTTGCTAAAAGTAATTTGCACTGCTCAAGATATTTCGTAGTTATAGGACATTTCGTGAAGACTCATTGAAAGGGAAAATCTCACCAGCAGATATTACTCACAACTCCGTATTCTTACGGCCAATTGCAATAAGCTAAGCCGTATTTCCAGTCCCTAAGCACCCCCCCCCCCACCCAGCTCTCTGGGAGCGCATCTCGATCATCGTATTTTACATTGGCTTGTAGGTTAATATTTCTCTGGTCAGATCCTGGCCATGACGGGACCCCACCCACAGGTTCCGATAAGGCCTTTCCTACCTCGATGCCAAGGATCCCCCATATTAAGGGCAGAGTTGTACAATTGTCCAACCCCTCAATTTCTACTCTACCGGTTCAGCCAAGGCTATTCCCCGGTTAACAGTGGTCCGAGAGTCATAGGCTTATCTTGGTGGCTTGCTGGCGGAATGCAGCTGAGGAATGTTGTTGTGATGATGTGAGATGGGTGATTGGCTAGCCAAGTCAGGGCTGAAAGGCACAGATGTTGATATAAACGAGTGATGTTCTGTGATTGACACGTGATCGAGTGATAGTTGGTGAGCGCCAGATAAGATTATCGTAGACTGGCCAGCCTTTAGCTTGGGGGACGCGTGTCGCGGGGCGGGTCTTTGTTGGGGGTGTTTGTTTCGGTTATGAAGCATTGCTTTATAACATAGAACGGAAAGCACCGAGGAGTTTTCGTTCTTGAAAGGCCTTTATTAACGGCTTAAGCCATGATTACCTCACATATGTCCAAGTACGTAGCTTATCAGAGGCTTGTATATGAAACGATTTCTTAGGTGTCTACTTGTATGTAAGGCTTGAATAGAGCGTAAATTACTTGGTGTATTATCTGATCTATGTGAGTCTCTTGGGGTCATGTAGGTTTGATGTGGGAAGCATAAGTGTTGGACAGCACTGAGCTACCCGTGGAGATGGGCGGAGACATGTAGGGAAATGTATGTCTACACGTATGTGAGTGTCTCGAGACTTCGTGAGGCGGCGTACATGTATGTACGGAATTAAGTTTCAATGTGGACACATTGTTACAGCGATGTGGTGCCTGCGCTTTTTGATTCTATTACTTGGAGTATGCCTATCCGCGTACATCTATTCAGGACACACGTACGGATATTTAGTATGTTGTCAACAGTGATCAATGGTCCCTTGCAGGAGAAGTTACTTTCCTCCGCCCTTCTTTCGATACACCTTGGAGTACTACTTATCACAATGGAAATGATATTCTGCTCTCGTAACCACCTATGAATGGACTACATGAACGTCCCCTCCCACTCATTGAGTTATCTGACTTTGAACTGCCATGCACCTATCTAACTGAGACAAATTTGTGAGAGTTAGTTATCTTCCCAAATCCTTAATATATGACCAGAAAGCTGATCACCCGGAGCCCGGAGGACCAGAAGAACTCCTGCATAGATTGGAGACTCCTCGATATGTGCGCATCTCGTACCTAGCCTGACGTCTCGATATCTATTACTTGGCGGGCCGGAAACACTGAATCCCGGAATCAACTAGCAGAACCTTACGTAGAGGAGAGTACGTTCTAGACAATCAAGGTTAAAAGTGCAGTGAATACGAAACCCTCTCAGTATCTAATTTAGGAACTCGATGGTTAAGGGACTTGTTGATATTGATATGCATATCAGGCCCGGGCGCAGCTCCGTTACGGTCCGTCTTCTCGACTGGTAATTTGACACGGTTTTACTGTTGCCTGGTTACGTCCCGGGAGTATCTCTAGCTCAGGACGGAGTCTGGAGATGGTCCCTCAACTAAGAAGATATGTATTAAATATGTGTACTTTACACCTTGCCTGGATCACGCGTGCGAGATCATATGTGACCACTATTGACATATAGTTATGTGAACCTGATATCCTACTTTGGATCGGATTGCAGCTTCTCCTTCCCGGCGCGGGTTGATGTACGGATCTTGTGTCATCGGATAAGTACAGGAAGTTGTGCATAATGTCGCTGCGCGAAGCCTTACCAATAAGATTCGGCAGACATTGATATCAAAAATTATGTTTTGATTTACCCAGAAAGGGGACTCGAGAAAACATCTGACTTGCAAATTTGGTTTCCTGGTTTCTCCATTTGCGTACTGTGAGAACAACTCTCTGCGCAGGTTATTATATATATATAATAACTGATGTTGGTTGCCTACAATCGTTGTCTTGACAGGGTTTGTATCAAGCCAACCAGGACCAAGGAATCTTGGTTGATCTGTGGCAAGCTGCCCCAAGACGCTTGACCTGGTACGGCCCAGTAACTAATTCCTGTCCTTTCTTGTGGTGGCCGGACAAAACAAGGTGGTCAGTGAGAAAACTCTTGGTTCAATTGGTACCGGAAAGTCGCTGTTCCGAGATTTCCACACGGAACTTTGTGTTCCCGGGCAACCTAACACAGAGACGATGGCGGAAGCCAAGTACCCCAAAATCCGACGCTCTACCTACCTAAACCTCCGTGGCGGTACTGGGCAATAGATGGCAAGTTGTTTTTTTGCATTTTCGTATTTTCGCATGTGAGCGAGCATCATAGGGAGGAGAGAAACTTCTGGTCTGGCTGTTGTTGGTGGAAGGTTAAAGTCGCTCATGCTCATGATGATTACATTGGACCTGCCTGCATGCCGCGCAGAGAGGAGAGGAAAGGTGCGAAACAAATGATTTGTCCAGTGACAACATATATACCCAAGCGAGATTCCTAAAATTCCAACTGGGGGAAACGCTTGTTTGCCGTCTGGAGCAGTCATTTAGCTTTTGCGGATCCGTTAACTTTATCTCTAGCCGTCTGTCAAGCAAGCACGAAGCAGGGCGCGGCAGCTGGCCGACGGTGGGGAGTAGGGAAGATTAGATATGGTGCTAGATAACTTACTAACGTTTCAACTCACCTCAGCCCTACCTACCTACATGTACCCTGCCTGTTCCACCCACCCCGCCTAAGAGTTCAGATCACAGGTTGCGAAGAAATAGGAGACAGAAACTGAGGGACAGCTTGAGCACAGACAGGCTTCCGCGTCTTTCCTGCTTATAACCCCCAATCACATTTGGCGTAATTGGGCTGCGAGTAACAGTGAAAGGATTCACAATTACGCTGTTTCCGACCGGAGAGAAATTTAGCCGAGCATCAGGCAATACTGTTCTCGGGACGCACAAAATCCGTGTGCAGACTGGGCAGCTTAATCAATTAAAGTTCTTTCCCTCGACGTTCCTGGTGTGGGGGTAGAGGATAGTAAGCAGCCCGTCAGGTTGGTAGTAAAGTACCTACAGTGACGAAGGCTAGTGTGATAATGATAACGTCTTCTCCTGATATGGTTTGTGTCCTCTTAATTTGCACTACAACGAATGCGAATACGGTGTGCATGCCTGCTTATTACTTTACGTAGAGAAAAAAAAAACGAAAGAAAAAAAAGCTCCACATGTACCTCCAGTATCTACACATTCTACTCTACTGGCATTGGATAGAGACATTTGATCTTGCATAGCTGCGTGAAGGGTCCCGTCCTACTGGCCGGTAGTCTAATGATGATGGCTTATTTACATACATAGCGCTATAGGATGATACCTATAATCCCTGCTCCAATTGCCCCTCGTTAGTTAATTAGTTGGGGGCGTACTATAGCAGCAGCAGCTCAGGAATGAAAGAAAAATTCTCGGCCAAATGAGGAAGACAAAGGTACGAAGCCAAGTAGTGAGGTTTGAGCCTGAGAAGCCCGCCGGAAGACCTACGACCCGGTAAGAATTTTGCGGAAGGCCTAGGAAGACGTATGTACACGTGCTTCTTGATAGTGTGATATGTAGCTACAAAAGGTCCAATGTCCCCCGGTTTGGGTTTTTATACGTATTCTGCAGTTGAGCATCAGCTAAGGAAAAGGTCGTTATCTGACCATAATAATACGGCCGGCTTTTCTCAAGCTGATTCTCTCTTCAGATCAATTGTGCGCTGAATAAACATCGCATTCTTTGAATTCGATTTTTTTCCTCCTCATATCACCAAGTATTCAATACTACTAGGTGGTTTCCAAGCTACCTCCTTTCACAATGGCCAGCGAGTCTGAAAAGACCCGTCCCCCCTCAGGCTCCACGACGGACGCCCTACGTGTCGAAAAAGACGAAGCCGATGGAGTTTCATACAACAGCGGAACCGTCACGCCATCCCCCTCCGGTCACGGCTACGAAGACATTCACTCACACCCGCGCCGGCACTCTACAATAGATCCCTCAGCAAGAAACGAAATCATTGAGCTCGCTCGACGCTTCTCCAGACTCTCTACATACACGGTGCCAAAAGATGGTGAGGTTGAGAGTCCGTTCAACTCGGACAACCCGGTGCTGCAGCCAGGCTCGGGCAAGTTTAACCCAAGGGCGTGGGTGAAGACAATGATGCATTTGCAAGACAGAGACCCAGAGAAATATCCGAATAGAACGGCGGGTGTCACGTTTAAAAACTTGTCTGTCCATGGGTTTGGAAGTGCGCTGGATTATCAGAAGGATGTGTCCAATGGGTGGAGAGATGCGGTGAGCGGGATGGCGAAGATATTTTCTGGGGATAGACATAAGGGCGAGACAAAGATTCAGATCTTGAAAGATTTTGATGGGGTTGTGAAGAACGGAGAGATGCTGGTGGTGTTGGGAAGGCCTGGAAGGTAAGTCGTTGATTTACTGATGCTGCAGCTTGGAGATGTGTGCTAATTGAGGGTGGTTTATAGTGGTTGTTCAACTTTCTTGAAGACTATTGCTGGGCGCACTCATGGTCTGTATGTTGGTTCAGAATCGGAGGTCGAATATCAAGGTTAGTAAACGAATAGTCTTCAAAAAAGGTGTAGGATACAGATATTAACATGGGTCAATGATAGGAATCCCACGTGAAATGATGCACAACAACTTCCGCGGTGAAGCAATTTACAACGCCGAAACAGATGTCCATTTCCCCCACTTGACAGTCGGCCAGACGCTCTCTTTTGCTGCACAAACCCGCGCCCCTCGCAATCGTTTCCCCGGTATAACTCGTGAACAGTACAGTGATCACATGCGAGACGTTGTCATGGCCGTCTTTGGCCTCTCCCACACCTTCAACACTAAGGTCGGAGATGACTTTGTCAGAGGTGTGAGTGGTGGTGAGAGAAAGAGAGTCAGTATTGCGGAGGCCTCTCTTGGCGGGAGCCCGCTGCAATGCTGGGATAACAGCACAAGAGGTCTGGACAGTGCTACTGCACTCGAGTTTGTCAAGACCTTGAGACTGCAGAGTGAGCTAGCGGGATCAACGATGCTGGTGTCCATGTACCAGGCTTCCCAGAGTTCCTATGAGGTAAAATAGTCTCGGCAGAACCTTTTGAGGTATTTTTGAAGCTAAAGATTCTTAGTTGTTTGATAAAGTTATCGTGCTCTACGAGGGTAGACAGATCTATTTTGGCCGCACAGAGAGCGCAAAGGCCTTCTTCACAAATATGGGTTTCCACTGCCCGCAACGACAGACGACCGCAGATTTCCTTACATCTCTGACCAGCCCGAGCGAACGTGAGGTCAAGCCAGGCTTCGAAAACAGGGTGCCCCGTACTCCCGATGAGTTTGCAGATGTCTGGAGGAAGAGTGCAGAGTGCAAGAGGCTTCTGCAGGATATTGACTCCTACAAGCAACAGTACCCGGTCGACGGCGAGCAGTTGGAGAAGTTCAAGCAGTCAAGAGCAGCCCAACAGGCGAAAAGAATGCGGGTTGAGTCTCCCTACACCATCTCAGTACCCATGCAGATCAAGCTGTGTATACGGCGTGGTTTCCAGCGGCTGAGGGGTGATATGACAAACTTTTGCAATACGGTATTCGGGAACATGATCATTGGATTGATCGTTGGTAGTGTTTTTTACAATCTTCAAGATAACACCTCTAGTTTCTTCTTGAGGGGAGCTTTGCTGTTTTTCGCGGTTCTGATGAACGCTTTTTCTAGTATCTTGGAAGTACGTACTCCGGTGGACATCTGCATGGTTGCTGGGGCAATTCTAACTTTGATCATAGATTCTCACTCTTTACGCCCAACGCCCCATCGTCGAAAAACACACGCAATATGCTCTTTATCATCCGTTTGCCGAAGCCGTTTCATCAATGATATGTGATCTCCCGTCGAAAATTATCGTGACGTTCAGTTTCAATACAACAGTATATTTCATGGCCAACCTTCGGCGCGAGGCCGATCACTTCTTCATCTTCCTGCTTTTCTCGTTCACAGTCACGCTCTGCATGTCTATGATGTTCCGTACCATTGCTGCCTTCTCACGCACCATCGCCCAAGCCATGGCGCCCGCCGCTGTATTGATCCTCCTGTTGGTGGTCTATACTGGTTTCGCCATTCCCGTCCGCGACATGGCGGTCTTCCTGCGCTGGGTCAATTACCTCAACCCAATCGCATACGCCTTTGAGAGTCTGATGGTTAACGAGTTTCACGGTCGTGAGTTTGCATGCTCTGTCTACATCCCATCGGGACCTGGATATGAAAACGTCACCTCCGATCAACAATCCTGCAGTGTCAAGGGCGCCGTCACGGGAATGCTCACAGTCGACGGTGGTAACTACATTAGCACCACCTATGAGTACGAGTACGGACATCTCTGGCGCAATCTCGGTATCATCCTCGCGTTCATGATTTTCTTCCTGTTTACGTATCTTGCTGGCACAGAATACATTGCTGCGGCGAGGTCTAAGGGTGAAGTGCTGCTGTTCCGTAAGAAGCACCTCCAGAAAATGAGGAAACAGGGTATCGACGGAGAGGCGATTGCCACGGGGCGGCCGGTGGTGGCACAAAATGCAACCAGCGAGAAATTGGCGGCGATTCAGCAACAGACAGATATCTTCATGTGGAGAGATGTGTGCTATGATATTCAGATCAAGAAGGAACACAGACGTCTCTTGGATCATGTGGATGGATGGGTTAAGCCTGGAACTTTGACCGCGTTGATGGGTGTCTCGGGAGCTGGAAAGACTACGCTCTTGGATGTTCTTGCTAGTCGAGTTACTATGGGTGTTGTTACCGGTGATATGCTCGTCAATGGCCAGCAGCGGGATGAATCTTTCCAGCGGAAAACTGGGTACGTTCAGCAGCAGGATTTGCATCTTCAGACCACCACTGTGCGAGAGGCTTTGAACTTCAGTGCTTTGTTGCGGCAACCAAAAACTACGCCTGAGAAGGAGAAACTGGACTATGTTGAAGAGGTCATCAAGCTTCTGGAAATGGAGGAATACGCAGAAGCAATCGTTGGTGTACCTGGAGAAGGACTGAACGTGGAGCAGCGGAAACGCTTGACGATTGGTGTTGAGCTTGCCGCAAAACCTGCACTCCTACTCTTCCTCGACGAACCTACTTCCGGTCTTGACAGTCAGACAGCCTGGTCCATTTGTGACCTGATGAGGAAACTGGCAAACAGCGGGCAGGCAATTCTGTGCACTATTCATCAACCGTCGGCTCTTTTAGTCCAGAATTTTGACCGCCTATTGTTCCTTGCCAAGGGTGGTAAGACAGTGTACTTTGGAGAGATTGGCGAGAACTCACACGTTCTGACTGGATACTTTGAGAAGAACGGAGCGCACCCTTGCCCTCCTGAGGCAAACCCGGCTGAGTGGATGCTTGAGGTTATTGGTGCTGCACCGGGAGCTGTTTCTACCAGGGACTGGCCACAGGTTTGGTTGGATAGTCCTGAGCGGGTTGCGGTTAGGAAGGAATTGGATGATATGCAGGTAGAGCTTGGAGGCCGCGGAGACTCAACAGATGGACATGGCCATGAGGAATTTGCGATGCCGTTTTCGTACCAGTTTAAGACGTGCCTGATGCGTGTGTTCCAGCAAACCTGGCGCACACCGTCTTATATCTACTCGAAGATCTTCCTTTGCACTGCTACATCCCTCCTGATTGGTCTCTCCTTCCTTAACTCTAAGAACTCGCTACAAGGCCTCCAGAACCAGATGTTTTCCGTCTTCTTGTTCATGACAATCTTCGGCACCATCGTTCAACAGATCATGCCTCACTTTGTAACCCAGCGCAGTCTCTACGAGGCTCGAGAGCGTCCTTCAAAGGCTTACTCGTGGAAAGCATTCATTCTCTCCTCCATCATTGTTGAGCTCCCATGGCAGACGGTGATGTGTATCATTAGTTTCTTCCTCTGGTATTACCCAATTGGGATGTTTAGGAACGCTGAAGCTACCGGCTCTACCAGTGAGCGTGGTGGTTTGATGTTCCTGCTGCTGTGGTCGTTCTACATGTTTACGTCCACGTTCACACATATGATGATTGCTGGAATTGAATCCGCAGAGGCAGGAAGTAATTTGGCGAACTTGTTGTTCATGTTAATATTTATGTTTTGCGGGTGAGTCTTCTTTCCTCCTCACGCTCTTTTGTTGCAAACTCAGCTGCTAACCTCAAACAGTGTCCTCGCTACTGTAGACAGTCTTCCCGGCTTCTGGATCTTCATGTACCGCGTCTCGCCCTTCACATATCTCATCAGTGCTATGCTTTCAACGGCCATAGCCAATGCCGAAGTCCACTGCTCTAATATCGAGTTCACAATCTTCAACCCGCCGTCAAACCAGACATGTGCGGACTACCTGGAGCCGTTCATGTCGATTGCTGGCGGAACCATCGTAAACCCGTCGGCGACGGCGGACTGTAGATATTGCTCAATCGCGGATACCAACACGTTCTTGTCGGCGCTGTCGATCGACTACGGCGACCGCTGGAGGAATTTTGGTTTGATGTTGTGCTACACCGTGTTTAATCTCTCGATGGCCATCTTTATTTACTGGCTGGCGAGAGTGCCGAAGAACAGCAAGAAGAAGGTGGTTGTGGCAAAGTAGATGGTGTTTGTGGTGATGGTGGGCCGGAGGTGATAACAAAAGGTGGTTAATAGACGTAGATGGGTTAGGTGCTTGTTGGTTAGTCGGTTGGTTGTCTGGGTTACTTCTTGGGTGTTTTGGGAAATCTCTCCCTCTTTTTTGGTTCATTTTTTTATTCTTTATTCTCTATTCTCCAGCTTCTTATTAGACCTTCTTTGGAATGGGCTTTTATTTGTTTATTCTTTTATGTCGTTAATATATATGTATAATTACGAACTCCAATACTTTACCGATTCTGAATTCTCTTACGCTAATTGGTGCGGCTGGCATTGTCGAGTGATACCTCATGAAGCTACACTACATCCAATCACTTTGGCTCTTTAAACCAGTTAACAAACAACCCTCCTGTCGTTATCAACATAAATCCTTGTAGTAAGTCGCTGAGTGAGGGCTGTATTAATTTACGGCTACTTCATCAACCAATAAATAGGGCTATAGATAAACCTACACCCTGCGCTCGAGTCGTTACGCATAATAAAACGTAGCGAAAAACACAGCGAAAAACTAGTTTCGAAGTAGCATATCTTTACCTGATGTATGCTTCACTCATAGTAGTCAATTTAGTTCAGTTCGCTGATGATGGTGACAATGGTAGTTATATTTTAATTACGAATGAGCGATGGGTCAATGATATATCAGCCGGAAATCTTGATACCGTGTGCGCATGATGTAAGAAGCTGACTGGACCCATGGGTCCAGCATTTTTTTTATTTTTATTTTTTTATTTTTTTAAAAGAAAAACATCTTAATGAGATTCATAGCAAAAGGCTTGATTTAAGGATTGGTGTGAGACCCGTCTTCGGTAGAATGCAGGTTTGAGACGATCGCCAGGATAAGAGAGGCGGCATCGACAGCAGGAGCGACAGGGGCCAGCGGGGCGGCGACAGCGGTAGTGGGGGGCCTTGAGAGACGACGGCGCTTGGGTGCGGGGGTAGGTGTGTCTGTATCACTTCCCTCCTCTTCTTCCTCTTCCTCTTCTTCATCCTCCTCCTCCTTCTCCTCCTCCTTCCTCTCCTCCTTCTCCTCCTTCTCCTCCTCCTCCTTCTCCTTCTCCTCCTCCCCCTCCTCCCCCTCCTCTTTAGGTAGGTTAATGATACCAACCTCTAGATCTGTGGAAACATCGGCGCTCTCGGCAACAGTCTGCATCTGGACAGCGTGAGTAGGAGCTGCAGCGGCTCGCAAGGCGGCTTGCATGGGCTCGGGCAATATCTGAAGGGACGCGTGGAAGGCAGCTAGGTAGCCGGCTCGAAAGCCCTGTTGGCAAGCAAGGGATTTGTCGCCCATGGTTGGAAAAGTGGTTGGATGGTGATGGGTTTGGAGCAGTTCTTTAGTTTGGTTTTAGGCAGGTTTGGTTTTGGGGTTTCGTTCTATTTATTTGTTTCCAGTCAGGAGTACTTTTGTTTGGCATAGGTAGATGATGGAGGATGTGGGCTGGCGGTCTTTGTCTTTATTGGGTTCTTTCTGTTGCTCGTTTTCTTCTATTTCTTTCTACTATTCTCTGGAATATTTCCTTGGCTTGTTGTAACTATACAGTATTCGAAGGGACCATTTCGGCTCCTGGAATAAATCACGTAACTCTACGCCCAATCGTACAGCACAGTGTCTAGAATCTGTCATGAGGTTAATATAGTTGATATGATTCGGAGCTTTTAAAGGATTACAAGTAAGAAGATTTTAAGAGTTAAAACAGATCCAGTATATTTTCTTAGACTTATCCGGACCTTCCACAACCTTTCTTACCTAACTATGTGACTTGATTTTTTATCACCCTAGTATAATCACCACGGTACCCACGAAGCCAGCCTATACCCACTTAAGGTATAATCTCGACAAACCCCTCATTCTCCCAATCAATATCCTCCCCGGCCCTCCCCAAATACTGCAGAATGAAATCCTGCGACAAGACATTCCCATTGGTATCATCATAGCGCAACTTGGATCCCTTCCCATACCAGGACTTCTCCACCCTAAACTTCTTCCTCACCATCGCCATAAACTTCGCCGCAAGCCCCAACCCATACGTGAGCTCGCTCTCGCGCCACCTCTTGGCCACGCCGTCAACGACGTTCTGTGCCTCCCGCTGGTAGCCCGGGTCGGCGATGACGATTGTGCGGTTCTTGTAGATGACCACGTAGGTGTGGAAGGCGACCATGCGCTCACGCAGCTGCACGGGGTTCCAGATTGGTGCGCGGAACATCAAGATGGTGCCGGTGGTGCGGACGCTGTAGAGCGCGCTGCTGAGGCATGAGGGGAGGCTCCAGTCGTGCTTTTCGGCGTCTTTGAAGACCTGTGGGAGGGGGCCGCGGGCGATGCGCGAAAGCTCGTTGAGTTTGCGTTGGCGGTCCGTGTAGGTGACGAGGCGGGTGTGGATGTGCCAATCGAGATACTTGTTGTTCATGTGAGCAAGCCAGCTGTTGATTTCAGCACAGCTCGTGTGAGCGGTGAAGTTGAGGCGTGTAGCTGGTGGGTGTGTTAGTGGTAGGTTTTGGGAAGAGAGGGAGGGGGAGTGACGGACATAAAAGAAGAGTGTCACTACTAGCATCGCGGGCAGCGAGCTCCTCGGGGGTGGGGCCTGGAACCTTGAGCTTGCGCCTCTTCCTCACGCGGACGAGCTTCATGTTGCCGGCGCCTAGTTGCTGTGTTAGTAGAGACTCTATACTGTAGGAATGAATTATTCGACTTACTATCTATTTCGACCTCGTCGAACGAAGGGTGATAGGGCACTTCCTTGTCGATTTCAGGTGCTGACATTGCTTCCTTGTTGACTTCAGGTACTGACATTGCTCTCTTGTTGACTTTGGGTGACGGCGTTGGTTCCCTTTTGACCTTTTTGGCTTCAGGTAACGACGACATTGACATTAACATGGAAGGGTCATCTTCTTTTTCTTCTTCCTTTACTGGAAAGCTGTACTCGTCCCTCCAGTTACCTGCGGGAGGAGCGTCGATGAGAACGTAACACATTTTATTCTGCTTTGGGGTGGCCGCAGACATTGCGGGCAATGTGGTCGGTTCCAAAGACATTTGAGAATTGTGTTGTTTGGAGGTGAAGAGAGACGGTACGTGGTTACGGACGTTTTATTTTATTTACGAGGGAGTTGGGTTCTTGGTCGAGGGGGCTTCGTGCGGGCTTCGTGCGGCCGGGCTGGGCAACCGCAACTACAAACGAAAGATTGTGCCGAGAAAAAGGCCCTATATGCTAATAGTAGTTAGTGGGATATGGCGGGTTCTATTTGCACCGCCCTGTCCCATTCTCTTTGTCTATTGTGAGGGTACGTCCGCTAGGGTTTTATGCGAGTGATAGTCTGTGATGCTGGAATGCCAAGCCTGAATGCTAACCAATGATTATCGTCTCAAAGCATAAATGCCGATCTCCACACTCAATTTCTTCAATTAGAGCCTACGCTGTTTAGTTTGAATATATTATCATTGCGAGCACTAGTAGCACAACCTCTGAGCTACCCCACAAACTGCAAACCCTAAAGACTCTATCAGCAACATATACTGCCACTGTGTATTCAGCACCTATCTACATAAAGTCTATATCCTGTTTTTATGACATCTATTGCAAGCCCTCAACCTGCATCCATCACACACAAAAATATAGTTGGGCAGATAATCCGAGCACATCTCGCACGTCGCCCCAGTCGACGTATACGTCCACCCGTCCGTATGCTCGCACTCGTGGTTGACCCTGAGGTCCTCCACAATCGTCCTCGCATGCAATGCCAGCGCTCGCACCCCGGCATTGGCACCCATCTCGCGGATGGCCAGATCCTCCGCTCGCCGGTGGAGTTGGCCCTCGTCCCAGTCGCCGCACTCACACATCTTCCATATGATGCCGCAGCGGTAGCACCATTCGGATTTACATCTGTGATGCGGCGTTTCTGTTAGCTGATATCACCAGGCGAGTATCTACTACATTGTTCAGAGTACTAACCTGCACGTCATATGCTGGCACCCATGCGATCTCTCCACAAGCGAATGGCATTGCTGGCACCTCTGCCATCCATTTGCCGCCGCCGTCTCAAGCGTAAGCTTCATACTCGGATCGTCGGGACAGTCCTCGCTGTCGTGCTCCTCCTTCTTGCACAGCTTGCATGTCCGTGAATAGCAGTCGTTGCAGGTCGCTACATCGCGCGAAATGTTCTCGGTCGGGATGAAGCGGGAGCATGATGGCTGGAAGCAGTACGTGCGGTCCTTGCAGGTATACTCCTCGCTTTTTTCGAGGAATTCAACTGCCTCGTTGTCGGTCAAGAGGGGGAGCGCGAGCTCGAGGGAGAGCTCTTGCTTGCAACACCGCGGGGGGAAGAGTTGTTCGTCTTTGCAGGCGCGGATGAAGAGGTCTTTGAGGTCAGCGAAGCAGTAGGTGTGCGTGCAGGGGGCGGTAATGGTGTGTTCGGCGGAGAAGGACTCGAGACAGATGGCACAGTCTGCGCGGGACTTTCGGAGACTGGGTTTGTAGGTACTGGCGCCAGAGTAGGTGGTTCCGGAGGGGGCGGTTCCAGAGTGAAAGGTTTTGGCGCCAGATTTGGAGGCACCAGATTTAGAGTAGGAGGGGCCTGCGGTCGACAGCTGTGGTTTTCCCCTGTCAGTGTGTGGTCTCAAAAGGCTTTAACAATATATATGTAGTGAATTGCAGCCTCATTGCACTGAATTACATGAATTTCGAGCTTTGAGAGCAAAAGAGATTGAAAACACAAAACAGCATCATGCACAAGTTCTCACAGACTATCCCCACTAATAGAACCAGACGACGACTTAGCGGGGTGTCTACCTTTTGCTCAAGCTCATCCACCAAATCCCACTCCTGACACCTCCTCTCCAACTCCTCAATCGCCTCATCCGTCATCTCCGCCCCCGTACCCACCGCCATGCTCCTCCACATATCATTCCTACTCTTCTCCTCCGGTACCACCACCACCGCCTCCTCCGACAACTGCATCGCCAGCTCCCGACTCCCCTCATCCCCCAACTCAAGCTTCGTCAGCACCTCGAGTAGCTCTCCGTCACTCCTGACGGCCCGATCAAGGCTCTCTGCGAGCCGCTCGTCGGTGAGCATGCGCGTGGTGGCGAGGAGGTGCTCACGGTAATCATTGAATGCGATCTCGTCGCTGGAGGTGACGGCGTCACCGAGACGACCTTTGCCTTTGCGGGCGGAGAGCGCTTCTTCGACATCGTGTAGCTGCAGCTCGATTGCGAGGGCGAAGGAGAGTTCGTCCATAGCTGACTTGGCTTGCAATTATTGCTCTTCGGCGAGAGAAATGCTTTGAGTCGCAGGTCCTTCTTGCTCTACCGGTATATAATATCTATATTGGCTTCAATGTGTAATGGGATCCTCATCTAGCTACCGTAGTAAACTGGAATTGAGAGGAGGAAAGAAAGAGCTAACTAACGGCCCATCGTCTAAATAGGCGGGGGATAAGGGGATTTTTGCTGGCATCTCAGGCCTTCCAACTTAGCGGCTAGAAAATTGTGGGGATTTCAACCATTGGTATGTGGTATTGTGGGTTGCCTGAACTTGTGTGTAACGGAGATCGACAGGCATGCAGATGTACGTGTCTTGGCAGCGGATAGATCTGGTTTGTGGACCCTGTAATTGATTTTGTGGGTTTAACCAAAGACGGAGAGAGAAATCAAATGAAGGAACAGAGACCATTATGAAGAACCGAAAATACAACTCATGATATTTACATATCCTATTATATACCCCGCATACTGCGATCGAGGCGTCGGATAGTATGTGTGGTATAAGGCACTAGCTAGAGTCACTGATATATGTATATATGTGGAGCTCGTCTATGCGCAAAATATCGATCTGATAGAATTAATAAGCCTGTGCGTTATTTGATAAAACCTCCATTTCAAACTGATGTTTGTTTTCTCCTAGACAATACATCTTGCGTCTGACGAAAGATTCTAGATGAGAATCTCTTTCTAAAAGCGGTCGTAGAGGGAGCTTTCGTCTGGTACATGGCGCTTCATGCATGTAGGGCCCAATGTAATGGTTTCTTGGGTGCTTGAATGTCCACTAGTTATAGAGTCGACGCAGATCTCATAACTAATCTGTAGAGTATTCCTAGGCATAGTGCTCGAATTGCTGCGTTTCCAAGGTAGAGTATAACTGACCGGTTGGAAGGAGTTGTATGGGGTGAGTGCTTGTACTGAATACTCATACTTATGTGAAAATAGTGTCATTTCTTTTCTTTTTTTCTTTCAACTACACTGGTAAATGTAGAAGCTAGTAGTTCGAGAACTAGAGTCATTCGCAAATTAATTCTAATTGTCAAAAATGACGCGGAAAATCCCAGGGAGTACATATCTCTAGAAATTCTCGTTCCTGCAGCTGCGCACTAGCATATAATCTCTTTTTCAATCAATTCTCTGGTCAGAGACTAAGGAGTGGGGGGATAGTACATATAGTTGGCACCCGACTTAAGAGACCAAGCATTGATCCGCTGTATCCATAACCCCTGAATATCCGGGGTATTTAGCTAGAAAACCGGGGTTCTCCAGATTCTTCGCTTCAGATTAGTGTGCGCTAAGCATTCTCCATACTAATACATTTGCCTGTATACCGTTTGTTCCTGCCGCAGGAAGTTCTTCTTCCCATCCATGACGTTCACTTATCATATTTACCGGCTTGAACAAAGTACTTCAATTAACCTCTTTGAGCATATACGAAGGCTTCCACGGGCCGATCCCCCGGAATCCCCTGATTAACTTAGCTTAAAGAAGTACAAATTCAATAAACCGGGTATAATAAATACCCAGACATCGCCCCATATATACTCCGAAGGCTTGCTATTTGATTGTTACAAATGGAAAGGCTCAATCAATTTTCGGTGATGAGCTCTCATCTCCGTTCCTCCGTAATACCCACGAGTTCGGTATCGGCTTCCCCACCCATGATTCCCGGTTGAATCCTCTTGATGTCGGCGCAATTGAGGTTTTTAATCAAAGTTCTCCAATTTGTGGTTGTTAATCAAAAAGGTTTCCCCTGAAGACCTGCCAATATTGGAGGTACAAATAGGTGGTGTTCGTTCAAATCTCTGCGCCCATCTACACTCTCCACGAATTCTTCGCCTTCTCCAGACTCAATAGCTCAGTCCTAGAATCATGTTCCCCTCATTATCATCTACGGCAGTGGTCGCTTTGAGCTTGTGCTCTGCATTTGGGTCTGCAAGTGTGTTGCCAAGGGCTTCGAAACAGGTCTACCCAGGTTTCAAAAACTTGAAATACCTCTTCACTTTGTAGGTCTTTCTGATTGTAGATCCGACGGCATGCAATGATTAACAGATTGATGCAGAGGTGATTCTTACTCACAAACTGGTTTCAACTTGACGAACGGGTCACCTCTCCCAACATCAGGAAACCCGCTGGGAAACCCAGTATACCCTGGATGGACCTCAGCAAAGTAAGTATTTGTGGGTTAAACGAGACTCAACTCTTGCCATGGCTAACCAAAACCTAGCGGTCCAAATTGGGTTGACTACCTGACTGTCGAGTTCAACAAGACTGAGCTGTTGACGTACAACCTTGCCTATGGTAAGCCCCTACTTAATCCCATAAGCCGTTCTGTCAATAACTGGTAACTCCAGGTGGTGCAACAATCGATGCCGACCTCGTCACTCCCTACACGCCCACGGTACTATCCCTCAAGGACCAAGTCGAAGGACTCTTCGTCCCCATCCTTGGACCTAAGCCTTCCTACGCACCATGGAAGTCGTCCGACAGTCTCTTCTTAATCTGGATCGGCATCAACGATATCGGGGGTAGCTACTGGAATGGGGACTATGAAAATTTCCACACAGAATTGATGGATGAGTACTTCTCTTTGATCGAAGAGCTGTACACCACTGGCGCGAGGAACTTCGTCTTTATTAATGTTCCGCCGGTTGACCGCTCCCCGCTCACCGTCGGCCAGGGCGCGGAGTCTGTGGCTTTGGAGGCGGAGGCGATAAAGAGCTATAACGGGATGGTTGAGACAAGAGTCAAGGCGTTGAAGACGGCCCATAATGATGTGTGGGCTCAAGTATTTGACTCAAACAAAGTGTTCAACAAGATTTTGGACAACCCGAGTAAATATGGATTGAAGAACGCCACCGGGTACTGTGAAAGTTATACAAAGTATGAGCCCCCATCATCCATACCTCCACATAGTGTCTCGTGCTAACCAACTTATTTTCTGAAATAGTGGTACTCCTGCTCAAGACACGCTTTATGACGAGTGCCTTGTCCCAGTTAACGAGTACTTCTGGCTCAACAATCTGCACCCGACATACCCTGTACACAAGGTCGTTGCCCAAGAGCTAGCAAAGACCTTGTGATCCTTTCATGGGAATATGTGTATACATGTGACATTTCCATAGCTTTGAGGACGAGAAATCTTTGATACTTAAGTAGTGTATTGTACATTAACCAGCACATACTATTATATGCTATCTGAGCGTTACTAGTGTGTGAAGAGTCAGGAATGCATGAAGGCGTGCTGATGAGTGATGAGATCTGTAATGCCGTAACCATCGACATCCCTACGTGGATTGTTAAGAGGATGCGACTCGAAGGCGACAAGGACCGGGGTACATCCGCGTGAGTTTTGAAATATTCGCGATTGTTTAGTTGTGTCACTTCCTGACAGACTAGATATGTACATGATGTACTTAAGTAGTTAGTGTGGCTTGATATCCGTTACACAGGAAGTGCTAGTGGCCGTGTGATAGCCTGTGATTGTCCTTATCAAGTCAGTGGTCAGATGGAGCTTGGTTCCAAATTGACTCTGACAGAACGAATGAACCTAGAGCTTATATTCACCGAACACAAGAGTACATAAGTAGGTGAGACAAAGCGCCTGTGTAATTATTAAAATATTTCGAGGTTGGAGGGGGCGAAGGTGGAAACAGCCGGACAGGAAAGAGCTTTTTCCTTTGGAGGGTTTCTTGGGCCTAGCCCTAATACAATAACCCTACTTTTTCGCCGAATTTACAGATCTTACTTTCTACGTCTCCACCTTCTATTTAACTATTAACCTTATGCTTGGCCGGCCCACCACACGGTGAGCCAGCCAGCCAGCCGCCCGCTATGGACTTGCTGAAGGACTAAGCAAAGAGTCGTCCCGTATTGAAGCTAGGAATCCCATATTTTGGCTCCTAGAAGATTGTAACTATCAATAATACACCAATAGTAAAACATTGTTATCGCTGAGAATAAATGAGAATAGTAATAGTATTAGTACAAAGTATAAAAGCCTACTCTAAGTATCATATGAATCGCATGGAGCCGAGAAACCGGAAACGAACTCCTAACAAAAACATGAGATCTCGAGAGAAAAGAAGATAGGGAACTACAAGCCCGCAGACAAAAACAAATCCAGAAATAACCAACTATTTATCAAAGAAAGAGATAAAAAAAATCCGAGTACTTTTAGAGGTATCTATACTGCCCATTTTCAGACACTTTCTCGGGTGGATAGTTCCTACTTAGATTGTTGGTAAGTGACTCCTTCGTATGGTCTTGGATTAATAGATCTCATGCTTGCATACCCTGTAGGTTGTGGGGCCGTTACGCTCCTTTGTAGTGGAGGCGGAGGAAAATATGAATTTTGGTTATTTCCGTTACCATTAGGCGAACCATTGAAGCCTTGCGTGCCCTGAACATGACCATAAGAAGGTGGCGCGGCATTCCCAAATCCAACCTCACTTCCATACCCGCCTGGGGTAGTTACTCCACTTGCTGGAAGAGATGTGGTGCTGCTGAATCCTTGGCTAATCTGCAGTTGTTGGCCCGGAATGGAATCTTGTGGCCCAGGGACAATGACATCACCGCCTCCGCGCACTTTTCCAATAACCATGCCCTTTGCTACACCCTTGATAATGGCTCTCCGAGAAACCCCAGAAGCGTCAACATAGACGAGGCCCACATTGGTGACAGAGCCAGTCAGGCCATGAGCAACTGATCTTGCTTCTTCGCCATACTTATGGCCAACTACGGTTGTGGCTGCATTAGCTCCCGAGTTTAACAGGTTTTTAGATGCGTGGTCTATTCCATCTGCAATGGTAGAGAATGCAATGAGCCCCTTGTTTAGCAACCCGGGGTTTGGAATCTGCCCCCTCGAGGGTCGCTCCTGGTTTTTGCCAGCGATACGGGCCCCAATGTTTTGAGCGTGCTTCGTTACCTGTCCAATAGTTTGGGCAGAAATTTTAGCAGCGCTGGTAGACACTGTGTGGATTTGACGGACTCTGTTGTGCGTGCTCGGGTCGAACACCATCGGAACTTCGTTCGGTTTTGTACGTCTTACGTAGGCATCTGCTCCAGACTGAATCGCGTTGGCGACATAGGAACTCGTGGTTACGATCAAGCGCGAAGCTGTTGCAGCTGTGCTAACAAGAGTCGATTTGGCGTACGCTGGGTGTAATGAGTCCCTGAGATATTCTGGCTGAGCAGGGCGAACCTAACCAAATAATTCAATCACTGTATACTCGGATAGAGGTTTCAGTTCGGTTAAACTTACGGTTACAGTTCCCTGCTGATTCTCTGGTAATTGGATTTCAACTGGATCTGATTTAATGTCAATATCATATTCATGGTTGATAGCTGTCAATGTCATTCATAGCAGGACATACCTTTACTTCCTGGAGTTACGCCAATAGCATGGACATGGTACGAGTTGACCTCACCAACCTCATCCCCATTCTCCTCGTCAACTAGAACTAACCTTCCCTCTTTGTTGTCCTGGTGATCGCTTGGATTGTAGGCAGCCATGGCCTTACTACTACTAGCATATGCAGGAGCATCTATATCACGAGGTAGTACAGTCTTCTCGTTTGGATACTGGGAGCTCTTCTCGGGGTTCTTTACGGAGCTGTTCCCAGAGCTATTTCCATAGCTATCATATATCCTTTTAAGTTCGATCTCAAAGAATTCTACCACAACACCCCAGGTAGAATTCGTTATTTTGAGTTCTTGACCGATTCTGGGATCGTTTTGTGGTACGAGAAGGTCAGTTGGAGGAAAGATGATAGTGAGGGCCTCCTCTGGGTTCTTGGTGGCAGTTCCCTTCCCTGAATTTGTCGCAGGCTCGATTTTGAATGTCGACGGATCAAGTTTCGTTACCACATCGTCTCTGCAAAGTCGAATATCGATATCTGCATAAAAATCCGAAGTGCTGAAGAACCTGAGATTCAGATATTCCTTGGTATCTTCGGGGACGTTTTCGACCGAAAGAACAAGTACACCGGGATTTGAAGGTGGCCCGTTGGCCTTGATCACCTTGATTTCAGGGAAATTAAAGCGAATATCGGTCATTTCTGATTGTCGAGATAAAAGAGGTCTGCCGGAATGAGGCGAGTGTAATTTTTTTTGAGATGAGTGATGAAAATTAGGGGGTAAAGAGGGCCTGTTTCTATGAGGCCTCTACATATAAATACTTGGCCGATAACTACATCACGTACGCACATGTACATGTTCGCAGATCACCTACCGGAAATCCTCACATAACTTTGCTTGGGGTGGCCAAAGAGGCTTGCGTATGCACCCATCAACGTGGAAAATTATTTACCTGGGCGAAACAATGAAAATTTAAAAGATAGCACAGGCCTGCATTAAGCAAATCATTCACAAGCTGAGCGCAAAAACGAGGGGCAAATCGAAGGAATGATGGGGGGCGGTGCAAGCGCCCGCCAAGGGGCTGTGGTGGCTAGTCACCAATTACAAACATCTGAACAGGGTCCTCCTGTTCCATCCAAGATCCAGCCGGTTCACACGGTGACGCAACCTGATAAAGAGGGGAGCTGACGGGAATGAGTGACTTTATCAGCGTGCACTGGCCCAACAACTATCACATGTGGAATAGGTATCTGTTCTACTCTATTTGCACGGGATGCGTGCAGATTTATGAGATCCTGCATGTTTACCGGCTCAGAACCTGAAATAGGTTTAATTTTTGTTGGTCGTGAGGCACCTAAAAACCAAGTAATAGATACATGTATTCACAGCTACCATGACCGTGACTGCGTACTATTTACTCTACCTAAATGTGCAAGTCTACTAATCAGAACCCTTACAACTCTAAAGTTTAATCTGGGGAATCGCGAAAACTACATGTAATCAGCCACTTGCTGAATGTGATTGACAGAATGGCTTTCGGTGCCACGAATCCTTTGGCCACTGCACCGCCACCTGCACACAGTCTTTCCGACCCTGTTAAACATGCTTAATTCCGCCCCAGAACTTCACCTACTCTAGAAGATCACTCTTAGTAATATCATAAGGCATCAGATCAACTTATACTACTCTAGTAAGGTGCCTCTAGAGAGAATGCTAACTTAGTAAGGTAGATACACTTGAATTTTAATTCAAAACATAGATCCAGTCCTCGAGTACCTACATATGTACCTCTCTACATATGGAGCAAGTGATCCGGTAAACCGTCCGCAAAACCGAGCGTTTCTTCCGCCGAACCACAGAAGCTATCAACTCGAAATTTCAGATGGCCTTAGCGGGCGAGGTTTTAATAGGGCAACATGTACCGGACGTGTACGGTTTACTAATTCAATAATATATCAATGGAGTCTACTCGAGAGCCCTCGGGAGCTACCGCAGCAACCAATTGTGGAAGCGAAAAAAAGACTTTGGGCGCCAGATTTGGACTTTGATATACTGGTACCGTACTGTACCTTATTAGCTACGCTGGTTACACGCGAATTAGATGCATGGCCGGCGCTACTAATGCAGCAAGCCACCCAAGTCATGGTGGCTATTTTTTAAGGCCTCCCATGCTTCCCGAGGTACATATATGTATGTAAATTTCATTCATAGGTTGCATATGCGGGCGGTCATTACAGACGTCTGGAGTTGTTCAAGAGCTTAACCTGCTACCCCCTCTCTAAGCGCCGGCGCGACACTCGCGATAAGATGACATCCCCGTATTTTCTCGTATATATTACCCATACCCGCGATGGGAAATCTAGAAAACAGATCTCCACCTTTTATACAATCTTATATTCTCCTTGCTTATAGTGAACCTTTCTCCCGACACCTAAATGACCACAGGAAATCAAAGTTCAAGCCAACAGTCCCCTCCAGGGCAGACAGGAGGAAACCAGAGCCCTCCTAATATTGGGGGATCAATTCCAACCATACCTACTGTAACAATAACTTACGTTGCGCCTATAGTCCCAACGGTCCAGAAGGTATCCACCGGTATTCCCTATCAATGGGTCACGCCGGGTACTGTTGTCAATACTGCATATTTATGGAACAACCCGGCCGTCGTGGGGGATCTAGAATTTTGGGTTGAATCTCGGAGAGCAAAGCTTTCGGACGACGAAAGGGCAAGACTTGATAGCATTGATGAGATGATGAAAGCATTGGAAGATCCGGCGTGGTACTGTAAGTTTACAACATGATGGATTTCACAAAACAGAGGATATGCTCTATTCCGGCCAGGAACTGATCGGAATCGCAAATAAAGACTGGCCGACTTGGGATCAGGCCTTAGAATGTGGAAGGCATAGCACAGAACAAGAACTGCGTCGCTTAATACCTACATTAATGTGGACAAACGAACAACCTATGGGCGAAATATATACCCCGATCGCTCAAATTCTGCAAGATACAATTAAAAAGAACTTTCCACTTGATGGGAATTATTGGGTTGCTTTCAAGGACAGACCATTAGATAATCTGAGCTTCATCGAAAACCTGTCAATACACAGGATTATTTACTTCGTGGGCGAGAAGGGAGGTGGTATGGACTTCGATTGCAAGCGTTGGCCTAAAAGAGGCAATTCATATCGACACATGTAAGTACTCCATCAATGATATTGGTTACTTGATAATTATATGATTATACTCATTATATGTCCGTTTAAAGAATGTTCCCTATCAATAAATACCTGTGGATTAAAGTAAGTACCTTATCGTGTTACGGAACAATAAATTTACACAGCTACACATTACTAGTGTCTAAAAGATCTCTATCAATAGAACCTTCGTCATTTTTTCAAGGATCTCAACCTGCCTCCACCGCACGGGCCTGTCCTCAATTCTGATCCTTTTCGTGCCTCCATGTGCAGAGGCTACTTCAATAGTTTTGTAAAACCAGTTGTCGAATGCCAGCCATCAGTTGGAAAGGCGTACAAAATTACAATATCAATGCCCATACTAAATGTCGCCTTGGGCTCAAAGCTTATTCCGAGGAAAACGGCTGAGAGGGTGCTAAGGCATCATCCATCGTTTCTTAGAGCACCAGGGTATGAGTACGCAGAGAGCTATATTGATCAAGACGGCAAGGAACAGCCTAAGCCTGGCGTTTGGATATATGGAAGCGCACTTGACGATCCTAGTATCGGTTTCTCTGGTGACTACGACGGGAGTGATTTTGGCACCCCTCCTACCGTTTTTACCGGACGCACGCTTTTCGAATACCATCATCCAAAAATGGATGCACTCACCCTTGATCTTAGGCAGACTATGCGAAGAGGAAATAGAGGTCACTATGACGACGACGAGTTCCTTGTGGTTGAACAGCTGTGGGCGTTTATTATTCCAACAAAAGGTATGTTTAGTTTTACTAGAAAGCCATTTAAATAAAATGTTAACCGCAGTATTATCAATACCAATAGAAACCCTCATTACCTTTCAGTCAATGAAACCAGCTGTTATTCCTGGCCAAGTTGGTGGATTCAATAGTTACATGTTCGAACCGAGCGTAAGTCTAACTGCTTAACCCGACATGATTCCTTAATTGGTTAAGTAGGTCTAACATCTATTTATTTATTTTTTAGAAAGGCACGGATGTGACAACTCAAGGGCCAGTTCATGGTTTCTTTATATACTTCGCTGATCTTGTTTTGTTACAACATTATCGTATACTAGAGGCCTTCAAAGAAGGCACTGCTGCACTGGTACCCATCCTCATTGATAATTTATACTACTCCTCCAAAACAAATGCTTAATTTTGTTCAGAACTTCCGAGTAGCACATAAACCTATCGCCGATGAAGAGCTGGTTGCCGATTGCAATGCCGTTATCTCCGAAGTTGCAATAATCTTGGAAATCACAAAAAAGCAGATGGAGATTCTGGGCATGATAAAAGAAGCTGCGATGGACAACTCCCTCCGGCCAGAGGAGCTCTCAGCTGCAAATGAATTCTACAAGTATATGATGGGTCGGTTTGAAATTGTGGTAGCGACTTTCGAAGACATTGGGGCGGAAGCAAAGCAAGCTCAAGATTTGGTAGGAGCTCACGACCCTACCCCACATGATTGATGAGTAGAAGCGAAAGATATCTCTATAGATCTACCTACTGATAATGATTACTTCATATAGCTCTTCCAGCTTCTCAATATTGAGGCATCAAAAAAGCAGGTGGCGATGGCGATACAGCAAGAAATCATTGCAAAACAAACAGCTGAAGAAACGGCAATTCAACTTGAATTAGCAAAACAATCCACCGAACAATCGGCAATTCAACTTGAATTAGCAAGACAATCCACTGAGCAAAACAAGTCATTCTTGGTCTTTACTATTATAACTACCATCTTCCTTCCGTTGTCATTCTTTACTTCGGTACGCCCACCGCACCCCACCCCTCATTAAAAAGGAATATACTCTAATTATTTCCCAAATTAGTATTTTGGTATGAACACGGTCGATATTCGGGATATGGAATGGGACCAACGTTACTTTTGGAAAACTGCAGGGCCATCATCAGCGATGATCATCCTGGTGGTGATGTGCTGGGCGTTCAGGGCACAGATGAAGAGGGGTATTGGTATTGCATTTCAATCGAAATTGAAGTCTGCCCAGATTGATGAAGAATGTGCGATAGGAAGCCCAGGAAAAGGTGGCCAGGCTCCGGGGAAACGAGGCAAAGGCTCTTGGAATCTTTTTGGCCGGGGTGTGGATAAGAATGATTGATGAATCATGATTGATTTTTGATTATTTGTTTCATATATATATCACTACATGCAAGAAATGTACTTAATGATTAATGAATCTCTTCCATAAAAACCGAGTCGGAATCTACAGTGATGCAAGTACTGCAGGCAATAAATACATGATATCACCTCGAACAACTTGAGACGGACTCGATTACTCGGGTCGAGTGAGCGACTATGCGCCAATCGCGCAAGATTCCTTCAGATTTCAATAGTATGCCTGAATTTCCTATCCCAATCCGGTGTTGTGATCAAAAGGGAAATTTTCAGCGACGACTTGTTATGTTCAGGACATCTTTATGTTAGAAACCGATCAGCCATTCATGTATATATGACGGGCGCTATCCTGACAAAAAAAAAGAAAGTTTCTGGCGGCTAGATACATGTATATACTACCCTAAAATTTATTAGGCCTTTCATGGTCGAGTATGCTGCAATGGATCCATACAGGTCTACTCTAATCTCTTACCTGCCAAATTCTCGCTCGCCTACATTATACCTTACGCGCCTAAAGTCGAGTTCTACTCTATTCTAGGCACCAAGCTCACATGCACCATGTGATTAATTCTACAGATCTAGGCAGCTGAGGCATGGGCATTCCCGGGGATGGAGTATTATCGTCTGCACTGGCAGGCCTGGCGTCCTCGATTTCCAGGTTATCGCATCTCTTCATGCAACCTCGGACACATAGCGCCCAACACGAAACCATGGGCCTGACATCTTAGCTATATAAACGGACTTCACTGACGCCCTGGATCCATAGCGCGTGACAGTGGATAGTTGGCTACTTGTACATCTTTTATATAATGTCTCATTTGTTATTGAGTTTAATAAAGACGGTTATGATTAATCCCAATTGCAAAGATGCAAGCGGAAAAGGTTTACGATATATATTCGAATCACCAGCGCTTAATTTGGGGTACTCAACTACCAGAATATGTCAGCAATACTACTGGGCTTAGAAACTAGCATTCGTGTCATATTTATTTGGTCAACTGTCGAGCGTATTAGTACGTATTAATGTATGTAAATCTCCAAGCTACTACATGATAATTTCTGTTCTCAATGGACAGATTATGTATGTACGTAATTCAATCGCCTCCAGCTGCAAGATGAGCTATATGTATGTTAGACGTTGTCCTCGTCTGTTTGGTCACGTTGTCTTCGTACACGTATTCCTGAACAGCTGACATACATGGGTGGGCCAGAGCCAATATCATGATCGAGTGATATATTATGAAGGACAGCTCAGGCCTAGCAATATTTGCTTATAGAGTACCTAGCATGTATATTGCAGTTTATGACGAGTGAGAAAATATGATGCGACCCTCTACTATATGTACCGCAGCTAATAAAATGATACTCAGCGTCAGGATTCCAAGTTTCGTCAGTCGATCAATAAAATCTAGTACCTACAATATACGCACCTTCTTCATAACTACATCTTCGTCAAACAATCAAAAGAAAAAAGAAAAAAATAGGAAATTTAAAGAAAACTACAGTTTCGCCTCAACGCCCTCGCTCTTCTTAGCCCACTCCTTCACCTCTTTCACCATCAATGCCTTCACGTCCTCAACCGTCAATCCGCCCAATGTCAACCCCACTCTATCTACGGCTACCTCATCCAATGTCACCGGATGAACCCGATACTCACCAGTCTTCACCTCCCCCTCCTTCCGCCCAAATACAACGTCCAGAAACTCCGCCATATCCTCAAAGCTCCTTCTTGCTACTGCCAGATGAGGCACCGTCCCCTGGAACACATGCGGCATCGACGTAAAGTGGAGAAATCGAAGCGACGCCCCAGACTCCACTAGCCGGTGCGCAAAGTAGAGATTCGCATCACGAAGACACTCATCACCCACGCTAATCCACATTGGAGGAGAGCCGGACCAGCTCTCCGCCATGATGGGCGACACAAGCGGGTGCGTGACAAGGGCGTCGTGTGTATAGAACTATTTCTAGTCAGGAACCAGCCACCAATTATCTACGAGCTCTAGGGGGATACTGACATGCGACCTCTCAACATCCTTCGGCCACGCTGGTGAGGATTTGTATTTCCTTGCACGCTCTTCGCGCGGAGTTGGGAGATAGTCGAAGCCTTTACAAGACTCCTCGCTCCCCACCGTCCCGTCTTTATGCGTAAACCTCTCGCCGAAGCAGCGGCTCACGTCTATCCACGGGCTTGCACCCACAATTCCACCTGGGAGTGGGACCGCGCGGGGAGCGCCCTGCCAGTTTACCTTGGGCGCGTGCATGGGACCGGACGATGGTATCACCTCGTAGCCGTCTTCATTGTCGCCCGCGCGGTGGAGATGGAGGAGCAGCTGCAGGAGGGCGAAAGAGAGATTTCCACCAGCGGAGTCGCCGGCAATGGTGATCTTTGAGGCGGGGATGGGCTTGTGGAGCGCGCCCGGGGGTGGGTGGAGGAGATAAAGGTAGGCGGCGAGGGCGTCGAGAAGGGCGGCGGGGAATGGGTTTTGGGGCGCGAGGCGATAGCGTGCCATGAATACTCGGCCTACAGATGGGAATATGTAGTAAGTCTCTAGTCTATCGAAGCTAACTAGGTGATATAGGGTGAGTTCTGGGGCCCGCCCCAGACCCGTAGGTGCACATTTTAAAATATACATGTATCAACAGAAGATAGTCCGGGAACGGGACTACACATGCGAGCTATTGGGCCAGCTACCTTTGAAAGACTTTGCAACCTTACGTGCTATTGGCCGATGAGTGGAGGGGCCACAGAGCCTATGAAGTCAGCAACATGCATCACCTCAAAAGCCAAACCAAGAGAGCTCTATGGAAATTACCAATACGCGCCTAAAAACCAGCGTTAGAATCATTGACATCAACCACAATCTTTAAACCAGGGAAAACATATAAAATATATACCTCCATGCAACCATAGTACAACACCACTCTCCTCACCGCCCTCCACCTCCTTCATCATACTCTCATATTTCTTCTCCTCACTCCATTTCTCCCTCTCCTCCTCAACATCCCCCTTCACCGCCGTCCTGCTCCCAATCCACTCTCCTGTCGCAGCACTCACCCCAACCCTCGGTATGACCCGCTCAATATCCTCACCACTTGCCAGGTCGACAATGGCCTTCCTCACCATATCCTCTAGCGCACATTGCTCCTCGACACTGCCGACAGGGACGCCCACATCCACCTTCCAGGTATTTGCTGCGACGGCCAGCGGCTTCAGTGTCGTGGCCTGGATCTCCTCGATGGTGGCCCCCTGATTGTCGCGGCCGAGGTATGAGCGCAGGAACTCGACGGTCAGCGTGGTGCGCAGGTCCCAGTAGGTTGACTGCGGCGTCAGGGAGAGGAGGTGCCCGGCGGACTTGTAGAGCATGTTTGGGACGGCGGGGGCGACGAGGCGGAGGAGCGAGAGTCGGGAGGGCTTGCTGGGGGGGTGAGGTTCGGTGGACATGCTGTGTTTGTGTGTACTGACTGGAGTTTACAGGATCTCACTGGCACTGGTACTGGTAGAGGGAAAGAGGGGGGGGGGGGGGGGGGGGGGGGAAGAGAGAGGGCGATAGAGAGAGCTAGAGGGGGCAGCCTGCCGTGAGACCTTCCAGCTAAGTACCCGGGAACCCCGTGCTTCTTGAGTACTAGCCATAGCCTTTTTTGCCATTGCCCCCATTGCCACGGCCTGCCTTCTCATGCGTTATCTCTATCTGCTTCCCTTTTGGCAAAAACCAACAGGAGGAGGTGGGGCTTTATCTCTATTTCCAATCCATTATTGTGCATACAGGTTCTGTTCGTCCCCATGGCCCCAATTGTTGACTTGTCAAACTGTAAATATCCCGTCCAAGGAAACCGTCGCACCTTTGCGGGGAGAGAGAGGGTTCCAAGGAAAGCTCCCTCTTGCCTCGGCCCAACAAATATTAATATATTACGACTACCACATGTTTGTCTGGGGAACTTGCCTGCCTGCCGCTGCTGGGCGGGGCGCGGGGGGGGAGAAGTGACCAGGGCCAGATCGATCTGATCTGCGCAGACGTCGACGGTTCACGGATGTGTGATGAGCCGAGGGGGCGTGGCAGACTAGGCCTAGCGCGTTGTCGCTAATCTGGTGGTTACGTAAGGCTCTTGGCGGTGAGTGAGATTCTGTGGAGGGGATAAATTATAAAGTAGATGATCATTGATCCCTGGTTTGGCAATGCACCCTCCCATTACTTTCCATTCCTCTACCACGTTAATCTGAACCAGTCTCCTAAATTGCGAGTGTAACCCAACCACACCCCACAGCGGATCTTGGAGAATCTAGAGTAGAGTAGAGTAGTAGAGTAGAGTAGAGTTATAAATACCATACATCAACCCCGTATTTCATAGCTATCTAAAATATAGTCATGTCATGTCATGAATTGAGTTGTCCCATTAATTGCAAACCGATTACCTCTATGTACCCCATCGACCCAAGATGCCCGAAACGCCTGATAAATACAAAAGAAAACTCCATGATAAAAGAATGAAAAACAGCAGAGCTACCACTACTGCTGCACAATAATGTCCATAGTCAAGTCCAATCCATCTCCAGTGCATAACTAACCCCTCCCCTCAACGCTTCTTCCTCAGACCCCTACCCCCCGGCATCGCCCAGTCCCTAATCTCACCCTGCACCGCCCCCACCGTGGGGTTCGGAAACGGCCTCTTGAGCCTATTACTCCCCGCCTCGGACTCCCAGCGTGCAACCTTGAGCTCATCCGAGTTCCTTGTTAGGATGTCAGGGATGGAGAAGTACTGCGCCGAGAGATTGTCGGGCGTGATTGTGAGCTCGAAGTAGCCGCGGTAGTAGCCCTCGGCCCATTTGAGCTCCGCATTGTCGGCGACGAGGTTGGCGGCGACAGTGTGTGCGTCGTCGTATGATAGGGCGCCGTAGCCTGTTTGTTCACTGTCAGATATGATGGGTCAATGATTGGATTTGTGTATTATACGCACCACAAGAGCTCGTAACAGACGTAACCGCCAGTTCAATCCCCAAGGACCCATTCCCACCCACCGGCTCATACCCGCCCCTACCGCCCTCATCCCCATCCCACGTCAAATCCGCCGTCCAAAGCGTATGATAGTCCCCCGTAAGCACTACCAAATTCTCCACCCCATACTCGACAACCTTCTCCAGCACCCTCCTTCTGTTCGCGCGATAACCCGCCCAGCCGTCGTAGTAGAGCGGCGCGTCCTTGGACCATGGTATTGCCGTCTCGTTGAGGTTCGAGAACTGGATCTGTTGGCCGAGGATGTTCCATGTTGCGTTGCGGGACTGCGAGTCAGAGAGCTGGTTGTAGAGCCATTGCTCTTGCGGGGCGCCGAGGATGGAGCGGTGCTCGGAGGTGATGGTGGCGGTGTCTTCGCTGCCTGCGTCGCGCGAGTAGTAGCGTGTGTCGAGCATGATGAGGGACGCCAGTTTGCCGAATTTGAAGGTGCGCCAGATCCGTAGTGAGTCGTCGGCCTGGACTTGGCGGATGGGCATCCATTCAAAGTATGCGCGGATGCCGTTGTGCATGCGCTGCTCCCAGGACGTCCATTCGAGGTACATCCAAATCTGAGAGGCGGTGCTGCCGCCGGTGTAGCCGTTATTGGCCACTTCGTGGTCGTCCCAGACGGGGATCCAGGGGAAGAGTTTGTGGTTGAGGAGCAGGTCTTCGTCGGTGCGGTAGGTGGCGATGCGGAGGCGGTAGTCGCGCAGTTGGATGGCTTCTTTGTAGGGCTTTGGGATGCGCTCTTTGAGGATTATAGGCAGGGGAAGCTCGTAGATGTAGTCGCTGTTTGGAGTGGTGTTATTAGTATTGTATAAATAGTCGTGAAAAAAGGAAGGACCAATGATAGAGATGTACATACCCAAGATGCAGCACATAGTCCACAGAGTCCTTCCTCGCGACATTGCCATAGGCGTTAAAATACCCCTCCGCATAATTTGCACACGAATACACGGCAAACCGTAGACCTCCCGGCACCTCATCATCCTCCGCGGGGATAGTCTTTGTGCGCCCCACCTCACTCACCTCCCCGCTTGCCCCGCACGCCCGAAATCGATACCAGTAGGTGGTAAACGGTCGCAACCTCTTCGCCTCCACCTTTACCGTGTAGTCGACCTCCCCAGACGTCTCTGTCTCCCCGCCGTCTGCAATGCTCATAAAGTCCTCCGTGGCCGAGATCTCCCACGCCACGCAGACACGGGCGGAGGCGGGGGCCCCGCGGTAGAGGTGCTTGGTAGAGTCGACGCCTGAAGGCACGGCGCGCGTCCATAGGATCACGGAGGTGTCGTAGGGGTCGCCGCTGGCGACGCCGTGCGTGAACTGGAGGGGTGTGACCGTGGGGGTGGAGCGCTTGGTGAGGTGTGCAGCGGGGCGGGGGATCTCGAGACCAGGGTGGTTTGTGGAGGGGGAGCGAAAGTTTAGGTTTTCGGCGAGTGCGAGGGCGCACAGGCACAGGAGGAGTGTGAGCAGCAGCTGCTGCATCGTTTGTGGCTTGCTGGCTTGCTGGCTGGATCGTAGAAGTGCGGTTGTCAAAAAGCAAACAGGCAGAAGACGGCACTCTCCACGCAGCGAACGAAGGATCAGGGAATTAAGAGATGGAGATGGAGGGATGGATGATCAGAAAGCCACATACATAAGGAACTGTATATAAGTAGTCCTTCTTTTTCTTCTTCTCCTTCCTGTGGGGAGAGGATGTGTGCTTGCTCTTAATCTCCCCTCTTCTCCTCGCTGGGACGCACGTGTGGGCCTATTTACTCTTCCCCCCCCCGCGCTCCGTCCCTTCCCGGCTTCTGGATGTTCGCCTTCCCAGTCCTGATATGATGATGCAGAGGGAATCATGTCCCGGGATTCAGGAATCCATAGTGACGTATGAGGATTAAAGCAACCGGGGGACGCTCTGCTTACTCCATAACTGCGACTCTCTTCTCTCTACCTAGCTCTACTCATGACGGGTCTTTATCCTATTGGGATTTGGGGCGGCATATATCTATCTACCGTTCCTGTTTAACCTTAGGTAAATTATAAACCTCACCGCTGGAGAAGACAGGATATCGTCAAGCTCGTATAGTAGGTGACTAGGAAGCTTACTGGGACAAGAGAGTCTCGCTACCCCGGCTTCATGGTTGGTGCCTGCGGAAGAACATCAGGACGCTGCAACTGCATGGTGATTCAAGCAGGGTTCGTTCGGGGCCGGGGTTACGCCGACAGTCTGACGACAGGACAGGGTTGCGGCAGGGTTGGGGATTTGTCAATATCAGAGTCGGACGTCGTGGGAGTCTATTCGTGAGGAAAGTGATTAAGAAACAGTTTGTGGAGTTGTAACTTAAGTACATACATGTTCGCCGGGTCATGTTAAGAGTGGTTCATGAGAGCTTAAGTCGAGTTCACGGGAATTAGTTGTGCGTTCCAATGGCTGCGACGGAACCAAGCTATTAGAAGAGAATGAAGATGATAATGCATTAACAGGACTAATAGAATCTCTAGCATTATAAGCCATGATTGAGGATAGACTGTCAAGCCACGGTTCAACAATACCGTACGGCAATGCCCTACTACATGTAGTAACCGTAATGGCATATGAACATCCCATGGCATGCACGTTCACTTCTCCGGCTTTAGCTGTACTCTCTACATTAAGTATCTTAGAACCCTATAGGTACATGTAGTTAAGGTTAAAACAAAATCACCAAATTCTCAAAACCCAGTACTGATGCCATGGTATCAATCTCAAAAGCGCCCAAGTCACAAACCTTTCCAATTTGCAGAAGGTCTGTCTATAATACACTACATCCGACTCGACAAGGAAAACAGACCATACTTACTACATGTACATAGTTCGTTGTTCCCATGTCGACCACATAGCCAACCCATGCAACATTCCTTACCTCTCAACCCGATGCCTACAGTGACAAGCACTGTATACGTATATAGGTACGTATTCTCCTCTACCCGCTTCACATAACATTCAGCGGCTTAATACCTACCCCACCCCCTTGCAGATGTCTTAATACCTACCCCACCCCCTTGCAGATGTCTTGTCGCTGCCACTATCAGTCCGGGGTAAATACACCCCAGCCTCGTATTATGTGCCACCGCGGCGCAGCTAGCTAGTCTTGAAACGAGACTTGACTTACAAGTGTAGTAGATGCGAGTTAGCCAAGAGCTTGGAGTGAGCTCTTGATGGCCAATTAATTGATTGCGTTTGGTGATCTAACCAGCGAGTGAGAGAAAGTGGAAATAAAAGTGTAGCTATATAAGAGTCATCTGTTAGCTCAAGTGCAACTGCATAGGATGTGCACTTCATGAGTACTAGGTGGCTAGCTATTGGTCCTTTGTATATAAACACGGACCGGGAGGATCCTGAAAAATAGGTAGCTCGCTCGGCCTTTTGTAGAATCAGTAGCTCTGTTCCAGAAACTATTGGTTGGTGCTGGTTGGTGGCTGCTAGTTGTTGACTTCTGGCTTCTGGTACAATTATATTAAAGGCCGACCAGCTCAACTATGATAGACAGTGCACCTTAAATACCCTATCTCTTCATCCTCAATCTGATACCACCTCGGCCTTGAGACCTACAGTTTATCAACGGCAAATACTGGCTTTATCGACTAGAAAACCTTTACACTGCCTCACAACTAGTTGTCAAACAGTGTAAGTACCTTCAGATATGTGAACGACAAAGTAAGGCTCCTCGAGTCTAGATCTAGCTGACAGGATATAAAGTACCGCGGCTGAACGGAGTATAGAAAGATGAGATACGAGGATGAGGAGCCTAAGCTCCAAGACCATTATCTGGCTTTTTTGCCTCGAGGTGCTTCGAGGCTATAATGGCAATGCGAGGAGGCGGAGACGAATTGCCGCACAAGACAGTGTAGGAGACGGTTGAGGGATGGTGAGAGATAAGCAGTTTCTATTTGCCCTAACATATATACAAAGTGCACATTTCCCAATGACATTCTCATTACTGATTATGTACCGTGGAATATGTCAACACGAAGTACAGCTATCCCCACATTTTGTTATCTACTTCCCCCAAACTGCAATCTTCCAGAACACAAAAGCAGACACACAAACCCGATGGTTATATGCATTGTCAATCCCCCTACATCTACATGTAGCTAGCATCCATATCAAACACAGCTCACCCCCGTCTACCTAGGATTCCCGCGACTATACTCATTATCCCATACGCCATTATCAATGTTGGCCAAAATCGGTCTCTCACCACTCTCCAGCTGCCCCTGCGTCTCATACGTAGTCTCGCCATTATTCAGCAGCCTCGAGTTCTCGTCGATAATGCTTTCGATATCATCTTCCTCATTCTCCAGCGCCCTCGCCCTCTCGTCAGGCCTAATCCTCAGTCCCTCAATAGCACGGCTTGTCCCATTGCGCTGCCCGTCATTAATTGACCCATCCGCCAACAGCCTCTGCGTGGCCGGCGCCTGGTTCTGCTTTCTGCTGCTCATACGGTAGGCAACAAAGATAATCCCCTTAATTCACACTGTCAGCTATAAAACACCCCAAAACGCCACAGACAGCAGCCGTACCTTGCTTAGCAGCGTCACCGCCGCAACCGCCATAAACACGCTGGCCGACAACTGGTGTTTCTGGCTCCACGGCTCATAGCACGACGTATGCGTCTTACTCTGTAACGAGCACTGGTTTGGGCGCGTATTCTTATCCGGGAACGGCCACGCCGAGTCAAGATACGTGTTGAACCCGCAGCACCTCAGTGCGTCCTGGACAGCCTTGATGTGGGTCGCGTCCTTGGCGCGGAACCAGGCCCGCCATGTCCGTTCGAGCGGGCAGGCGATGGCGGACTTGGGCATGTTGTTGAGGGATTGGGTCACGACAACGGTATCGATAATTATCAGCAGGATCGAGATCTAAGTTTCATTTTTCATATTATCAGTCTCCAGCAGGTGGTGGGAGAGCGCGTGAGGGGAGCTCTTACGACGCCGGTCTTGATGTCCCATTCGGGCCGCCCGCTCTGGGCGCCGCGCGGCTTGTTGGTTAGGTAGCGCATTGCGGCGAAGTTGGCTACGGGGAGGAAGGTTGCGGCTTCGGCGAGCCCGGGGGTGATTGGCACGTGGAGTTTTTCTACTACGGACCTGCAATTGGGTCAGTTCCGAGCGGGTAGAGTAGATAAGCTAGCTGGGGAGAGGGAAACGTACCAAAAGTATGCCGCGAGCGCGACAAGGACGGTTGAGAGCTATTGAGCAACATGAGCAAACACTCACCCCGCAATGGAGAACTAGCTAGAGATGGCTTACCACGCAGAGAGCTGTGATCATGGGCGATTGACCGAAGGTGAGCTTGCGTATTAGTTCTCGACCCGTGGTGTTTGTCATCTTTGCAATTGTGGACCTTCTTCCAGCCGGTGGTTTTGCAGAGGTTGATGGCAATGGATGAGTGTTGTGGAGAAGAAGACGAGAGCTCTTATCGTAAGCCTTTTCTTCTCTTTATGAGTAGGCGTTGGTGGTGGGATAGATCCAGGCAGCCAGATTACAGCTGGTGGTGTGGGGTGAGGTGAGGGTTGGGAGTTGACGCGTGCTACCCCTGGAAACTGAAATCAAAACTACTATGGGGAGAGTGTTCGGGTTCGACCTGAAAGCGGTGTTTGGCCTGCACCTGGCTGGATCGGGCCAATTGACCGTTTCTGGTGCTTGTGCTTGCGGACTCAGAAGAAAGCAGGTGCAGACCAACGTTGCGATAGCACAAACCAAACGCTATACTTTTCACTATCTTACTACATACATGAATTGGTATCTTACTACATGAATTGGATGCCTGCTTCTTGATCGGCACTGGGGGAATCATGAGTTATCACTCATGGCGGTGGGTTGCCTGAATTTCTTGGCGGTTGCTAGCTGGATTTGGCTAGGATTACAAGTAGTTACTACCAATGCTAGCATTAGATTCTGACATTCGTTTGGAAAGTACTAGATTTTTTAAATTTGAGGAAGGCCTAGGAAGAAGGTAATCCAAAGAAGGGGGCCTTAATTGAAATACGACATGGATTTCTACAGTCATATCAAGCACTGTATAAACATTGCGTGGATCCTGGAAGAGTGTACGAAAACCCCGAAAGAGTGCGAAATTCTGACATTTTTTATTTGATAGGATAACTCTTATTCTCCTGGTTTCTTGGTACACCTCCCCCCAGACTCAATATGGAATGTCTGATTTCTATCTTGACGGTGATAAGAATTGTTTTGTGGTTTAAGTAGTGAAGAGATTTACTTGGCCATGGCATGGACGAAGCTGCTTCATAAGACGACAATATCAAAAATATGTTGGCAAGGTGTTGGGCTCTACATATGGAATTCATATTCATGGCTTTACGGTTTTTTTGTGGGATTGTTTCAATTCTTAGAGAAAAGCAATGATCGGAAGTTGAGCAAATAGGTTTACAAGAGTTGCGGTGCTATTATTTTAGTATCAATTTTTTTTTTTAACTATTGCCTACGCCTATTCGGTGTGTATGTCAGTCAATAATTCACAACTTCATACATATTGATGAAAGCTTTGTCAAGGGATATATGCTCACCATGGAGTGATTTCTAGGCGAGCAAGTGGCTGTACTCTTCCTTCAATATATGTTCCCGCACAAGCTTTTTCATATTACCATCCAACTCGTCAAGCATTTCCTGGTCACTCTTTAACTTCTTGAACCTTTTAACGCCATTACCTAGCTTCTCGAGTATCTTAAGGTTATCCTTTAACCTTACTATATTATTCGAGAGCTCTGTCTGGTCCTGAAATAATGACTCCACCATGTTGTCGGCTTCCTCACCCCCTGAGCACGCAACGCAATAGTGATGCCAAAGTCATTCTTAAAATTCGTCAAAGCCTCCGAAATCATTTCCAGCTTCTTTCTGAACAGCTCGCGCCTCACCTGAGTCTCTGAAACCTCCTTACGAAGCAAGTCGATACTTTCTTTATGGCAAACCTAGTTCTTGAGGAGAATCACAGCCCCATTCTTCTTTCTCTTCTCGCGGGCATATTGGGCCTTTCTTCTGTTGCTCGTAGTACGTCTTTCTCTGGCAAAGATATAGGCCTTCCATAAGAGGAAGCCAACGTGCTCTTTGTTGTACTTTGGGTTGTCCACGATGGTGCCGAAATCTGACGGGAACTCGATCTTGCGAAGAGCCTCGCATATACCCTCTTTGTGCAGTGTGCGCACGCGGCGGTCCGGGAGGTACCTAGCGATGAAGTCCAAGAGGCGCTTTAGAAGGTTCTCTTGGATGTTGAGGTGTGTACAGAGTTGCAAGTGCGTGTACGGTCTACGGTCTGGTACTTTGATTTCTTCACTCCCGCCCAGGGGGCGCCGCGAGATGAAGGGGAGGTAGCACGGAGCCGCGGGCGAAGCGGGTTGCAGAACGGATTGTGGATCGGACTCGGAGGGTGGTGGGGTAGGAGCCTTTTTCGTGGCTTGTTTGCTGGAGTTTCTAGTTCTGTGGGGTTCTGTTAGTACGGAGATGAGGAATGGGAAAAGAAATGGAGTTAACCTCATTATTGCTGGAGAGCTGCGTCGATCAGGAATTACTCATGGGGGAGTAGCAGCTTGGGGGAGTGATGGTAAAGAATGCTTTATTTAAAGGAAGACATTACGCCGAGAAAACTTTCTGCCAAACAGCCAAATCAGCCGGTGGAGAATATGAAAAAGCGGACATGAGAAAAAGCGGACATGAGAAAAAGCGGACGTGGAAGAAGGAACTCCAACAGCTACTCAAAAAACACAATGTAGACGGATTTGATTCTCCACTATGTACTAGTAAATGAAAGATGCAATCTCTGGGTCTTGTGTATGCTGTTTTCTGGCATCACGATGGGAGGGTAAAGCTTAAGAGTCGCAGGACAAGGAGTTCTTTTTAACAATCAAGTGTTCCGAGTGATCTTTGGTGACTTGAAAAGAATTTGCTTGGCAAATCAGATATGCTCAATTCGACACAATAGGTGATAACCAAATGTGCCAGTCTAACACCATGCTCTCTGGCCAGCTTAAGGGTAAGCTAATGCGTATAATATCATGTTATCTATATATTTCTATCCGTTCGTTATTATATCACCATAAATGCAAGCTGTCCAAATAAGAAACTACGAATATATAATATCTGTCATGATGACGACTCTCCACCTTCAACCTCATATCTTAAGCAGCTTCCCAAAGTTCATCGGCAGAGCTCTCGCTTATTACTTAGACAAAAAAAATTCCGTTAAAAGTCGACAAAAGCTCTTCTATCTCGAGGCGGAATCGCTGTGTTGCCATCCAGGGCTAAACACGACTGCCATTAACCAACTGACTACATGTAGACTTTAATGAATCGATGTTTGGTTTAAAGAAAGCTGACTGTTAATCTGTTTCTTAAAGATAGCTAACGGTAGCTCTAAAAAAACGCATTAGTAAAAGCGCAATCAGCGTAACATAACATGAGCTCATCACTCGTCCACTAGCTTATGTTGAAGAGACAGCTTTACCCTCACAAATACGATTGATTGATGGCTTTGTGATCAGCGCAGTGGGTTTGTCAATGAGTTTTGTTACACGGAGATATGGAGACTAAAGGTAGCAACACTGCTTTCTACTCTAGTTAGGGAGCCTCTCTATCACATGAGTTCGTTACCGTTACCTCCCGAAGCACATCGATCCTTGAATTCAAGCCGGTTCCTCCCTTCGATCTGCGAGAAAATTTAGAGTTACATGGGGAGGGTACCTTCTCGCGTCCAGTCAGGAAAGCATGTGGCCCGTGCAAGTGGTTTCTGAACCTTTGGAGCCTGTTTGACGACGTTAATGGGTTAAGCCAATCAACTCTGAAATACATGGCATGCCCTGTGGTTGCTAGGTACCGAAAACCCGTTTTGGGTCTACCACGCTCCAGTACGCCAGCTCGTGATTGGCTCGGTTGTTACAACGACGCAGGGCGGCTACCGAGATATCAGTGCGACTGGCGATGTACAGACAATTGAGATCTGTTAGCTACAGACTTAGAAGTACCGGTATGATGAGCAAAATAATGGACTCAATGAGTAGAGGAGCGGGGTAGCTATAGGTACTTTGATAGCCACTCACGTTAGTATATATCTGCCAGTGCACTGACATTCGAATTTGTATCTGTGGTTTTGTTATCAGGAGCACCTAGTATCTTAATTATCAGCAAAGATGTTTACACCGCTAGACATCGAGCTCTTCGTGCTCGTCAGCTTTGTGATAGCTTCTTCAATTCTCCTTTACTTTATCTTGAATCACGGCAAACCCTACGCAATTTTCTTCTACAACTGCTTTCTGAAACCCTTTTCTGGAAAGGTCACCTCCGTTAAACAACAGGATTCTCTCGAAAGTTTTTATAAAGGGCAGGCTGCGATCTATGATGCGACAAGAGGGCAGCTTCTTAGGGGCCGAGAGGAGATGTTGGCACTAGCTGCTGCGCAATTGAAGCTGAGGACCCAGAAGAAAAAAGAGTCTGGATCCACGGAAGGGAGAGTTTGGGTTGATATTGGAGGTGGTACCGGGTTGGTGATATCTTTTTCCCGGCAAAGCTTCCCTTCATACTGACTAGTAGCGTAATGACTAGATATAACATTGAACTTCTCAACAAATTCCTCCCAGTCCAACAGTTCTTTGAGAAGGTCTATCTTGTTGATCTTTCTCCAAGCTTGTGTGAACAGGCTCGCCAACGGTTCAGAAGGCTAGGGTGGAAGAATGTAGAGGTCTTGTGTATGGATGCTCGCGGTTTTAGCCTTGAAGACCGAAAAGTCGATTGGATTAGCATGAGCTACTCGCTTTCCATGATCCCCGAGTAAGCTCTCTATAAAGTAATCTTCAATCCACTAGTACGACAACTGACAGATATTAATTGAAAGCTTCTACTCCGTCGTGGATTCTCTTTCAACACTACTGTCACCGACAGGACTCATTAGTATTGCAGACTTCTACGTGCAATCCTCAACAACCTTTTCGGAAAGAACTTTTACGGGAGGTTCCTGGGACCGTCATGTCAATTGGTTCTCTAGACAATTTTGGAGGATATGGTTTGAGTTTGATAGAGTCAACCTTGATGAGGGAAGACGAGATTATATGGAGTACAAATTCGGGACTCTTCTCAACGTTAATGGCCGGTATGAGATAACCCACCTCCCGTTCAAAGATAATATTTTAACGCGCGCACAGAAACCGCCTCCTCGGGGGAATTCCATACTACGTCTGGATCGGATGTCAAAAGCTCCACTCTGCAGCGGATGTCCTTGATCGTGTCGATGCCGCCGCCACAGAATCACCATACCTTGCCGCCATCAATTCCCTCTCGCGAACTCACTCCTCAAAAACCTCCGCTGAAACAGCTCTCCAACTCCGCTCGAAAGGCTTTGAAGCCGCTGTCCTTAACCTCGCCGCAAACCTACCATTACCCAGCTTCTTCTACCAGAACCACCACTGGCGACTTTACTATGATGAAATGCTGGAAAAACACACCCAGTTCAACAACTCTTATATCTATGCTTTCACATGGGAAGACCCACGGGTTGATCATCGCATCCTCAAGATCAACCGTGACGATGTGATCCTCGCCATCACCTCGGCAGGTGATAATATTCTCTCTTATATCATCGACGGTGCGCCAAAGCGTGTCCACGCTGTTGATCTCAATCCCACACAGAACCACCTACTCGAACTCAAGCTCGCGGCCTTTAGTTCTTCACTCGACCACAAAGATCTCTGGAAGATGTTTGGCGAGGGACACCATGAGAAATTCTCAACAATATTGATGGAGAAGCTAAGCCCACATCTGTCGTCAAGAGCTTTTCAGTATTGGTGGGATAACCGGGCAGTGTTTTCAAAAAGTATTGGACTGTATGAGACTGGCCAGTCACGACTTGCGATAAAAGCGGCGAGATGGCTGTTTCGGTGCTGCGGCGTGGCAGGAAGTGTAAAGAGGATGTGTGAGGCTAGAACCATGAATGAGCAGCGAGAGATTTGGCAGGGCGAAGTGAGGCCAGTGATGTTGTCTAGATGGGTCAGTAAGTTCATAATCGGGAATGAACAGTTTCTGTGGCGGGCGCTGGGCGTACCGCCGAACCAGAGAGATATGATCAGGGAGGATCATGAAGGTGGTGATCACGCACAGGCAATGTGGGACTATGTGGTAAATACATTAGATCCAGTAGTAGATCAGAGTTTGTTGGGGGAGGATAATTACTTTTATCTATTGTGCTTGAAGGGATTTTATACAAAGAGGTAAGTAGGATGACAAACAGTGTCAAAGAAATGATCGAACTAACCAGTTATTGATAGATGCCACCCTTCGTACCTGACTGAGAAAGGCCACACCAAGCTATCAAAACCGCATGCATTTGATGGAGTAAGAATCCACACCGACGAGATCAGAGAGGTATTAGGTAGACTACAATCGGAAACCTTGACCATCGCAGTAATAATGGACTCCATGGATTGGTTTGATACCGACGGCATCGAAGCACAAAGGGTATGCATTTTTCATCTCGCCTCTTCAACCGACTTTTAGCTGACCTGCCAAACTATAGCAAATCAAAGCTTTGAACAACTCGATGAAGCTGGGAGGCCGTGTTCTTCTCCGCAGTGCCGGTTTGCGGCCGTGGTATATCAGGGTGTTTGAGGAGGAGGGATTCAAGGCCAAGCAGGTCATGGCTAGACATCCAGGAGCCTATATCGACAGGTATATATTAGTTTTTTCTTTCAATTCACTGTTAGCGCGCATGAGTTTGTCTAATGATTGGATTAATAGGGTCAATATGTATGCTTCAACCTGGGTGTGTACGAAGCTAGAGAGATTGTCGTCGGGGAGGCGGGAGAGTAGCTCTTCGGAGGTTGATATGCTGGAAATTTAAGGTTTTGGAGAGCTCCTTCCTGTCTGCTGGACGACAAAATAGATGTGTGTGTGTGGATGCAGTCATGTCCCAGATGCATACGCAGGCTGGAGTGTCACAGATCTAAAGTAGAGTGCTCTAGAGCCGTGAAGCATATTTCATGCTGTGCAACCAACTGCGATATCATCCGGTCACATAGGATAAAGACCATAATATTCTGGTTTGAACTTGTTACTCATTGAATGCGAACAAAGCTACATATATCTCATACGCGCGTCAACACTTGACACTCATAGGCCGACTCGATCATATACAGTGCACATCTCACGTCTCATGCCTAGATAAATCCCAATGCGAAAAGGAAAAGAAAAAAACAGGAAAAAAACACCCAAAACTCCACAGCAACAAACAAAAAACCCATATCCCACAAGAAAAAAAGAAAAGAATAAGGTATAAAAAAAAGAAACAAAAACTGCATAGTAACTTCACTTTAATCGCAAAGTGCATCTCGCGATCTCAACGCAACCTCCAAGACCCTCGCCGCCCACCGCCAGTAAAAATAAAGTGTGGCGAACCAACAGCCAAACCAAACGAAACAACAACCCCGCCCGGCCCGTTCCGAGCACCACCAAGCTAGCCAAACTAAGTCCTTCGGTCCCGCTTCTCGCGCTCCTCAGCCCTCGCCAACGCCGCGCCATGCCCACTCTCCGACTTGTTAAGGATGCGCTTCGCATTCGACAGCGAGCTCCTGCTGCTCTTTCCCACGGGTCTGGCCTGCTTCACATCTGCGGGATCGTTAGCATCAGATCCATCCACCTGAGCTGCGCCAATTGAAAAATAAGAAGAAGAGAAGACTTACTGCGCGCATACAGCCGCTCCGAGATTGCAGACGAGGTTGGCTCGCTTTTGATGTTCTTGTTGTTGTTGAAGCTGCGGGAGCTGGCGGAGCGCATGCTTTGGGATGCGCCGGTGAACTTTGAGGTCTTTTTGGAGTAGGAGATCTTCCATGTTACCATGGCGACGATGAGGAGGGGGATGAAGGATGCTTGGGGGGCGGACATTATCGTAGATTGTAGAGATATGGAGATGTGAAGATGTGGGGATATGTAGATGGCTAGATCGAGTCTTTGGTTTCCGCCGGAGGAGTATGTAGAGTACTATACTGTAGCTAAGCTAGGAGGAAGGAGTTGAATTCAAGGGAAAAGAAACGAGACAAGATGCGGGGGGGTGAACGGAACTATATAAATGCCTCTAGCTCTCCATCTACTCTACACTAATTAATCTGTTACTTTATCTCGTGGATTCAATACGTACCGTACGGGGGCCTTGGTTACTTTTTTTTCCACCTCGCCGCATATGCACCGTGTGCAAGTGCAGTGAGCAGCACTTTGTGTGTCACTGCACGATCGCGACAAGCTTATTTGCCCGCCCATCAGGATGGATGCATGTGAGTCTATTCCACTCACTCTATGGACATGTAGAGTACCTAGATACGGCGCTATGTACCACCCCGGCACACCCTCCGTCAAGAGCCTCACGGGGGTACCTACATTAACGCGACGCCGCCTTGCAACTTTACCTATTCTGAGACCTCTTTTAATCACTGCCCCCCCCCTTCCTCTCCAATCGCCTGGTTTCTGGCGTCACAGAGTTGATTATGATTATTCCTTGGTCATCCACCTGGCTCCATAATGGATAAGTGTCGTTGATTGTAAACTTTGAAGAGGTCATATTGGTTATGTCTATTTCGAGAGGGGTATCTTGGTAGATATGTCGGTCATTGGCATGGTACATACACACATGCTGTCCTGTGATCACTAGCTTGGTTTATTGCGCAATTGGGTTGTCTCACAAGCCACACAGAATGGGTGACATTGAGATTACTTTAGTAACAAGAGTCAATTGATATCAGAGCTCTACTTACTTATAGCTTTAGGCAGGGTGACATCAGAACTGAATTCTTTGTCAGAGAGGGGCTGTGCTCAGGAGATGAGTTACTGATTAGTATAAATGATGTCTTGTGAATTTTCTCCATTATGGTGATGATACTAACTAGATAGTAGTGATTTCTAGATCTATAGACGGCCAGTAGTATAAGATGCTCCAGGACACATCTAAGGTTCGCACACAACGAGGTAACGATGTCTGACTTGGGATGGGTTAAGAGCGATCCACTCGCTGTACATGTTCCCAGCACATATAGGTGATCCAGTGAACTTCGGCTAAAATAAATGACATAGGTTAACCATGGATAACGTGAATATTGATTGGTTAGACTAGAGACAAACCACAAGTACACCATCAAGCTCTTCGTGAATCGATTTAGAATTACTCCACTCCAGGCTAGTTCTTTCGTCCACAGCTGTATTATAATACCCGAACCTTCCATGGAAAGGTTTTCTGCTCCCCATATAGCCCAATTGTACTTCACAGAGAAACATAACAAAAGGGAGACCCTAGAATTAACGGCACAGGTCGACGTACCCATCGCATTAGTATTGCATGTAACAGGAAGAACATGGAAAACTCACGGCTGCGTGAACTCGGCAATAACCGTAACTTGGTTAAATCAGTATCAATCCAAATACCTTAAGAAACGGATTTTTGTAATAAACTCACCTAATTTCAGCTCTGTTCGCGAAGTAAACCCCCCCCCCCCCCCCCCCCCCCAAATGATCTGGGTCCTGGAGCCCATTTTTGAGGATAGACTGTATATTTCCTATAGGTGTCCCATGCCATAGTAAACGCCGGTTATCATTGATGCCAGTTAGTTTACCCCATCCTTTTGTATTCCAGTCTTCTTCTTCGTTTTGCCTCACGATTCGAAAAATCTGCACGTTCCAGTTAGGGATTGCGGTCAATCCACCGCTACCTTTAAAGTACTCATGAATCAAATTATAGTCCTCTGCGCTTTTGTGAACTGCATGCTTGTCTGTCAGAAACTTTTGCTTTAAATCGTTACTGGTGTCCAATTTTAGAAACTATCATACCGTATGTCATATCTTTCAATGCTACTAATTTTAAATATCCCCTGAGGGTGTCATCATGACCATTTATAGTAAGATTGATCTTGGATTTCTCGCTTTCCATAGAAGGTGTGACTAACGATTTAGCGCCTAGATGGTTTTCAGGACTTCCCAAAATATTAGCATCAAATTTAAAGCAACTTTCGGATATAATGGGGAGAATCTGAAAATAATATCCAAGGTAACATACACTGTTGTAGAGCCCGCAATATACTTTACTAGGTTATAGAAAGCATCTCTGGCTAATAATGTTGCGGGAGTATGCTCTGGCTCGTCGACACTTTCAGGGCCCATAGTTTGGTGCCCTTCTTCTTGAATTTTCTTTATTTCTGACTTGTAGACATCAATAAGAATGCATAAGGTCGCTTCAGGGCACTTGCCAGCGATGGTGTACTGATGTGTCACATTAGTGCTAATGTCGTTATCACTATATGTACTTAAGAGTGCATATGATTGACCACTCGAATGAGGTATGCTAGATTTCCATATCCGTATCTTATTAGCGTCCCCGAGTTAGTGGTATCCTCAAATTTCTTGGATAGAATTAGAAGAGATTAACCATAGTAACTACTTGAGAAGCAGCAGCAGTTTTCTTGGTATCTTCTGACGCCTCCTCAAGCCTAGAAAGCCGTTCTTCATACCGAAGACCGCTTTCTGGATCACTGTAAATAGATGACCCAGCGATAGCTTGGTCTCAGGTCAGTACACTATAGGCAAAATACCTACTAGCTACTATGAAAGCATTCCTGAACTTACTACGTTTTCTCCACCCAGGATCTTCAAAGATTAACTCTCGTATAAGCGCGTTTTGAATGCCTTTAATTTCTCCGAATTGATAGGTCTCCTCAACCAATGCCTTTCCCCTCCTTATTGAGTCCAGGAGCCAGCGGATATGAACAATCTTGATGGTTCCCGATTCCTTTGCGGATGCGACTGGATTTTTTTCTGCAGTAAGTATCAAGAAATTTAAACCATCAACGCTTCTCCTCGCCTATTTACCTCTTTTGATTGTTGCTTTATTTTATATGTCCTCGCTACAAATCAGATGCGTAGGGCTAGGGTTCCCCAAAATTTTGTTTCCTATGTACGGGCTGCTGAAAGTCCCACCATTGCTGGTAATCATATCAATCAAGCTCGCTTGTATCATGTGTTAATATGGGTTCTTTTAGTAGCTATTTGCTTCGACTTACTCTGGCTAGTACGTTTGCGTGTAAACCCAGACGAAGGGAGGGATCCAACCATTGAAATACAGAAACCATCGAAAATCTTTGCTGCAGCCATGGAATTAATGATTGCCGATCTTGCTTTATTGATTGAAAAGGTGTACACAGCTTATACTTATATGTGCTGGACAGGAATGAGTGGTTACCTACTGGCAAAGGGCCTTGACTTATATCATCGCAGCCATTCGATCAACAGAAGCTGTATCCATTGAGATACATAAATTTGACCACCATGTTCTCTTCTGGTAGGTATATGGTTCTTCTTGAAATCGCCCTGCTTTTGTTGGTACTGTAAGCATCTTGTAGGATCGATCACTCAATGAGGATTTTGATTAACGGGTTTTAGATAAAAAATTTGCAGATTCTGTGGTACAGATATTGAGACTAAGGATAGGTATTTTGTGCTTAGCATGGTTTGTGGTTGAGTTTGTTATTTATAGCCCAAGTATCTTTCTTTGAGGTTCATGGCTCATGAAATCTCACGCGGACGTCAAGTCACCTACTCGAACATTTTAGATGACACCTGTCTCAGTGCATTACTCATCCAATTGTACCATCTCCAAAAACCATGCACATTCTCAACCAAATATTTTGCTAGTATTCCATAGCTCAATTCATCTCATCTCGGTAGTATTTTATACAGAATTCCACCCCCGGGCATCTTCCCCCACATTCCATTGTCCAACATAATAAAAGATTCCAACTCCTTTTATTCCATCAACTAGTCCAATTTCCTGTCCATCCCGACCGATGGCCCAATAAGAAAAAGCAGTTTTGTACAAAGCAAATCAATAAAAACAACAACGCCTCCCAAACACCATAAGACTTACAAATGAAAATTAATTATGTACCGAGATGGGCAGATGCGGAAATAAGAAAATTAAGACAAGAGAAACCGCTAATGCGGATGCCAGCCCTGCACGGGCGTGGTTAGGTACCAAGGCGCTTAGCACCTTTGTTGATACCGGCAACTAAAAAAAAACCCAGTTAGTACAAGGTCCCAGATAAGTTGTCAATGGAGTTCAACGTACCATCCCACCACCTTGGCATACAACTGTATGAGTTGGTATCAAAGTTGACCGCCCTGTTGCAGTAGCAACGCCCGGACTTGTGGCTCTCGTCGTCCTGTGGACACCTTGAGCATGGCGGATGCGAGTATCCAAAGTCCGCGAAATGGTGGATCTTATCCTTAGGCGCAAACAATCCCACGCCTAACGAATGAACTGGTGCATCGCCCCATCTCTCGTAGAAGAACCCACCAGCGCTATCAAGGAACTCGAAATATTTGGTGTACGCCTCGGACCTATAAAAGTTGAGCGAAGCAATTTCAAAATTGCTCCAGAAATGGCAAAGGTTGTAGTTGCCATCGATTTCCTTATCGTCTTTCTTTGATGCCTTTGCTCCGTCAACGAGGAAGTCGAGCGAGTTGTTTTCATGCAAGTACTGGGGGTTGCGACGGATAAACTCCTTGGTCCGAGACCAAAGTGTCTTGATTGTGGCTTCGAATTCGTACATGGTGATGACGAAGCCGTAGATCTTATTGTTGGTGCGCATAAAGGTGAAGGGGTCGCTGTGCCACAACATGACGTCAGTAAATTGCAATGCTTTGAAATATTACTATTACTAAACTAGTTCACTTACTATTCAATGTCGCAGTAGAGCTCAATACCCGGCTCGACACGCCAGTACCAGTCATATTTCTTCATAACCTCCATGTTGTAGAAAAACCCTGTTCTCCTGTGTTAGTCCCCTATTTCTAGATCTCGACAAATTCGGGGGAGGTTACCTGAGTTGAAGCGGCACATGTGGCGATAAGACAGAGAACCGCCATAAATAATATTCTGTCTAGTCATTTCGGCCATCTCCTGCTTGACAATAGTTGTATTGATGGTCTTCGGGATCGACCAGGCCTCCTTCGGAATAACCTGGTATTCAACTGGGCCACTCGCCATTCCGGTCGTATATTCGATAAACTGTTGTGTTCACCATCAGTAAACTGTCTTGGCAGGACAACAGTGGAACAGAACGAGCACTCACATCCTTCGTAAACGGCTTATCGTTCAAGAAAGTCCACGGATAGTGGAACTTCCGATTGAACCGATCCTCCACACTCCTCATACTGCTCAACGCCTCCCTTATCTCCCTGTTACGCACCAACATGACCAGCGTCGCCTTCTCCGTCCCGTTATTGCTCTCAAGAGTCGGCTCGTTCGAGCACATCTGCATATTCGGCTCCGTCTGCTCCACAACCTGAATACTTGGGCTCGCAGACATTGTCTGCTGCAGCCTGTCGTTGAGGCTCTTCCGTAGCTCGGATGATGAGTAGAAGTTGTAGAAGATAGCGCAAAATGCCAGTGTGATGAATACTCGTGCGAAGTTCCGCTTCGATGCGAGGCGAGTGTAGAGAGCACCTGCTGCGGCCTCGGGCTGGCGCCATAATTTGGCTCGCTGGGCGCCCGTCATGTTGAAGGTTGCCCCGTGAATGTTGAACGGGAGTTGGGACGAAAGGTCCAAGACCTGCTGGGTGGTTATAGGGTAGGACGAGCGTTGGAACGATGCAGCAAGATTCCTTCAAACAGTAGAATGGACAAATGTACTGACTGCCCTGCAGTGGCAAACAAAACAATGGAGAAAAAGGAGAAGAATAAATCCAGTTATATAGCAAAATAAATAATAGTTGGCGAATGAAGAGTAGAAATGTAACGGTTTTGTATTATGTCGAAAAATTACTGGGCAATGCAGAAAGTGGGTGGTGGTGGGGATTCACAAGTGATATATATGGACTCTTGGATGTGAACAAGCTTTCCCTCCCGAGACACACCATAACTGCTCTACTCTATGTACTTTACGTCGACACTGTAACAGGATGGCCGATATCCAGGCCAGGAGTAACTTGTGCGCGGACGGAATAACCCTGGTCCTGACCAAGCTGACGAGTACACACTCCACGGGTAGCACATGCCGAACATTTATCTGGTTACTTTCTTCTTTTAGGTGATATGAACAGCCCTCGCATCAATATCCGTATGTACCTCTACATACAAACACATAAGCACACACACACATACTTACACTCACACACCTCTACAACATGACGCGCGCGCATTCAAAAGTCTGGGGAGGGTGGGGATTCAGGAGTGTTGGGCGGCGATGCAAGTTCATTCGCTCGTTCCTGGGTTCATCAGGACTTGGTTCACTTCTGGACCGATTCCCGAACACCGAATATCAACTAGTTGCCCGAACATGTCCCAAGTTTGGTTTCGCCTGGTCAGCACAAAATGGACGGACAATTCTCGGCCAGAGTCCGAGGTAGAAGGTTCCATCTAGCTACACTACCCTTTAAATTTGCTACAGTCCGGCCGACAGACAGCCTCTGGTAGTCGGTCGGGATCATCCTAGGTACCCATTGCGTCGGTCCAACGGGTTCCTCCTTTTCTCAAGAGTGAGATATTATGTGCCTTCTTTGTTTTTTTCCCGCAAGGTAATAATTACATGTATACCTGTTGGCCGAGGTAGGTACATGTATTTCACCTATGGGGAGTATGTATAATATTATGCATCTCTCTCATGTCCAGTCGATCTTCTCCTTCTTCCCCTTTCAACCGCAACAACTACATTTGTATATGAATCTGACTTCCAGAATAATTCTGTCAGTCTGTCAGTCGGGACGCGCGTTCCTATCTTTAACAAGCAGGCATTGGCTCCGAGACGTTTCCCAACTTATACGGGGTTAGTTACTCTACTTCTGACGTCGAATCTCAATTCAGAACCCCTACAAGTTGCAGTTTTTGATAAGAGCCTCTTTAACTTACCCCAAAAACCCTTTCCCCCTCAAAAGAAAAATTGCTTCTCTCACCCCGGCCGCTGTTTCACCCGGATAAACCGGCGACACGCCGAGACTCGTCATCGCGATTCTAACCCCTGTAGTTGGTACTTGCGCTTGTTTTCTTTACTACCATGGGAACTTGAGTAGAGTACCATGATAGATTCGACTCTTTCCAGAATTAATGAGGTGTGGTGTGGCCTGTTTCGTGCGGTGCTGTGCCTCTTAGCACCAGCGTTTCAGTGTCAACCCGTGAAAAAGGACGGAAAATTTCCACCATCCAGGGTCGGGTCCATTTCCATTTCCTGCGCAGCGGTACTCGTATACATATACGCATCCAGCATGTTCAGACGGAACTAGAATGGAAGAATGGAAGAATTAGAGAAGAAAAACAACAATATTGACTTTACGGTAGGCACAATAATACCTGCCACCGACTTGACCTTCCTTAACCCCGGCCCCTGTGCATCTGCACATCTATTAATAAGAATCTCTGGGCACGGTGTAGAGTAGAGTTTGTCAAATTCCCTTTTATAAATTATCGAAAAATGAAACCCAGTTATGGAATCCAACCACAGTTTAGAGGTCAATATTCAGTGAGCATCGAAACGGAATTAAAGTATCAAGATCGACGTTAGGCCTAAGTATGTAATCCACTCGAAACAGCTAATGAAGATCCCCATGCCGGTATACTCTCTACCGAAGAATGGACTTGGCAGATATCATGGGGGCCGGCTGCACTGTGCACATATTTAGTTAACGGGTTCTCAGTTACTTTGTTCCGAAGTTTCTGTTCGACTTCTGTTTCTCCCAGGTAATGATTATCTCTCTCCCCACTTTTTATATTAGTAGCTTCGTCTTAAGCGGGGGAAATATTAAGGCAGAGCGAGGTGGGGGAAAAGTCGATGGTAGGCAAGGTACGGTTATATGTTTTCCTGGATTCGTTACAAATGTGTTGCTTCATTATGAGGTGGGTGCCAATGACCAACATCCGTGTTTGTAATGCAGGTTAGACCGTCACCACCTTAATTCTTTGGAAACAGCATGTTGATTGTGGTAAAGATCTGTCCTGACCAGTTGTGAATTATGGCCGATAGAATTAGGCGAAGATTTATCATAGTGAGTGTGGTGGTATGAAAAAGGCGATTCGCGGGGAAGCTGAATATACTGAGGATAGTTGTTAGCATTACCCTCCTAGATTCAACAGGAGAACTGCCTACATTCACAGCTACAGGTAAGAGCGTCTGGGAATATTGAATCATAGCCTACATACCTTCTTCCTTACCACCATCCACTTTACATGCCCAGACAAAAACTCTCACCGAGAGAGTTATGGTATTGTCGGCCCTGTAGGCCACGAATCAAAGACCTCATGCTCACCCAGTCCCATACCCGGTACGGGATATTCCAGGTTTTCGGCATATGGCATATGCGGGCAATCAATCATTCGTGATATGATGAGGCAACAAGCCTTCCAGTATGACCATGACCCTAGTATCTTAAGGAAAGACGCATGGTTCGTTTGGGGTCAGATTAAGCTATGATATATTGTCTTAGCCCCCATACAGAGCCAAGCTCGTCAATTGTGGAGGAATGTCAAGTACCGGATCGCGGAGGGACTCCTGAAACTCTCCCGAAGTATTGCGGATCCTTTTATATCCATTTTTTTGAGGATTAGCCACCAACAGAAGCTTTGATGATGGTATGGCCTGAGTGAAGGGTGGAAAGTGTATCATCTCACACAGTGATCACTTAATTTGGCCCCTCTGTGTAGTTGAGGTCTCAGCTGTTTTTCTCCTCACCAGATAAGTGACTTTGCACGTATTCTACCTCGAAGTACGTATGCAAACCTGCGACGCAGTGTGTTACGCACACACCCTCTAATGGGCTTAGCGGAAGGTCCCGCATTTACCGAAACTTAAGTACATGTAGTAAGGCCATCCCACCCCTTGAAACCTGTTTCGCCCTCCCCACACGAGAACGCCGAGTTCAGCAGTGTGAACAAATCTTCAAGAGCAACAAACTTTGACCGGGGTAAGAAACAATAAAAAAAACTCAATCACTTTACTCTCCTAGAAGTATATGCGTATGATGCTTCTTGCTCGGAATGTTAAGTCTAACGTGGCTAGCGCCCCTAAATACTCAACTTAGGCGGTGATAGATCTCCCTCACCTATCCCCATGGCGAGGCGGCTTTCTCAGGCTCAATCTAACCGGTCATATTTCTTAAAGAAGTCACAGGTTGTCTATCGCTCACCAATTTTTCCAGCCACCCATACCATATGGTGTGCGCGTGTACTAGATGAGGCGCACAACGCGCGTCGAGTCCCGAAAGAGGTAGGCCTACACCGATAGGAATTCTGTACGGCAGGGGTGTTATAAGTTTATTTCACCGAGCGATATACATGTCAGTGCCTTATAGAGTTTGTCTTCTTATATATCCCTCATGCCAGAATCAATTGTAGTGGGTCCGGAGTGTGAGGTGAGTAGGAGGAAAAGGTTTTTACAGCGTGATGAATTGCGGTAAGTACAATTCATTACTCTATATATGCACGGATATATATGAATGGCATAAGATACACTTTTGCACATACTTTAACAGGACCCCCAAGTTGATAAGGTTTCGCGAAAATGATATGAAAAAAATGGATAAAGTGGTTAGAACGTCAAATTCCCAAGAAAATGAGTGATATTCTATGATGCATATAGTGCAATTCTTTTCCAGGGCCAGGAGAAGTATTGTATTTCAATTAAATAAAAAGCTTAGACGTGGGCTCGTTTTATGACAAATTAGAAAGAACACACATCATGTCAACATGAGCGTCTTTGTACCCCGTTACTAAGGCGGGACAGATCAAAGGCGGCGAAAAAAGCTAATAAATTATTCTTAACATACTTATAAATAACTTGTACCGTATCACCACATATGTCCTATCCTCCTTATTCCGGAAGCTAGAACTCGGTGCCTCACTCGTCCCAAAGATCGACCGAGTGACATTTCGTGATCCAATCTGATTCTACTGTTCGGCATTCGCGAACAAGTACACGTGCCATCCAGAAACTTCCTCGAATAATACTTTGCGACCATACAATTGACAAGCCGCGTACGTACAGAAATTTTACTTTTATCTTATATACAGGCGGTAGCAAACCGAGATCATCGGTTTTATTAGTACTTGTTATCACCCTTCGGGTAGATTTTACCTGCGAGCACTATTCTTCTAGAACTATCGTCCGGTGCGGGCTCAGCGCTTGTTTTTGCAGTTCCAATAATCTAGTGTCGAGACCATAAAATGCGAGTGATAATGTATGTCCCGTAAGAGACTACATGCATATGTACATACATATAGTATTACAAAGTAGCCAACTAGTGGCAGTCTCGGGATCTGATTTTTCCTGAGAACCTACATCAATCATCGTCCAGTTTGTTTTACACCAATCTCTAATATAGTACTTGGGTATTTAGTAAAAGGTCATGAAATTGGTGGAACGGGCTAGTAGTCAGCATAAAGATTAGACATAATTAATACGAACCCGCATAGATTAGATTTAGATTGGTAGAAATAAATTTATTGTGCTTTCAATTGTGGATTTTTGGTGATGAAAGGAATCTTGTTCTCCACTATAGCTAGGTTACGCTGATTCAGTACTAACTTTTAACATAACCCTAAACCTATGCTAAGATGATATGCGTTGTTAGGAAGTCTTTCGTGAGTGGGAGTATCGTTGACGTCTATAAATTAAGAACTTTAAGTTTAATATAGTAGATCATGTCTATCAAGCGTATGCGTCCTTCACAGAAATCATAATAAATCACTCGGTTGCGTTTTACATATGTAAAACTAGTATTCCCGCCGCCACCTCGTGGTATAAGGTACATGTACATACATGTAGGCTCATAGTACGGCTCGAGCCTTCCAAATTCGCGGTTGAAAGATAGAGCATCGTGCATATACAGCCACTCTGCAAAAGTGTTCGTGATTTAGTTTTAATGTCAGTGCGCAGTGTGGCGCACCCGTGGAGTTGATGTTATTAATGTTGAGATTCAAAACAACGAAAAATAGATAATATAGTTCGTGACTGTATATAAAAGAAAGTAGGTCATTAATCACCTTCAACATTGATTTCGGGCGCCATTGGTCACTAGGAAAGTCTTCTATTGGGGGTTTTGATGGTCCGCCACGGTTACATATGAAGAAATGTCTCACTCCGAAATCGGAATCACGAACACTTTTGCAGAGTGGCTGTACATATTCCCGTAGTCTTGTTTTCAGGTCTTTACAATCGTCGCTTGTGCTGCATGTGCAGAGAATCAACAATCTGGGCTCCAAACTCACCCCTACACCCGTGTTATAATGTTACACCTGTAAATAAGTACATCTTCTTGTGTATCTCCTCGGACAGTTATGTAGATGTCACTTCAGTGAGTGATTGTGTGTGATGTATGCGCCCCATGTTTTCTTTGTACCACCTAAACGAAGAAGTGTGAGGTTAATTTGGGAAGGTGAAGATAAGCGCTTTACCTACATGATACATGGAATTGGTATTGGTGATGACGTATCTACCGAATAATTGCTTTTAGTTGATTACATTTAGTCTCTAGATCTCCTTACTCTAGACTGGTACGCGGTGGTGAATAAAATCCTCGCGAGACTTCGATGTACCCAGGCCCAGCGAATGACATGAACCTATAAGTGCTTTGTTTCAATCCGGCCTCCCATCACCTTCTTATGACCCAAACTTAACTTTCATCATCCGGCTCACATCATTATATTAACCTTCTTTTAAAACGCCGCCTTACTCAACTGGCCCTCAACGACATCTATAGAATAGATGGGGCTTATTAGGCCGACTCGTTCCCAGGCAACCATGTGTTGTAGTTACAGGTACATAGATCAGGTCACACGATTAAAACAATTGAGAATAAAGGTAAGTTTCATTTATTGATTCCCATATTTGTTATCCTCCACACACATGCATCTCATCTCCCAAAAAGCAAAAAGCATCAGCACGTGTTCAACATACTCGTCAATGCTGTCCTCTCAGCTGAAGTCACAGACAATGCCCACACACTCTTCACCTTAACCCACATCCTTGCATAGGTGCAGTAGTAAGATGCTGAAAACAAATATTAGGTTCACTTCTTCTTCCTCAGCTCAAAGGAGATGGGACTACTTACTAAGAGGTGGCTTCCACGCATCAGGCGACTTATCACCCTTCGCCTGGTTCACATTATCGGTGACCTGTGCCACACCGTCAGTTTATATTTCCTCGAGGCAGTAAAAGATTAAGAACTTACAGCAATCAGTTGTGGATTCGTGAGATCATTGGCAAAGGACTGACGTTTGGCTGTCGTCCAGGCGTTGGCTCCCGACTTCCAGGCATTGGAGAGTGGCACAACATGGTCGATGTCCTGCGGTAGATGTGTTAATGCCTATGTCATGCAGATATCAAGCCAGATGTGGTAATGAAAACTTACAAGATCAGAAGCGGCGGTCCAGGTCGCACCGTCGTAGGGCGAGAACCAGGTCCCGCTTGAGGCTGAACAGTCGCTGGCCTGGACTACGTTGGATCCGTCACGGGCGAGAACTACCTCACGAGTGCTGTTCTGTTATCAGTAATTGGGTTTTTGAATGATTACCAGACGCCTTACTTGCAAGATCCGCTCTGGGTAATCCAATGCGGGAAGAGATCACGGGAGTAACCGGTGGCATCTGTGGTCCTTGTGGTGAGAGCGGCAAGCATGGTCTTTGCGGAAGCGGCAGTGGGAATATTGGGAGGAGTTCGCTTCTCGAGCGTAGGGGCTGCGAGGGCGGCCATAACGAAGAGGGCTACTGCGGTGAGCTTCATGGTTGAGTATGTAAATGGTGAATACGAATTAAGTGAGTTGCTAGTGAGAAAGTCAACTTGGAGAATCAGACAATGGAGAGAGGTTCATGAGCCTTTATAGAACTGAATTCATGCTCACGAGAATAATATCTTCAGCTCTAGCATCTTAGAGCTGTCTTTCTGTTGCAGATCATGATCGATCTCTCAACCCCAATTGGCTATCTCTATTCACTATTGCTGCTCCTTCCTTTTCCGTGAAACATCAAGGATGTCCCCTTACTCGAGTCAGGGGAGTCATTACGTTCTTGCGCTCGTGGTATATTTTACAGGCTCTCGTTATCAGATACTGGGGTACTTTAAGGTACAGTACTTTACGATTCAACTCACTAAACCCGCCACGGTTTTCGCCTCGATCCGCTAAGGCGACCTGCATAATTATTACTATCAGTAGCCTTAGGAATCTCGGGTCCGCTTGGTTCCGACAAGTAAGGTTATTTCCACCTTCTGCAAAAGGGAAAGGTATGACGTCCAAACAGAGTTGTTGCCCCTGGGCTTTTGAATTAGAAGTTATTTAACATTAGTAGTGGGTGTGGAGGTTCACCAATCAGGTCGATAGTAACAACGGTAGATTTGTTTGACCTAGGGCGCCTTCCATTTAGTCTGATCTCGCCCCGCAATCTCTTATTATCGAGATAAAAAAGAACCTTATCGTACCTCCGAGCCAACGAACCCATGATAGCCGGGGATCTCCAAAACGTCCTTTTGTACCTTCCGGTTTAGTGCAGCCCTTTGACTTACATAATCTCCCTGGGAAACGTCTGAAACTTCTTGGAACTTGGCACCGAGTATTTATGGTATTGACCTTTGGCTATGATAGCGCTGGGCACGCGGGCCGGCGACGTACTAAGTTGCTTCAACCCTCTGCGGTATTCAGTTTCGCTTCATTGAGTTGAGAGTTGAAATCATACTTTTATAGGAAGGCGGCGGCCTCCGTGTAAATATCGTGAACCTTGGCCGAGTACGTTGGGGTACACGTGCTTATTTACATGATAGCAGTGGCTTACTTGTTAATCTAAATACAGACAATACAACGCCTAACCAATATTGTAACTAATCAACCGCAACGGACTTTGCTACAGATTCAGCAAGCGATGTTTGGGGTTTGCTTACACTTGGGACATTTATACGGCGGTAATACCTATGATCGCCCCTCTCATATAGGATCCTGCTATCATAATAAACCGTTGGGTAGACAGGGGACCGTCTTTTATCAACTTCTACGATTGATTATCAAGCCTCGGCGCCGAAGCCAACAGAGAGCAGCGATGGCAATAACTTCACATGTGCCTATCAATTGCCGGTATATTATACACCTATGGCGCCGGATTGGATAAAAGATCTGTTCGCTTAAGAGCGAGGCGTGAAATGCGGCTACTAATTATTTTGTCGTGCCACTGATTACGTTTACGCATCATGCTTTATCACTCGGCAGCTCACCCGCAGATAATACATTATCAATACACCGGAGTTATACTTAACTAACCTAGACATAAATACTGCAAGAGGTTTGGATTTGGATAAATTACATGGGATGTCCTTTACTGACCCATTATTTTAGTTGGTAGTATCAGGAAATCGAACAAACGTAAGGATAGTTACTGAATAAAGTCCTGTGCCTTGCACGTCGGAATTACTGATTTCTGTCACGAACGTTTCTATCCCGCTGAGTGGTATCCTTGCCGAGAGTTGCTCTCACTTCTTGCTTGCTACATGCAATATTATAGGCGATTGGATATCTTACTTAAAAGCTGTTGGTACGAATCGGGATTTATTGGAGATTGGGATGGGGAATGAGCTGTCAGGAAATCTTTAATAAATCTGCGGTGGACCTCTGCTGTACCTTTTTCTACTGTTTCCTATTATCCCGCTACGAATTTTATATAGAATTAAGTACTGGCCCTACGTGCCATTAAAACTTGAGACTTGAATTTCATTGGTGAAAATACAACTCATAAATTAAAGATCGACTTCAAATGCGTGGAATCGATATCTAATGAATAAAAAGATCATCCCTACAACACTGTCCATAATAACACACATAAGGTACAACGTACGCTTTGTGTGTACCTAGATAGCTAGGTGGTAAATTGGTGGTGGACACCATAATCCCTTATTATCCCCCTCTTGGCCAGTTCTCAGCTGCCTCTTTCTCCCCCTCCATTTCCTCAGGCATTCTTCTCAAATCTCTGGACTCCCCCACCCCTACCTTCTAAAAGAAATTTATACATCAAAATATCAGGGTGACAAAACCTTATTACAAACTATTCGTCTCGTTCCATTTCGCTGCAGTAACATAATCTCTCATCTTGCTTGCATCCACAATTTGCAATTGGGGTCTTTGCAAGAGCATCGAACCATTCCTTGCCTCGAGGGGGGTACCGGAACTGGTGGCGGCGGCGGCGGCGGCGGATTCAATCGTGTAGGATGCAGAACCACGGACGGTGGGGGCGGTGAGGGGAGGTGATGCCCACCATTTATCTCCAGTTGCTTAGGCGTTGACATTGGGAGCGGCTTAGAGGCACTCGTCTGGTCTTCCGTTAGTAAACCGCCTTTACATGGTTGCTAGGAATCTTAATAATTACATTCGACTTCAGCCATAGTTTACCAGCCTCGTTCCATTTGTCAGCTGCAATTGCTGCCCAATGCCGCTGCAGAACCTTCTCGTTATTCTTGAAAGCCGCGCCCATGACGGATTTTGCGAATACTTCATCGAAACTCGAGTTTTCTCGATATTGCCTATTGTGGAGAATCATTTTTTGATCAACATATGCACGAAAAAGGATTTTGCTGCCTGGGGGATCATTACTTGCCCAGTGAGTTCAAGAACAACCTCATGAACCCAACATGACCAAGTACCTACCGGGCCAGGATTAGCGCTGCCCTCACCGCAGTCTGATTGACTCAAAGTGTAACCCACCTGCTTCCGCATCGCATCCAACTCGGGTATATTGTAGGCCCATCGTGCTTTATCATACCACTGCTTCATCTTTGGCCTCGATATCTCTCGTAGAGTTTCGTGCTTCTCCGCCCAAGTTTGCAACCTTTCCAGTGTCACCTCCCCTCGACTTATCAAGTTCTTCACAGCGCGGACTCTTTCTTGTTTTGCACGGCCTAGAGGCGAGCCAGGTTTTGTAGCTTCCTCATCGAGAGTTGAAATGCACTCGAATAGTGCTCCTATATCGCGGACGAGCTTCTTGAAGTCCTCTGGTGCATCTTTCGCTACTTTGTAGAATAGCCAGTAGAGCTTGTGGACGAGTGTTACAAATGCAAGAAAGTCTCCGGTACTGTAATCATACGCCAACGTCACCTCCATCGAAGACGACATTGTGATAGCTGACGATTGTCCCTCAGAGAGCTGTTGATCTTGAAAGCTGTTGATCTTGAAGCAGTTGTCGGCGTGGGTGCTTTAATTATTTCGCAGTCAAGCATAAAAGTTAAAGATGGGGCCACTGGATTTAATATGTATGTCGGGAGCTTAAACCTTGATCGTCAAGCAAAACAACAACACTTCTGTCAACCCCGCACCAAACAGCAAAATGCTGGCAACGAAATATTTTAGCCTTAATCAGCTTCATGTTTCATCCAATCCGAGTGCGCAAAAGCGTTCCCAGTCAGTGGCTCAGAGTACTTCACGTCGTGGCGGAGGACTGACGTGGCTAGATTGTACTGGCGATGCGAAGAGCGATGGGAGGTTATCCAATGGATGGCCTATTGATCTCGAGATGCATGGGGTGGCAAGCTTCCCAGCGCCTGCAGGTCTCCCGCATGCGGCTCCAAATCCCTGGGTGGATTGGTGGATCATGGAAGCCACCAACACCCCTCTCTCACGCCAACTTGGAATTGGGATGTTTTTGAGTATGCAGATCAGGCGTTTCCCACGTACGTACCCAGGTACAGACGGGAAATATAAATATAGAATCAACACAAAAAGGATATATTTTATCCTGAGCTGCAGCCCTGCCCGCCAAAGCAGGGTAATTCGAGGTGATATATATCGATACTTTCTAGAATCCTAGCTATATGTCCTCTATCACTGATCAATCTTTGACCCAGATAGAGTACATACATGAATGTGACCGCATACCGACTTGGGTCGGACGTGGCATCGACGACTGTAACTATATAATAATTGTAGAATTAGTTGTGGAGCTACTAGTAAAACATTACTTTGGAAAGTCCAGCCCTACATCCTAGTCGGACCAAACAGAAATTCTCGGCGCGTATCGATCTCAATTCTTCGTTATTATTGGGCTTCAATAAATTCAGCTTTGGCCCCGACCTGACCTGTGTAATTTTTATATTTTTTTTCACACTAATATATATCGCTCGTTGCATCAACATTTGCTGTCATTTAATGAACTGCCGAAAAGATACTGAATTATATCGTGCTGGAGGGGCACGTAAGGTAGTGGTTGGTACACGAAAGTGTGATCATGAAGGTGGTGATCGGTAACTTTCGGGAATCATAAGTGCGCACTCGACGCCAATGGGGTCAAGTATAAATTGTCATATTTATGACGTCTCCCAAACGTACGTCTAGGCCAGGCAGGTCTCTAGACAACATGATGGCCCTATCTGGTGGTGAGGCTTTTATTATGCTTTCTAAAGTGAGAGTTCGACCTGCTGAACGACGTGTATGATCGTGAAAGTTCGATCTGATGTGGTTTGCATGTTTGCGAAGATGACAGATTCACCAGTATTATATAACTGGCGAGATGATTGAACCCTAACCCACACGTGTTAGCTAGCTTTGAGTCATAAAGGGTATGTAGGCGTTTTCAACAACCATAAATAGAGAGTACGGCGGTATAATGAAACTTTCAGAGGTATTTAGGCTTGTTTTTCTCGAAAGAGTTTGTGCTCGTTCTCGATTCTGATGTTGCACTTGAATCATGTGAGATCACTCGTATCTCATTCGCCCGGCATATTCAAGATCCTCCAATGAGCTGCTACACCATTGCCGTGTTGTATTTCCCTTTTGTTGGTTGGATATAGAACTGGAGATGAGAAGAGAAGAGGTCTGGAAGGCCGGATCTCGCAGATATATAAAGTGTGGTACTGCAAATAAAAATAAAACCACAATTCTAAACCTAAAGGATATGTAGGTGTGAGACTACATGTTGTAACGTAGACTGCAAGCCAAGCAATCACGTACTCGCGGCAGGTAATAAGTACACAAAAATGCACGTCCTAATCTGCAATTTCCATTGGAGTAGAAGTCAAAAATACACCAAAAACTTGTAGCTGCATATTCGGGTGCTTCACGCCTGTCGCGAGTACATTTCTACTCCTTGGTCCAGTGAAGTAGCTCCTCTGAGCTACGGGACGGGTTTGATGATTCGCACACGTCACATACACACCGAAATGGTTCTCGGTACAGATGCGTGAGACACTTCCATAGATATAGACCATACTTAATATTGCCCTGAAGTTTACTTCAGGGTTAAGTGGGCAGAGTCGCTCAGTATTTGCTTAGTTATCCTTGAGTCATCATCATGCTGAGCAGCTCAAGCTTGAATGTAGAGACTTGACCGTCAAGCAGTTATCCGTTCCCAATTCGGGAAGTTTCTAGACAACTTCACATGAAGAATATGACCTAACAAAGCATATATATATATCCCTGTATCAAATAAAGAATTCTGCTGTCTTGACTTTTTTAATTTCGTCGATTGCCTTTCGAAATTAAGGAAAGGAAGGCGTTAATTTACTTTGCAGGAGTTATGGCGAAGCTGAAGTTAAACTAGGCTACAAGTGCGAGAAAGGAGCTTGTAGAGTAGGAGTACCTATGAGCCGCGAGCTTCAGGGCGTTGCTAAGCGCAGCGCAGCTCCAGTCTCAAATAATGCCGTATTACTAATAAATATGGGCTCAGATTTCGAGGTGCTGCCATGTAGCCAAATATTCAATTAATGTGACACCCAAAAATAATCATTTGTCACGTATTGAATAGTAATGTTACTAACCAAAAGAGGACAAAATTATTTACAAGCCACGTCACGCTTCTATGAACAGAGGAGAGGGAGATTTTTGGTCTGATGATTGAGTATCACTCACGCATTCAAGATATAAACACACGAAAAGGGTATTTGAACAAAAGAAATGGAAAAACGAGTCCAGTAAAATAACATACAATAATGAATAAGAAACCCAAAAATAAACGAAAAAAAGAGAAACGAGACCAAAAGCTGATTGTGACATGAGAAAAAAGATGATAAAAAAATAAAAAATACTCCAACTCCAATCCTCCCAACCAAGCCCTAATCAAAACCTAATTTCCCAAACCTAACCATTAATGATAATAAGGACCACCTCCCATTCTTCCTGGGGTCCCCTGTGGCCCCATGCCCCATGCATCTTGCCACCTAACCTTATTTTCCATCAGAATTGGCGAGCCCAATCCGCTGCTACTAGAAATGCTATCATATCTCTTGCTCTTTTTTCTTCCTAATCCTCCACCCATAACTGGGCTGCTCTCAACATCCCCCATCTCATCATCTCCATCATCCCCGCTCTCAATATCATTCATTCTCCCCCCTGATAGCTCTGATGTCTCGCGCTCATTATCGTCGCGGCTGTGGTTTGGCACCACTGCAGTCGAAGGCAGGGGCCCGGCAAGCCTCCAGGTCCTTGGAACAGTCCAGCAGTGCGAGCGGAAATGGCTCCGTTCATCGGCAATGATAGATCCCGACAAACCTGATGAATCCATGCCACGCTCACCACAATATTTCCATGGTGGGGTACCCCGAAGTTTTGGACAGAGGAAGTAATCAACACCCTCAGAGTATCTGATTCCTGGTGCATCGACAGCGACTGTAGCGAGGGTTTGTAAGATTCCATAGATGAGAATCCATCTTCCTTTTCGGGCATCATGTGGGTCAATTTCTGACGCGGAAATAGACTTCTCATGCTTTGCAAATGCATCTACCAGATCATTTGATACTGATGAACTCATGAGAGACATAATATTGGTCGACTCTGATAAAGACAATGCGGCAGCTTTATCCGCGGTGGCAGGGGTGGTAAACGCTGATGTCGGCGTATTTGTGATTGAACCTCTTCTGGCACCTTGAAAGAAGCGATTCTTGAACCCTCGCCCCATAACCATGGGTGGTGGCACTAATGGGAACGGATATGGCATATGCGGATACTTTTGCTTCTCATCAAATGTGATTAGAATATCAGTGATGTGAAGTTCCTCGTCGTCTGCCCGCCAGTGTGGTGATTTATGATTGACAAGTTTGTTTCCGGCAACAGTGTTGTTCGGTTTATTTACTATACCGACGCCCTGAGTATTGTTCTGGCGGGGGTGGTGGGTTTGGGCATTACTGTTACTCCACGACACATCCCTGTCGACTAGATAGTCATAAAGCGCTGAGAAATCTCGCTGGAGTTGGACATATACCATTCTGCTCAGGCGGCCATCGGGTGTGTGAGGCGGCCATGACCCAAATCTTGAGGAATAGTGCTTGATCAAAAACTTTTGGAACTTATCAAATGCTGCCCTTGCGTGTGGTGCTGCTGAAGATGTGGTAGGCCACATGTCAGTGAAGTTGAAATTGCTCAGTCTCTGATCCGCACCAGCAACACGGACTTGAATCTCTAATGAGGCTCGGTCGATCAGGGCCTTTGTGATGGGTGATATCTCCCTCCACTCTCCGCCCCCTTCCAGCCGCGCCAGCATTCCTGTACAATGAACGAATCCTTCCCGCCATAGGCTTTCAACACCTCCTACCATCTCACCACCGCCTAACCCGCAACCCAAGGCTCCAGATGCACTAGCCCTTTCCGCCCAGACCACAAGACCTGCAGCACCTTCAGGCCAGTTACGAACATCATCAAAATCACGACCGTTGAGGTAATCAATTATGATCTTTTGGGTGCTCATTTGCCCCTTGGGACTCATAAGACTTCCGTAAGGAGATTCGATTTCTGATACTCCATGATCCACAAGATCGTAATTCAGGGGGTTCGGGGGGCTGAGATATAAGTCCATTCGGTCGACGAGGTCAAGCAGAGTCTGACCGAGTGTTATACCTACTAGCGCTTTATTGAAAAGGACTGCAAAGAAATTGCGTGTGGTAAGATGATGCTTGTGGGTTGCGAGCTTGTCACCACCCATTTGCGCAGGGAAATATAGTCTGTATTGAACGCCTTCCTCGCTATTTGCATCGCTCTTATTCGATTTCTTCTGTGAGCCAAGCTGGTATTCAAACTCCATGCTTGTAGGTGAGATCCCATCATCAGACCCATTTGCACCTGTATACCGAGGGGGCGTTAATGGTCGCTCTCTAAAGGATTCTTCGAGTGCGGCTATCAAAAATGGTGATTCAGTCTTTCTTAGAGCGGATGAGTATAGTCGAAATGATGCTTTCGGCGGTGGTGGTTTGTAAAGGCCTTGAGGATTTCGAGGTATTATTGGCCGTTCGGTAAGATAAACTAGTGTATCACCATCCGGGAACCACAACTCCAGGTCCTATCGACAAATTATTAATAAAAAATCTGATATTAAGGGAAGGAACATAGTATATACCTTTCGTCCTTGCCCTCCACCTTCCCATAATTCTTCCCGTCGTCCGCCACCTTCCCATCGTTTTATCTCAATCTTCTCACCTAGTGACAACATGCCACCACCCAACCCCAATCCTAACCCCAACCCATATCCACTTTGGTGCACATCTTTCTTCCCAAGACCCGAACCACTACTCAACCTCCCTCTAATCTTCTCACTATGACTATCAAAGAAGCTCCTCAAGGCGCTCTTCCCAATCTTTGGGCCCGAATGCGACAACTGAATGCTCCCGCGCGAAGATCCCGACACAGACGACACAGACGGCGTTAGCAAACCCCCGGAACCAATCTTCGCAACACCCTTCGACCCTGTCCGCGAATGAGAGGTTGTCGAAGGCGAAGACGGAGATCCCGAGGCGGAGATTTTGTCGAGCTTGACTCGGGCGCGGGCGGAACGTTGTGCCATGTTTGGTTGCTTGTATGGTGGTTGTGGAAAAGTTGGTTGTTACGAAGTGGGAAAGAGCTTGATCAGTCAGACTACTCGGACTTTCTCTCACTCGTTGCACACACAACACTGCAAGTTGCTTGCTGCTGCAGGGCTTTTTTCTCTTATCTTTGATGATATGTTATAACGTAACAAGGCTGAGGCTGAAATAACGAACTGATAACGGAATTCGAGCAACCACACACAGAAATATGTAAGCGATGGGGGGGAGAGTGGTGCCCGGGGATTTGATTAAAACTCAAAGGAAGGGAGAGAAAAAATTAAAATAAGGAAGAGAGACAGGTAACTGGTTTAATATGAAAATGAGAAGAAGAAAAGAAAGGAAAGGAGGTAAGGTAAGGTGAGGTGAGGTGAGTAGAGTTGAGGTAGGGTTGGGTAATTGGAGTAGATAAAAGAAAGCTATGTTGGTAGCGGTGGTACTACTCTACATATGTATGGTACTGTAGGTACTCATGTAGGTCATGATGGTGGGCTAGAAACTAGGCGTGGAGACCGCCGCAGTGTGGACGGCGACTTGGCTCAAAAGGTACAAAGTCGCAAGTACCAATCTGTACGACAGCACAAAAAAGCCCACGCGAAGAACATCCCTTACCAGGGATTCTCCAGAAAAGCAAGTGGGAAAAAAGAAAAGAAAAGAAAAATAACACACAGACGGAGAAGAAGAAGCTAGTGAAGCTACTCTACATACCTACTCTACTCTAGTAGAGCCCGGCGGAATTCAATTCGTACTCTACCAGGCGTCCATAGAGCACAAACCAAGACATACACACACCCAACAAACACTCAACTACTACTAGTAGCAATCATCATCATCAAGGATGGTTCTTCCGTCATCACAATCGTAATATAACTCACTTACGAAATAGTTTTAGTTTCTCTCCCCCGCCCCCTCTGCAAGAACCGAGACAACGCCTCTTAAGGTATCGTGACAGAATTAGATATTCCGAGTAACGCACTTCTTAGCACTTGGTGGTGGTAGTTGTGGTGGAACGACAAGGTCGTGGAGTGAGAGGAAAAAGAGGATGAGAGGACAAAAAAGTCCTGGCCTGCGTGGTCCACAAGATGATCGCCGGACAGCGGGCCGGGCTGACCTACCCTTCCTATACGTCCACGGGGTTGGCTCTAGAGTAGCAAACGATCGAAAGCAGTTGAAGGTTCCAAAAGAACCCTTTAGCGCTCGATGCTGAGATCTGAATCAGATCCGGAGTGAGCGAAGGGGGGACGATTTGTAATGTTGTTCTACCTAATGCTGTAGAATAGTTAGAGTAGAGTAGGTACCGTACAGGTATTCTCCTAGGTAGTTCTACCGAGAAACAGTTATCATAACCATGTCCATGTCGGATCGGTGTGTGTCTTACTCTCCCCCCCCAGACTCAGATTCTCTAAAGCCTTTCTTTCGAGGCGAGGCGATGTGTATGGAGTACCTCTATGGCTCCAATGGGGTGGATGGGGTTGTGATCTATAGGGTATCTACAGTCGGCATAGAATAGTAAGGATGTTCCTAGCTGCTTCTTTCCCCGAGTCCTCCCATCCCTTGGCCAGAGTGCCTAGGGATGATACTACTCTATTCCACCCGAGACCCAGGAGGCGGGACTTGTTTGGTCAACTCCTAGGCGGGTAGGTGCAACTACATGTATTGCCGCCTACATAGGTCGTTAGAGTACCATTTTGTACCTATTCCAATTATGTATTCGCAGGTGGAAAAAAGAATGAAAAGTAGAGTGGAATCCCTTACAGCGCGGGGAAACAACCTCCTTCAGGATCCGATCTGGGGTGGTGGTTGTTGAATTGACCAGTCGGATGTCTCTGCGTTGCTCGTGTGCGCGCGAGGCACGTGTTTTTCTTATTTATTCCATTACGCTATTGCTCCTTCCTAGCTGTGAGGGCTGATCTAATAGGCACATAAATATAGGGTATCCAGATACACACGTTTAGAACTATTTAGAACTACGTATTTTCATCGTAATAAATCATATTTGTAATTTAGTGGGGGGAGCGCGCTACTCTGGATGTATGCTGCTAGCCTTACCGCGCAATCCTTCTTTAATTCCTCACTTCCCCCGCAGGATTCCAACATACTCGGGGCAGGCAAGAAGAACCTGAAAATGACTTTTATGGTAACGACCTCTGATTCGTGGCTGGCGAAAAGCTACACCAAATTGAGCCCCTGCTTGTAGCTTGCATTTTCAGGTTCTTATTGCCTGCCCCGAGTAGATGTGTAGTAAGTATCCAAGGCTTTGCGCCTGATTTTCAATATAAACTACATGCTGTTGATCAACCCCGTGTCAATGGGGTACATACGTGTAGCATGTTCTTATTCCGTGATACATGACACCTCACCGGTTGTTGACCTCCTCCCGCTGCGTGCCTCTTTCCCACATGTTTAGTAGCAGAGTAAACGGTCAAATAAGTAGATACAGTACTCAGAGACAGGTGCTCCTTTCTGTGATACGCGTTGAACAGAATTACTCCCCGCATTTGGAACTCAAAGCAGGTCTCCACCGAGTCCAGATCACATCTAGCTTAGCCTCCCAGGGCTAGGTCTCCGGTGGTATAAAGACCCCGAAAGATCACAAAACACCATTCAGTTTGTTTTGATTCAACTGTGGTTAACGGTATTGTACCCCATGAGTTGAATCGAACTGAGATTTTTTGTTTGATTGCTCACATTATAGTAAGTTAGCTAGTTATCTAGACAACGGTGTGTTTAATTTCCGTGCATCCTTGCTCTATTGTTATTTTAGCAATGAAGCGAGGCGAACAGGCAAGGGAACAGCATCATAGGAACGCCCTAGCGCGCTTGGAAGCGGAGAACGAGGCCTGTAATTTGAGAGACGGAACAATGGGACACTCTAGAACGATGGGATGGAAGCATATATTCCTCAAGACCTGAGCGTAGGATCTAGGAGCTCGAGTAGACCCTCGACATTTCACAAACTACATAAAGAAGTAATCAGCCAGTAGAGTCCTTCAGCTGGAGAGGGAAAAATATACCTATCATTTTTCTTTCACCTGTCTCTAACCATTGTCCCTGATTATCCTCTAGCAACTGTTCCCACAATTGCCTCACCTACAATTAACCGTAATTGCATAACGCCACAACCGAGGATCACTTCTCGGAACCCTTCAGCTAAGTTTCTTATAACACCCAAGTCTTTCTTCTCATGATGAGCTAACCCTTCTAGAAATTTCACGTCCACCTCCCGAAACTTCGGGCGGAGGTAAAGCGGGGGCGGGCGGATTTGAGGTCGAGGTGGGAAGGTAGTCCGTTTGATCTACTTTGTGAAAATGGGATGCGGGGTCGGGGAGTTAATTGTAATTGTGCTTGGGATAGATACACTAGCAGGTCGATTGAATTAGGACTGGATAGAGATGATCAGGTACGAAGAAGCGACTTACTCGATTGTGGTCATTTCGGAAAGAAAACCAGAAGAAATAAGAAAGGTTTAGCGCGTTTCTCTGGCTAATACCAATGAGGATAGCAATGATACCGGTTAGTCCGAAATAGAGCGTTTTGGCAACCGCCCTTTTCCAAATTTCTAGGTCAAAAGTTGAGTTCTTGGCTCTGTGCTGCTACAAGCATTTACAAGTCGATCTTCCAGGATCTGCTGCGATTTCACACCAAAGAAGCAACGGAATCGCTTCTAGCGGCGCAGAGCCAAGAACTCAAAATTTGACCTAGAAATTTGTAAAAGTGCCGTTGCCAAAACGCTCTAATGTATAAGCAGGCTACATGTACTTACCCGAAAGCCCTATCGATAGGGAAGAATCATAGCATATCACTCGACATATATGGGCGCTTAATACATGTAGATTTAGGGGTGTCACCCACAGAACACGCAAAAACCCAACTGAGGTGTTTGGAGAAATGTTTCCACCTAAAATCCAACTCTATTTAAACTCGGTAGCCTTACCCGCCTATTCATGAATGTGAGACCGTAGCCGATTTGGGGACAAACAATGCAAAATTATACATATGATTTGGATGATCATCAAAGAACATTTGCCATGCCTCATGGTAAAGACTCCAACTCCAACATAACACAGTCCAGTTCTTGGTTCTCCGGAACAATCCGAGGCTCCGCGTTTAGTTATGATGTCGAATACTATGCAGGGCCAATGAGGTGTAGCCACCGTAGACGGGATAACGAGATATCCATGCATATGATTTGGGACTCAAGACGCTTGTAGAGACTCCAACATGCAGATAACAGCACAGTGAAATATGTTCTCTTGCTTGGCCTTTCGGGTGATTCCGTTCAATAAATGGTTGCAGCGTGTGTGTAATGATTTGAGAGCAAGCTGAAGCCTCTCCAGATGAAATTTCAGTCATCCTGGAAGAGTAATATGTGAACCTGGCGACTACACTTCTCAACACAAACTCTTGTGAGGATCGGTAGCCTTGCCTACCATCTGTGGTACTTAGAACGGAAATATCCGGTGAGCTCTGATTTTCCGTCCGTCTGTCTCTCAGAGGAAAAAGATCTTTTTGGGAGTCAGAGCAGCGGGCCTAGAAATGTCTTAGATGACATGGTGCAACCTTTCGGCTCGTGGACTGAGGATCCTATCCCAGTACCTCTGGTGTGAAAAGCGGAGGTATCCGATAGTAGACGTGTTATTCGTTCGACCTTTCCCTGAGTTCTCAGAGTGTATTTGAAAGCTAGGATGTTACGAGCATGGTTGAGAAGAGGAAAGGGACGTCTAGCTCTGCGGTATTTCTTAGCTGACAGATGTCATATACTTTTTGGCACATATTCTTTGCCGTGTCCTCATTGTGTCCTCTAAGAAATTCCTAAATGGGTACGTACTCATTGATCGCGAAGTTTCTATTCCCAACTCTCAATTGTGCCATGTCACGTCATGTCATCGTGACATTGTGACATTGAGGTTTCTTGGCATATTCTTTAGCTAGGTTTCACTCCCATGTCCCAACAGTAACAGCGAAATTGCAACAAATTAGCTTTCTTCATATGATAATCTCCTTCTGGAAGTATTCGATTCTTACTCGATTTTATCGGTTGTGGTTTATGTGATGCCGGGAAACTTTAAACTCAACAGCTGCAGGCGGTAAAAATTTATATCAAGCTAGCTTAGCTTTAATTAAAATGTTTCATTTTTCTTCCGAAGCTTCTTCTCTTTCCGGATATATCCGGTTACCTTCGACGATTTCGAAATTTCCCCTTGATTCATCGGCCATCAAATCCATTTTGCGTCACTCGTTACTCTTAATAGGATGATATTTCCGGGAATATACATGTGATCTCAATTATATTTCTCTATATTTCTCTATATTGCATACAATATTGATACGATTCGCATATTTATACAACAAACCTTTGTCATATCACATCACGGAGGTCAATATTGTCCTCATTGGATAGCTGATCGATATCACAGTCCAACCACCATGCGTACCAACCACAACTTGAGCAAGAGATCTCGGGGCCAGTACGCGTGATACAAAGTATCTGTAGATCGGGATGTCCACCGCGCTGAGCTACTGCTCATTACGAGATACAATGATTAAATATATTCATTAATTCCGGATCCTGTGATGCATGCATATAACGGAAGTCTACGGCCCATATATGCGTATGGTGCCGTATCAACTATTCGTTTCGAAAAAGATGAGCATGAAGGCATGATAAGCCCAGGTACATATAGCCCCGTAGATAATCAAAAAAGTCCGGGAATATTAATACTCAGGGTATGCATGTGTCAGTCAGTATTCTTATCGCTCTATCAGTGAAGTCTTGGCGCCTAATATCGTCGCAACGTCTGGGGTAGGTGTGAATGGGATCCACTTTTTATTTTTATTTTGCGGGGTAGTAGATCAAGATCAGACCAGGGGCATCCGGCAGTTAATAGTTTGTAACAAATCATTGTTTAGAGTAAAGTATACGTACTGATATCACTGTTTCTGTATCTGTGGGTAGATGTGGGCATACGGCCGATTGATAACACGCGCTCTCTGAGGGTATTGCCCTATTAAATGATTGAATATAAAAGACAGAAGTAGTATTTAACCACACGTAGGTATAAATGATAGTATTACGGTGCTATCTGCCAGCCGGACAACAACCGCTATATCTTTTGCTGGAAAAAGGTAGGCTCTCCCTAGCTAGCTAGCCTAGCTAGAGTAGATATTCTAAACTCGAGACGAGGGTAGTTAGAAGGAATTAAATCCCACCGAGTTTCTTCATGATATTCATCCTCTTTCGGCAGAATTTCATCATAGTTGAAGTGTGGTTTTTGGAGTTGCATGTATCATAAGACCTCACTCGGAAGTAAACTCTTCGGTTTTTGACTAACAGGCAAAGAAAATTTTTGTATTCTGCTGATATTCCGTTTGGATGTTTTTGTGATATCTGGCCTTAAGCAACATGATATGTATGCTTTGATATCATTAGGCCTTTCCCCTTAAATTTATGCATGTAACAGTGCTAGTGCGATATGTTTATAATTAACGAATCCTCTAATTTCACGACGACTATTAGTTTGAAACCGACACTCACACACCATGTTCAAAGCATATAAATCGTCATCCTTCAAAATATTCATTGACCCATTATCTCTCTTACCCACCCATATCACCCAAAAGGCCGAGAGTAAGCAAATTTTACACTTGATCTCGCGATCACTGTCGAATCCAGATCCCTGTCCTCCCCGCCGAGTTAACAAATACCTACAACACCCTGAATAACCTGAGCTCCAGTTCTACGCATGCATGGATCAGCCTATTCTAAAGGCTCTAGTCACTGCTGGAGTAACCTACAATACAGTCTACTAGGGGCTTTCTGTGGGTTGTGCTATGTTAAAAATGCGCGGGGAAGAAATTACGTGTTTTGGTATTCATGTACATGAAAATGCCAAATTGATACTGGCTAATATGATTTTTGAAATGTCAGTGAAACATTTGAGATATATGTGGAGGTTGATGTTGATGACGTGTTGAAGCTGGCCATGAAGAATCTAGGAGCTATGTAAATTTTCGTTGTTATAGTAAATTGGTCGCAAGCTTAACTGATAAACAGTTCCAAGCAGTAAATATTAAACCTTTTATAGATCTAGAGGCTATGTTATATGTGTAGATATAGAATCGAAGTAAGGATTTAAAGTTAAAACCTGGTTGAAGGGTAAGCACATCTACCGAGTGATATACCATGAACCAAAACATAAAGAAGGGTTCCATGTACTCGCATATCAAGTATGTATTTGCGCAACCAGCAAAATATATAGAATCTCGAGCTTTCGATCCAATCTCTCCTGAAACTATGCATCTTTTATCTAGACACCTCAAAGACTCTACACGCCACCTTTAGGCCATATCCATAAAGAACGAGGCGAAGGGTGTCTTAAAAGTCCTTTGTTTGCTTTCCTCTCCACCTTTACCAGTATCTCAATTAGGCCAAGAATTTGAAGCGTGCATCTCCCTTATCGAAATTATAGTATACTTGGTTGTTGCAGTTTTGGTATAACTATGGGACTTTTTATGAGTTGAAAACTTCGATTTTTGGTGTGTTTTGCTGGTTGGGCAAATACATGCTTGACAAGCGAGTATGTACATAATTATAAATTCTGCACAGGAAGTAGCATTCGTTATATATATATATATCTAGTATCCTCAACTTGCCATCGTTATCGCAGCTTATATATAATTATACATACATGTGTCTAGTCGAGCGATTCTACAATTAAGGATAGCTCGAGCTGGTTATATATAGCTACTAGTAAGTGCTAGTATGTCAAGCTATAGCAAAAACCAAAAAGATCTAGACTATCAGTATGTTTTCAAAGCTGTTTGGTAAATGTTTGAGGTTTCTCTGTGTTCTCAATTGTGTTCGGAAAGAAATGTAAGTCCCATAGGTCTGTATTATGATCAATCGATATAAAGCTATATCTAGCTGTAGTGATATTATGATATAGATTGCGATATACAGCGGAAGGTAATAAGTGATGGAACACGCTGAGACACAGTGATACCTATTTTGGGTAAAACGCCACCAACATACGGTGTTTGCAGGTATAACTGTATCCCAGGGCGTTCCATCATTTATTAGTACCTGTCCCTGTACTTGAGCCCATAGTATAACCACATAAGAGTGTACTATTTTCGCAACGTATAAACCCCTAAGAAAAGCCAACCAAAGGTGGTTCGTGGCTGCACGTAACCCTTGCAAGAGAGACATATCTCCATTTAGAAGACTTAAAACCGCAAACCTTAACCCCATGGTGTAATATAGTGAGCGAGCGGACAGATAAACCTTCGTGGAAAAGTTCTTAATAATCCTAGGACAAGTTTTAAAAAGCTTTTGATAAAGGGTAGGTTGAGTTAGCAATTCAACTCTTTCGTTCGTAATTTCCGTGGATTTGCTTCCACCCAAATCATTTGTACCTTGATTATATATCATTCGCAGCTGACCCCTTCTAGTTTGGCTTTGATAATGGCGTATGTTCCGAATTAATCATAGTGGCCTTATTCGAAGTTTTTTCTTGCCCCAGTATTTCCCTCTCTCGTTTTTGTCTCTTCCGCTGTTTCTGAGGCCCCGGCTCCTAGGACAACTTCCTCTTTCGAAAAAAACGTCGCGCTCGAAAACGGCATACTTTCAGTAACAGTCCGAACGATCGATATCTGCGATAGTCTGAGCTGATACCTGCAGGAAGAAAACCGCACGATCTCTCTTTTGGATCGCTTGGGATTTAAGCAATTTGACATATTTATATGTGCTTGGTGCAGTTAGAAAATTATAGGCTTTGACTGCGGGTACGTACTCCTGGCACACTTATCAGGAAATCGCCATAGGTCACCTCTGCAGCCAGCAAGCTGCGGCAATCCTTACTAATCCAACCAGCAGAGAGTGGGCGCTACTGTTAGATAGCTAATGTAGGCGCGCATTAACGCAGAAGAAATGATAGATACCGAGAATGATAGTAATCTTAGTGAGCTAATGGGAGATGCGGAAACGGAATCATCGAGATCGCATCATAGGGTGGTGAATGAAGTCTATAACGCTGGAGGACAGTAAAAAAGCCTGGTTATAGCGGCGAGGAAGAGTAAAATGTAGTTGCGGAAGAACCCACAGCAACCGAATAAAAGACGAAGAATTTGGCCTAGACCCCTTCGTAAGTAGAGGTCCATAATGGTGCGGAAAGGGCCATATAGCTATAGACCAATCATGATAGGGTTGAAAACCCAATAATACCAAGCAAGGCTTTCCAAGACAGTCCGATCAGCGTAATGAACATTTCTTGGTGGCATGTTGAATATATATCTTGCGTAGGCGGAGGTAAAAAAAAAGTAACAATTGGTTAGGTAAAGATGAGATGAATCTAGTAGATAAATAACCAATTAACTGATTTGAGTTGCTCTAAGTTACATACCGATTGTTAGTGCTGGAGGTGCGTGTTTATATACTGGTCATCGCGTGGTCGTACGTTTTCATGATTTAAAACGGTATCTGTCCATTAATCAAAGTTTTAAGGTCCTCCTCTTAATTATTTTGAATGCTTCAGTATACAAGTATATGCAGAGAAAATCATATGCATGGTCCTAGGACAACTTGAAACTTGCGTAAGGTGCTTTGAATACTTCTGATTCAAGCTCAATGTACTTGTCGGCCTCGGAGGAAAGGGAAAATGCAATTATGTGCTTAAAGACATGGTTAAATATAACTGCATGGAGTGATCGACACTGTTCTAGCTAGCCCTATTGAATTATAATTAGACTAAAGACATGTAGCTGGTACTACAGTACCAAAAAGGGGGGTATTCTCAATACCGGACAAATACCACATTCTGTAGATTACTGTATTCTGTGACGCAATACCATAGCTATACCGTAGTCCTAGCAAGGTAGTAGTCTACACAGAAATACAGTAGTCTCTACAATACTTATTATGTGAAATGCGCATTTGGATGGATGCCGGTGTTTTCCGCAGTCTGTATTCTAGGGTAGCACAGTATTCTACAGAGTATGGTATTGCTTTAGCTACAGTATTACTACGGCATTCTAGAGAATATTAAACACCTAACCCTAATGCATATTTTGACCATGAAGTATCTCATGACCCTTGACCTATGAAACATCGTCAGATATTAATTTATCAATATCTTCATGGTTTTCAATCCTCCGGTGATGGGGGTGCAAAAGTTGCAAACTACTTTTGAAAAATAAAATTTTCTTCTCCTATATACCCAGGTATCAGTTCAGATTGATGAGTACCTACATGTACATCATACTGATGCTGGGTATGTGTATGTAGGCGAGGTTTTTGAAGCTGTTGATCATGATGTACATGTCTGTACACCTGACAAGGTGGCAGTCAACGTATACAGGGGGACGAGCGGCCACTAGTGGGGGCGCGGGCCGCTAGCGGCGATGTGCGGCGATGTGCGGTGATAGGTTTCAGTATTGATACGGTATTGATACGGTATTTGGTGCAATACGCATTCTGGCAATTACGGTAATCACCCAACATTGCAGTATTTTTGGAACTATTTATTGCACAGAATACCGAAATAAACCAGTAATGGAAAGAATATGGTAATAGAGAGTATTTGCCAACCGTCAATTTCGACTATTGACGCTTCAAACTTGACAGTTGCGGGAGGCAAAATTGACAGTTCCCCTCAGTGGCCAAATCAATCCGGTTAATGGTATAGTTGGGCATATGACAATAGACTCGGAAAATCAAAGAGCTTGTCACGCTACCTATGAAATACGCCGTCGGGACTTAAAATTCATACCCATGATGCTAATTACAGTGGTGCCAAACTGGGTAATTGTGGTTCTCATATATCTCACAGCACGCTGCCCAGCTGAAATTCAAAATTGACAGCTCCGGTTGCCATTTTGGAGCCCCACAATTTGTCAATTCTTGAAATTGACGGTTGGCAAATACTCTCTAATCAAAAAAAAAGCGGTATTAGAGCGTATTTGCCAACCGTCAATTTCAAGAATTTACAAATTGTGGGGCTCCGAAATGGCAACCGGGGCTGTTAATTTTGAATTTCGGTGCGGCGGCGTGCTGTGAGATATACCAGGAGGATCACAAGTACCCAGTTTTGTTACTACCGAAGCTAGTATCATGGGTATGAATTTTCAGTTCCAACAGCGTACTTCACAGGTAGCGTGATGGGTTGTCTGGTTTTCGGGGTTTATTCTGTCATACCGTTAACCAGATCGATTTTGGCCACTGCGGGGAACTGTCAATTTTGCCTCCCGAAACTGTCAAGTTTGAAGTGTCAATAGTTGAAATTGACGGTTGGCAAATACGCTCTATTACTACCGTATTACTTCGGTAATGTATACACCCCCCTTTTTGGTACTGTATGTACAGTGGGTACATATCTATAGCATGATGCTTAGTACATGTACTCTACTTACATATACTCGACTTCGTATACGTATACTGATGTATGCATATGTAGTAGCAAATACGTAAATGTAGGTGCTACTAGACCTGAGTATGTAAAGTAAATCGTAGTTGAGCCTTAGTGGCGCTTATGTACGTACCAATATGGGACCTCGGAAGACCTAGCGCATGCAAGCCACATGATGCTCGAGAGTTGGGCGTAAGTTGTTTCTTTCTTCACACGTATTTGGGAATACCCGCGCGCCTGGCATGAGCACCGGCAAAAATTGCCAAAATTAACTCATCTCGCATACTCGCGCGTTAACAGGACTTCATTAATGCATTCGTATATCGCCGCAGAAATTATACGCAAATGGTAATATATTATATATGTATATGCAAGGCTCATGTATCACAAATACTATGGTGTTAAACTTTATGTTCTCAAGAATGTTGAATGGTTGTTATGGGCAACGCGGGTATTGTTAAACGCGCCAAACGCGCGACATATTCTCGAGGCTTAGGCTTAGCTAATTAGACTGAGATTAGTTACAGTTACCAGCGCCACACTCCAGTAGACCGGAGACAGAGCCCTTCTCGGAGAAGAGTGCTTGACGAAGCCAAAGGCACCCCGCGGACCTCTCAGGGCGCCTCCTGAAACATCGAGAATGGGGACTTCCGGCGGAGGATGAACGTCCCTGGCCCAAGAATTCCTAATCCAAATGTGAGGAAAATGGTGTTCTCAGGTCGTTCCATTCATTCAACTTTCGAATTCGAACTATTCACACATAGACCTCCCTCCTTGACCCCCAATCCCGGAACGAACAAAGAAAATAAGGGAAAGTATGTAGATAAAGCCGCGGTATCCCAAACAAGCAATAGAAAAAGAAAGACGAAGAACTGAACAAAGAACATGCCGAGGAAAAATAAGTTGTGGATATTCGCTCAAATAGGTAGCCCTAGTGCATGGTTGCTATCGAAAACGACAAAAAGAAAAACGAAAATAAATAAATGGTAATAAAAATGAAGTACAAAAATACAAGGTATCAACAATCAATTTTCTATCATCCAGAGAACGAGACCAAAGCAGATGTGACTCAACAGGTATCAATATGTAAAGAAAAAGATAACGATAAATCACAATTAAACCCTGCCATCGTTCAATGCACTTATTCCTTTAGTGGGCTCGTCGAGCCTCCAGATCCCCCCCTGTTCAATTCCCGGCTGCCCATAGCTGTACTCTGAATATCAAAATTGTTAAAATCTGTGTCCGACCTTCGTACCGGCTCGAATCCACCAACCTGACCAGCTCCTGCTCCCGTTATGGCCTCTGTTGCCCGTTTAATCCCCCAGCTAGTGTCTCCGCTTTCATCACTTTTCCCTGTCGGTGGCGGATATGACGATGTTCGGAGGGGCTGAGGGGCGTTACGGAGCTCGATACCTTCCTCTGAACTATGTACGAACTCATCATCGCGATCGTAGAATCCGTTCTTTCGTCCGGCAGCCCTCTGGGCTTCGCGTTTTCGGGCTTGAATTGCAGCGGACTCGTTAGAGAAGCTGCTAGTTGTTCGTTCCATCATAAAGCCCATACCTGTTCCGCCAACACCCGAAAGACCAGCTCCTGACAATGGCATTGGGGATGGCTGTGGATTGAAAACGCCGAGTTTTTGACCTTCCTCTTCGTCTGCTACGAGCCCACTGTTGAACTGTCCTGCAGCATCATAGCCAAGCTTTCGGTCTGCCTCATCAGTCCCCCAAGATCGCATTGGGTAGGCACGGCCCTTTTTACGAGTATCGGTGATAGCAGGGTAGTATTGGCGATACGATGCCCAGGCGACCAAAAATCCCATCAGACCCCCAGTTATAACGTCAAAAGGGTGGTGCCTGGCGTCCATAATTCGAGAGACGGCAACAAGACTAGCGGCAAGAAGAGGAATGATAACCAGAATGGTTTTCCAGGCTTCCCCACGGGTGTCTAGGACGTGAAGTTTACCAGCTAGAAAAAATGATAGAAAACCAAGGCCAGCGAATGAAACTGGTGTTGTCAGCTTTCTGAAGAAAATCCAAGGTTGTGGGAACATACTGCTGGAATGACCGGATGGCCAGCTTTTGAAACCGTCCTTGAGGATGTGGTTATCTGTTTGCGTGCAAATGTCACTTGTTACAAGACCCCATGGCTTCTGGTTCTCACTTCCAGGCTTTGGTATACACCTATTTCATATCGTCAGTTTTACTCGTCTCTGCCCAAGCCCTGTAAGCTTGAGGGAGCCCCGAATCATTCCATCCACAAGTTTTGATAGAAGTGTCTCAAACCCACCTCGCGATGAGATCAGGTCTTGGTTTGCCTGTCGTATTCTTGAGTGCGCCGGTAATTACGATTGATCCCGCGACGCTTAACCCCAACCCTAAAATTGCACAGTTCATCTCCCATAATCTGTCCGCCATCGTCCATTTACCGCCCCCGCCCAAGAGACGTCTCCTGGCTTGTGCTGGTTTGTGGTGCGAATATAAACCATCTATGATCATGGTCCAGAAGATTACACATATCAAAGGGAACAAGCAAGCAATCACACCTGCCTCGGCAGCTGAGATTCGCTCAGGGTCCGCATATGGGTATTGCAACGACTCGTTGTTTAGCGAAAAACGCTGGTGATGAGGCTCCGCTGAATCGAGTGCTGAAAATGCGATGATGAAGAATCTGATCAAGTTATGGGATTAGTCGAATCTCGTGGTGAAATCAAGGCTGGAGGGCTGCTAACATGATGATGAAATAGTCAAAGGCATAGCTGGTGTGACGCGTTAGTTGTCTGCAATCAAACATCTTTGGTGTACAATCTAGAAAACTTACGAGAGGACAACTCTATTCGGGAGTTTATCCCTGAGGGCATCTAGAGCAGGCATTTTTGAAGGTGTAGTCTGCTGTATTTGATCTCCGGGGCCGTGACTGACCGGAGGTTCAGAGAGATTAACACTCTACAATCGTGACTCCAGGATTTAGCAGTGGTCGAAATAACGAGGATATTCTGCGGGTATGTGGATGGGCAGAGAGTGAAAGTGTTGTTTAGGATCAAAACGATGTTCGGGTTGGGCGGACGAAGACGATTATGATATGGTGATGGTGGACAGGATGGGGGTCACAGAAGTTCGAGGGGGAGGTGGAAGGGAGGATCGTGTGCTTCGTTACCATAGAATGTGAGAACTGCGGTTTAGAACAATAAGCCGCTGGAATAAGGGAGCTAATCTATAACTGAACTGCCTAGAGAACTGAACTGCCTAGCTAGAGGTTGGCACTGTTGAACGCAGAGGAGATATAAAACCCGGAATGTTGTCAGGAATGCGCTGGGGGTGGAATAATAATAGAAAATGATGTAGGTACACACGCGCGCAGTGTGTTTGAGAACTGATGATGAGATTATGATCCTATTATGTACTTGACGGTCAAGAAGGAATAAACGGGTACTATAGCTAGGAGACTAAGTCTATGTGGCCCATCATACTGTATTCAAAGACCGCTCAATTTGGTGGCACGCTCATACACTCGCTTGTTCACGCACTAACACCTGGAGTTAGTACTCTACATACATACATGTCGGCAGGTCAGACCCTACTTGTCCACTCACACAGTCGACGACGCGTCTTCAGTCATCTCTACTACATGTAGCTCTAGCTTGCGCGCAGCAAAAGAAAGGAAGTTCTTCACTTCCTGCTGTTTCATTCCGATCCAAATTTCTGTTCCACCACCCTCTTTCTACATGTTATCACCCCCTCATGATCGGAGTGCGGCTGTGTTTTCGCCTGCTTATTCCACCCCGCTCATTTCTTAAGTGAATACCGTGTAGGCGTTAGGCGCACTATTTATGGAAAAACACGTGCAGACTCTAGGACGCCAGACCGCCACAGGGATTGGTTTCTAGAGTGGTTCCCATTACCGAAAAAGCCCCACAATTCTTTAATCTCGTGGCACGAGCGAATCTTCAGAATCAGAGGCATTTAGATGCAGGCGTCGTGTCGCTGAATTATCGAGGTAGTGGAATTTTGGCTGAAATAGATACGCTGCATATTAAATTATAAACTTCTCGGAAGCCTATCAAACCGGGTGACAAGGGACCCTCCCCCTCCATACACATGTTGTAGGTACACTATGTATTTCTCCAACCTGTGATCGACAAGTCGCTAACACTTGACAGTAGAATACAGATAAACATGCATATTACATGTACTGTAGTTACGAGGGTTTTTGAAGTTTACTGTGCATGTAGGTAATTCCATGGCCCAAACCCACCCACATCCTGGAGAGAACCGGCCCGGGAGGATACCGAAATTCTAAGGGGAAGAACGGCGCTTCCTCCGCTCCGTAACGTCGAACGTTAGAAAGGAAAGAACACCAAATCAAGCGGTCGGATAGTGTTCAATCAGAGGTTTGAAATTATTGGGGTTGACTCGGAAAGCATTGCCTGGTCCGTGTGTACGCGTATGTATGTGGATCGACAACAACGCAACGACACCATCACTACGAAGAGAGGCTTTTTGCTTTTTATAAAACTAGGGTCTCTGGAGTCCCCATGGGCACTACTCTAGATTAGGTGATGAGCATTGTGGAGGTTGCAACTATGTACCAATCAATGATAAGCAAGGAAAGCTTGCTTAGCAAAACAAAAAGGCTTGAATATCACGAAGCCCTTTGAGGCATATCTCTCGGCTCTACGGCAGGCCGCTTGCGATACTCGGGGCAGGCAAGAAGACGAATGGGCATCCTTCTATTACCCTCGTGCTGGCTAGGGCTAGAAAGATTGGTTTAGGACCCCCGTTCCTGAGTTTCTTAGGAGCATTGGGGAGCATCGGGCACATGCAGGAAAACAACGATACTAATTCCATAAAGACCCCGAATAAGAAAAAGAATTGTTCTTCATAACCATGTATTCCACACTGCTGTCCTGCATCATCGTATCTTATGATTCTGGCCTAAAGTGTCGAAGACTGGATTGTCTAGTTATACTATACCCATAAATGCCATAAAATGCGCGTCTTTTACATACTTGAAGGTACATCTATTGAATCTGAAGTTGATTGCATCTATTCTAACGAAGATTACCTGCGAATAGGGGAGGTAAGAAAACAACCTCCTGTTAAGATTTGGGGAATCTACTATGTACTAGATTAAAGGTTTTGTGGAACTCTCGCGCATCTGATTGGTCGAGAGGTGCAGGGTGTTTAGTAAGCACGACACATCAAAGTGCTGAGCGTTGAGAGGAGGACGGGGCCGAAGGCCCCTCATGATTGTAGAGGGAGAATTAAATTTTATTTGATACCCATAATCCAAAGTACAACTCGCAGTCGCGAGTTGGCACACCCCTAGTAATACGTACTTTACGTTTCGGAATCATTGGTCACTACCTTTCTAGATGGTCCGTTTAGAGTTATAACGTTACATGTACCCGTATGTGGTTATGTAGGTTCAAGCTTTTTATACATACATACGTACGTACATCACATAACATCTAGATCTCCTAGCCAACCGGTTGTCTTCCGACACGCAATCCAAAACGTGGTTCGGATGCGCGGCAGCTAGTAGGCTAAGCTTCATTGTATGTTTAAGGCTCGATTAACAAGGGATTATTTCGACCAGCATTCTCTATCCAGGACCACAATGTATCCAAGTGGATATATTATCATTGGTAGTTGATGGATTAACCTTACACTTGATTTAGGACGCTTGGATTCCGACCGCGTACCCTCCGTTAGAAGGCCATTGATGGATTCCAAACCGATATACGACACTATCATACTTGAGATATCTGCATTGAATTTTCGAACTTTGTGTGGGGAATGCTGTTTTCCCTTCGCCCCTAAAGTTTTAGAAGTTAGGGAGAGCATATGGTATACGTGTAATAACATGATGATCTTGGTGACGGATCTTTTCTTTTACTAAAAGCAATCGAGTTTTGGTCAGGGCCACAATATGATTTATTATCACATCCGGTATCATATGCATTGTACTAGTGCCGCTGCATGTACTCTGCAGGCAGGTGTCTCGAGGCATCAGTATTTTTGGAGGAGTGGCCTAACTTTCTCGAGAAACGAGGGTCCCTGCCCCGAGGTATAAAACATTCGGGTGTGTTGGCATCAAATAAGCCTAAAAAAGGTTAACCATGGGCCTCTCGATAGCCTGGAGCCGGAGATGAGTGAAAAATACATGTATGATACCTAGCCACTGGGAGAGTACATGTAGTCACAACTTATATCCTAGCTCCGTGTTCAAAATAGATGTATCTACATGACTAATAATAGCTTAGGGCATAACTTTCGAGCAGGATAATTCCCTGCAAGGGATTCATAAATTTTCGAACAAAGGGGCTCGCGTGATTCATATGCATACAGAAAGGGAAGCGGATACAGCGAGTGTGGAACCGGCCAAGACATTGTATAATGTTTTCTGGGGGGGGGGGGGGGGGGGAATAAGACAAAGGAAACATGATTGCGTTACTTATATACTGATTTGACTGTGCTATTTTGACCTGCTAAACGGCCATTCATCTGGTGAGGCCACTATTCTCCTAATATTGCTGGTTTTATTCCGAGTCCTACTAATATACTAATTTCGGAATTAAACATATTGGATCATGCTTGAGGAACATTCGAAGCGACTGCTTTATTATTTTATCTGAATGACTACTTCTCAAATTCTTTATTGATACGCCAAATCAGGCGTTTAGAAACTACCTTCCCAGAAACAAAGGCAAGGTCCCAGTAAAAACTCTATAAGGTATTGTAATAGCATGTATTGGAGTGCAGGTATCACACCCATTTTATTAAATTCCCCTTTATATATCCCGGTTACCATTGGACGTAATTTGATACCACTTTATTCAAGGAGGGAACAGTTTCTATATACTTTTCCCTTTTGACTGTACCTGCCTGGACTTCGATTCGCAAGAAATGACAGATCTAGAATGGATTATTCTTTGCACGTTGCTGGCATTGAACTTCATCCGGGCTAGCCACATTGGAGGGTTTACCCCTGAAGAAACGGGCCGGAATCTAGGGCTCATAATTATTTGTGCCTTCATCTCTATCTGTGTGCACGCATTGCTTCAATGGGTACAATTTGATACTCAAGGTTCGAGTTACTGGTATATTTACCGCCTGAGTTCTGCTATACTGATAATTTTAAATGGCGGTCTTTATTATATTTATCGACTTCCCTTTACGGGTCGGTTCATCCTTGGGCTAAGTTGGACCCCAAATCAAGGCATTGGGACTCCCGGGTTCGTGGACCCCGAGAACAAGGTGGATTCAGAGGCCGATATAGCGCTGGAAGCGGCCCGCAGAAACATACCCATAGCCATTGAGCTACAGGAAAAAGAACTGTTTGACATTGTTCGACTTGAGGAGGAGCGCAGGAGGGATAATCCTTTATCTAGTCCTCAAGATGTTCAGCGTTCTGGATACCATGCATATGATTTCCTTGAGTATGTCAAATACCGCAGGCCCCAACCGCTGCCGGGTGCCGAACCTCGAATTGCTCTCACCGATCCTTCTGAGATTAGGGAGGTGCTTTGGTGGACCGAGGGGGACAGGCTCCAATGTCACAATTCATTTGCCACTACTCCGGATTCAAACAGGAACCTCCCGGCTCCTGGAAATGAGACTGTGATTTTCACAAATTGCGTATCGGTCGAGCGTCCTGACCAAGTTGCACCTGCAATCAACCTAATCAAACAGACATTGAGAAACCTTCCATACTACACCACGAGAGAGCCCTCACGCAACCAGTTCAAGTATGCCGTGGGAATAGACGTGGAGTTTTTGGTATTTCCAACAGAGTTCTATAGACAGGGTGTGGCGGCCTTAAGAGGCCTTGGAGATCTGTCATTTCGCCAACCAAATGGGTATGATATTGGGCCGGATGGAAATATTATCCTAGATGGCACAGCGCGAGCAGAAAATCGAGACTATCTTCCTCTAGAGGAGGATCAGCATTTAGCTTCATGTATGAGCATTGCTGTTGACAAAGTCCTCGTGGTTAATTTTCATATTTTGCACATGATCCGGAACATCGAGACCGCTGATCAATTGCAGCAGGTACTTGGAGCCCCCATATATCATTTAACCAGTTGTAGTAATAAGATGCTGACATGAGTACTGAAACAGTTCGCAGCCATCTTTGAACAAATCATCTTTGATACAACCATCATCAAGGTCTGGTTTAATCCTCAACAAGACATTATTGTTCTGGATGCCACTCTCGACGAAATCTACCGAGGGACCCAGAGAAGACAATTTAATGATGTCGAGAGAAGGGGCGGTGTACTCATTGAAAGGGCTGCATTATTCCGCCCCACCTGTAAACTCAGGCTCCGGGATGACGGCCAGCGCGCGGTTTTTAATACGCCCCGTCCCGCACAATTCAACTTTGGCCCAGATACGATATGGGGGACAAGATGCCCCTATGGATTCCATAACGGTGCCGTCGATAACTATGGGCACCCCTGTCCGTGCCGGTCTAACAATCTCGACCTGGCAGTAATGGTCGAATTTATCATGCGTGACGTTGGTCTAGAGCCTGCCGATGACGATGGAATCCAATTTGACATACGGGCCTGGACAGAAACCCGGGAGAGATGCAACTACAATGATTTCGAGCAGTGCCTACTACACGGTGACCGGTCTTCGGAGCTTCTTCGTATGCTCAAGAGCAGTATTCCAGCACAACTGGCGCCACCAGCGCCACGGTATCATGGTAGTGATTGCGTGGAGGAATGCCTACAATGGGAGGAACCTGGGCCAGCGTGCTGTCGTGCTTGCCCGAACTATCGGCTATGGGCAGCGGTATTACAGGAGACGAAGGCTCGAATGTTTCGAACTTTTGCGAATCCAAACTTCCAGACAGACCCTGTCCTGCTGGGATATGTGACTGGTGATGTTCTTGGTATATCTATGATACTTCGCTTTCTAATGACTACAGAAAATCCAAGACTGTAAGAGAACCCCTCAGCTTAGCGATTTAACAGGTCATGTATGTCATATATTAACGATTAGTTATACTATAGGCTCCTGGAAAGATTAAGACTCTGGAGCAACAAACCAATGATGGGTGCACACAATATCAATTTCCTCCGAGAGCCAAGCAGCCCAGAGATCCCCCAATACGTCGACTGCAGATGGCACGCCACATCCAGATTAATCAATTCTGTGCGTCTTTACGTCGACAATCCGTCCTTCAGACGATGTGACATGGTCTCCTGGATAGACGACAAAGTGCTCCGAAATTCTGTCCACCGCCCCCGTAGAAAGGTGGAATTTATGGACCCGGGGAGAATGCTCTACTACTTCCTAGAGGAGTTCTGGCGGAGGCATCCAAAGACCTTTGGGGAATATGTTGTCTCGAAAATTGTGGCGACGCCTTTTAGACGTCGACAGAGGCCTGAGGAGGATGACCAAGATGATGGCGGGGGTGATGACGGAGGTGATGACGGAGGTGATGACGGAGGTGATGACGGAGGTGATGGTGGTGGTGGTGGTGGTGGTGATGGTGGTGGTGGTGGGGACGGTGATGGAGGTGGTGGTGGTGATGGTGGGGACGGTGATAGAGGTGGTGGTGGTGGTGGTGGTGGGGACGGTGATGGAGGTGAACAGGCAGAAGAGGTTGCAGAACCAAACCGTTGGCAAGACGAGATAGAGGCTGGTTACCTACAGTCCCAAAGGCAGTTCACCTTGGATGAGATTCTCAGGTTCTTTGATTCTCCAAGTTGGGCGACGATGTCATCAGATATACTGCAGATGGTGATTGGGTATTTTGAGTTGAAGCTGATGCACGAATATCAAAATGATATTAGAAGGGTCCAAACCATGCGCGAGCAACTGGACGCATCTCTGCTAGGGCTTGTTGGGCTCACGCCTGCAGATCTAGAAATCATTGCAGCCGCCAGAAATGTACTGATAAGCACTGTTGTTGCGGACGGCCCCAACTGGTTCACCATAACCCGAGACCTTCTCACCGACACCGCACGGGACCACGCCGTCACAGGCGGCGGCCTCTTCCTCAAGCCCGCGGAAGAAAACGAATACCGCGACAACTGGGCCAACAGGCCCGCAGAGATCAAGGCGCTGCTGCAAAGCCTTGTAACCCTGCAGGAACTCAATGCCTCCCGCGAGCGGGATTTCGTCCAGCGACTGCGCCCTATGGCAGCCCAGGATAGCAGGGACACTCTCGTCACCGCAACCCTCCTAGGAATCGCGCCCTTCACCATGCCCGCCCTCCGCACCCTCCTCTCCCGCAACACCAGAGCCACAGCCAGCTCAGAGCTCGCCACCACCGACCCCATCATCCTCCACTGGGCCCTACTGGTCCTCCGCTACAACCGCCCCCACACGCGTGATCGGTCCAGAACGCTCGCAGAGCGCTTCTTCGACATCACATACAGCCCAACCAACTTCTACATGCCGCTGCTGCGGAGAGTCATCAAGAGAGCAACACCAATTACCCGCTACGAGCGCTCGCAGCCAGGACGCCATTACTTGGACCTCAGGGCTGACAACCGCGCGCTGCAGCGATTGCGGGATGAGCGAGCGGGGAGGATACAACCGCCGCGGGCGCAGAGGGGTGACGTGATGCTGCGTGGGGCGGGGGCGCCGCAGGTCATTGAGGTACGGCAGGAGGAGAGAGGGTGGGGTGTAGATGGCGGTGATGCGGACTACGATGCCGATGACGATGATGGGGATGCGAACGATTGGTGCAACGGCACGGGCGTGGAACAGAACTGGGACGGTACTGATGATCTACCTATATGGGACAGGGACGTGGACGAGTTCGAAGAGGTCCCTGAAACGGAGGACCCGGCAGATGAGCCGGCGGAGGAGCCGGCAGAGGAGCCCCCTGCAGAGGACGCGGCGGAGAGGGATGGATTCAGAGGCGACTGGAATCCGGATTTACCGCCGCCGGAGGTAACGATTTCGTCCCTCTTTTTCGAGATCAATGACGAGGTTGCGCAGATGATCCAGCAGGTGGAGGCGTCGTCGAGTTCGGACTCGGACTCGGAGTCGGAGTCGGACTTTGATGAGGAGCTGCTGGAGATGTCGGTGGAGAAGGCGCAGTTCCTGAGGATGTTACAGGTGACGTTGAATGTTTGGTGTAATTGATTGTATTGGGTGTATTTATATGTATTTTGTTTATAATTTCTAGGATATTGGGTTAAATATTGGGAACAATATATATACATGTATACATGTAGTTCTTTGGCTATTGAGTTGGGATTTGCGCTGGCAGGTTCGCCGAGACCTGGGAAGACGGGCGAGTGATAACTTGTGATCCGATCACTCTGGAGATACGAGATGATTTCATACCCGCTGCTGGCCTACGTACAAGTATACACGCATGATCAAAAAGCATGCCACATCCATCACGCCTGAATACATGTAATTGATAGCTGGGTTAAGGAATACAGATTCTAACAAGTATGCTAGTGCGCCTAACCCGGTTAGTCACCTCTATCTAGAGTAGCCAGCTTGGAATTTAAAAATTCTGTGGGTGAATTAATTGCCTTTATCGCGGTTCTATATAGCTGGAGTACTAATCTACAACTCGTCAGGTTAGACACTGAGTGTGACATACATGTATCGGAGATACTTTTTGTTTTTTGCTTATATACTTAGGTAATGAAAGAAGGAATAAATATGTAAGCCTCTGTAGACGTAGCCTAGCTTAGAGATATGGCTATGTATACGGTATATAATCAACCAGGCCAGCTAAGAATTTCATCTTATCCACAAAGTAGCATCCGGACGAAGAGATTTGGATGTTCACCAGCTCAGACATTGGATATCCACATGTGCTACATGCACGTCCAAACCTCAAGGATTCGGATTTTCAATATGTCCTATAACCCGAGATTCAACTTCCAGGCTTAGGCTTATAGCATACATTTACATGCGATTGCTACGTACGGCCAGCGCAGCCAGCCCTCGGCATGACCAATCCTCCACCGCCGAGAAGTCGTCTGGGCATCAATAATATTCATTGATTGACTCAAGACAACAATTTATATTGTGCGTCACAACAAAGAAACTCTACACAAGCTCAGGAAGGGCGGTTGCCGACGTGTGGGATAAAGAAGAACAAAGGCTTGATTAGCACTATGTTTGTCCTGCTTGGGAAACAAGGTGGCCTTTGACCGCTCCCCCACACACAAACAATTAAGTCATTAAAGTCGGGTGGTAGCCATAGCTCGCAAATCGTAGGAGTGATATCGCGCCCAACCCCGTTTGAATTCTGTTTGCCCTCACAGCTTTATATCGAAAACCTGTAGAATAATTCGGCTCCATGGATATGTTCGTATACCTAAATCCGTGGCTATTCGCCTACCAAACCCTCGCGATATTCTGGATAACAATCATCGCTGAGCGGATATACGTAACACGGGTACTTAGGTTATTTTACTTACTCTTCACGTTCCTGGAGATATGGGTGCTGAAAAAAGCCACCGTATTTCCCGTCACCCATCCATTTACCATCACGAACTCTCTCCTGATCCTCGTCATTGTAAGCTACTACCGCGTCATACATCACCGCACGGCAGTTTTCGGGGACCCATTCGACATCGAGTTCCGTCTCTGGCGGCTCATTGGCCGCAGCACTGACGAGAACTTGCAGCTGAATCTCGGCAAGCAACTTAGACTCCAACAGATTGCCCGCAGGAGGATCAAGTATGAAAGAATAGCCACTCAAGAGATATCCGGAAGGACTGTTGCATCTACGCATGCGAATGCCTTGGCGCTTGAGCAGGAGACTGCAAAATTCGGGAGGTTGGAGGCTCGCCGAGAAGTGGCCTTTCAGGCTTGTCAGAGGTTCTCGCTGGAGGAGGAGGGAAGAGAAGCTGGGAATGTCATGGCTGTGGCCATGAGAAGGGTGGATATCGATAAACGCACTGGCAAGGATATTCTTCGATGGTTGTCGGGGGAGATCAAAGAAAGTGAGGGTTTCATTAAGCCTGTGAAATGGTCCAAGGACAAGAAAACAGGGGCGATAACTTGCCATAACGGCTATACAGACGAGGTAATGAATTGCTAGTTTTGATATATTTTTGCAGTACTGACGCCCGTACAGAATGTTCCAGTAGATTACTTTTCCAATCCTGACGATTTGATCATTGGCTCGGTCTCTGTCACGGCGCCAAGCCAGATAGAGCCAGCACTATCCCTAATCGAAACGGCACTGGACCACATACGATTCTACGATATCAACAATTTCCCGGGCCATGAAGATGAGCGCCTTCACCCTTCACATACGCAGTTTAGAAGAGCTGTGGCTGTTAGCTGTGAGATGAAGCAGTATGCACCCGAGTATGTAAGGGGAAAAGTCGGGATTTTGAATATTGATGATCCGAAATGGAGTAATGATCAGGGGGAAGTAAATGTTGAATATGTGGAGAAGGATCGCGAGCTGGTGAGTCTGCTCACGGTATCAGGTATGTTTAACCGCTTTATCGGATGGATGAGCTGTTTGTGCTGATGGTGGTGTAATCGGAACAAGTTGATCGATACCTCACGGTGACATTCCATATCGCGTACATGTTGCAGCATAGTGTAGAGAACACCCGCGCAAACGTATGTCTTGCTATATACTCATATTCCGAAACCTTCCATTAACCTTTTACAAAAACCACAGCTCCAAACACTATTCCAAGATCTGATCCTCAACAGACACAAGATCAAAATCTGGAACAACGTCCCCCGTAGTATCGCAGCTCTCGACGCAACACTCGAGCACATATTCCGCGGCGCCGGCGGCCCAGACCAAGAAGAAGGGCCTGGGCGCCAAAGCTATCTCGCCTCACTCCGCAAACCCTTCCGTGAAAACGGCCCCAACGACATCCTCCGCACCCCCGGCTACAAAGACACCGGCCCCGACAACTTTCTCCATTTCAACAGACCCACCGACACAGAGTTCCGACGCGGTCAGGACAACCCTCCATGTCCTCTCCAGCTCCATGGGCCTGGATTGGACTATGCGGATCGCACATGTCCTTGTGATAAGGGCATCATCGATATCACCGCAATAGTTGATTGTATCCTCCGCCAGCACAGGTTCCTTGGGATAAATCACGATGCCCCGCACGCGTTAAGATCCTGGGCGGCACCACATGCGCATTCGAATCTCATATTCTGTGACCTTGTGAGGTGGCTCTTGGCGGGTCACAAGTGGCAGCCGTTCCTCTGCCAGTTCAAGGAAACCGGTCAACTTAAACCGCAGAAGCCAAACACCGAGGGTCTGCAGCCAGAGGAGGCGGAGGAGTTTACGAATATATACAACATGAGGTACAATATGCACAAGGCGGAGAGGGACAAACTTTTTACTACAGGTGGGGAGACTAGGGATATAGAGAGGGACGATATATGCCTGTCTTATGTGGTTGGTGAAGCGGTCGGCCTGGGCTTGATCTTCAGGAACCTACTTACGTGTGAATCGCCCATCCTGTGGGTATTTCCCAGACGGGTCTATCGCTATATGTGTTGATACTAATCATTTGACCAGAATGGCGGAGAGGCTAAGTCATTACGCCTATAAACACACCCTCAAAGTCCCACCTTGCGCCTACGACACCGTACTCTTCAGAAAGCCTGTTGATCGTACGATCCTCCCACCTCTCGAGAAAATGGACTCATTCACTCTCGGCCTCGATGTGGACTCACCCGAAACCGCCTACGGCGCCCCGTCGATCCCTACCTGGGAGAAACTCGCCTCTAACCCCGCCTGGTTTCTCAAACAGAGTACGCACGGTAAGGTCAGTAAAGAACTAACGTTCAGCAATGTAATCACCACAGCCTTTATCTTGACTGGCTGGGAGCACCCCATCTTGCCTGAGGTTCCAGACCCAAGGGTACCTCCGCCGAAACGCTTCGGGATGACGACGCCGGCAAAGCTGGCGAGGAATCTGAGAGACGCCACAGCGGTTTCGCTGGCAGAAGTGCATAGAGCGAACAGGAGGGCAAAGCTCTGTGCGTTTAACCTAGTTGACAAGGCCTCGGAGACGAACTTCATAGCGGAAATCGGGAACGAGTTTGGGTTAAGGCTGGAGAGGGCAATAGATACTCTGGGAGGATCAAGGTCGAATATGCCTACCGTACCGGAGGAGATACAGGATGAAAACAGAGGGAGGGATGTAGATGGGCTCACGAGAGCGGCAAGGTTGGCTGCGAGAGCAACTAGACAGTGTGCACAGTTGGTTTACGGCCTGAGAGCAACCGCGATCAATTTGCTAGATTTGATAGAGCAGGGGGTAGTTGCTGCTTTACCCACCACAGCGGAAGAAGCAGTGGCTAAAGCGACCGCGGATGCGGCAATAAGATTAATGGCAGTTGGTGCTTTAGAGAGAGCGAGTGAAGCAGAACTAGTATCAAGAACTGTTTACACATGCGCGGTTGATCTAGATACCAATGCAAGAGCTATGTTTCCAAATGTTGTCCCTGGGCGTAGGAATGAGGAATTAGACCGTACAACGGAAACCTATTTGAACAGAACGCAGACTGCGGAAACTACGAGATTGCGCCTGAACGAAGCTGAAATACGAGTACATGCGCATAGCAGGATGGCAATACCAGCAGCGAATAACCCAAATCCAGATATCACGACCACAGAGAGCCCAGAAAGACAGAGATTGGAACTAGGCATTGCTAATGCAGTAACAGAGCTTCAGGAAGCGTCAAATGCAGAGACATTAGCGAGGACGGCGGCATTAGCGGAGATAAACGCAGCAATCACTCGCCGTGAAGAATTGGACATTCTGTATGATGATGTACAGTCGGGCTTGGACGGGACAAGAAGGAGAAGGCAAGGCGAGAGGGCTGAATTCGCAGAGAGAATGCCGGGCCTTCAGAGGGCTGTGGAAACAGATAGGACAGATCTTTTTGGTCGGGTAAGAAGAATACGTAAATGTGCTCCAAGGAATTGTCAAAGTTAACATAATCTACATAATACAGGTAAATCTAATCAGAATAAAAAGGGAAATAAACGAAGCGCACGCTGCCTTCGAAACTGCAAGAGAGAATCTTGAAGTGGCAAGGGCACGTGCAGTAGCGGACGGGGATACTGATGTGATGATCGCGCAGAAAAGGCTTAAAACAGCTAGGGACCATGCTGCGTTTGCGACGGCAGAGATGACTGTTAGTCCAACACCAGCAGGCCAGGAGGATCTCGCCACAGCACAAAGAAGGCTTGAACCTGCACAAGCTGCTTATAATGACGCTGTTGAGGCGGTTCATATCAGTAGGGGAGTTGAAATGGAGCGCTTGCTGGCGTCCCGAACTGCGTTAGAGGATGCCTACTTGAATTGCGTAAATGGGACATTCAGTACAATCCAAAGAGCCTATGATAGAACAACATACGCAATAGCCAGGGATTTTGAAGCTCCAGAGGAAGTAGCAATCGTGGCATCGACACAAGAGTTGGTGGGACTGGCAGAGATCATACACACACGCGCGAGACAACTTAGAGATATGGTGGAAACCCTCAGCACCCAATCGTTGAGGTCAGAGAGAACCTCAAACGGGGCGAAACAAAGCATAATACAGCAAGAGGTATTTACTGCACGTTTGCCAACTATCAGTGCTGGAAAGCTCGTTGTCGAGGGTAACTTTGGCCTAGCCCTCACGCTCCGGAACCTGGCTGCGAGGAATTTCCGAGTCAGTTACAAGTTAATGCCTCAAGAGCATGCCGCCCCTTTGCTGCAGGCTTCAAATCTCAGTAATGTGACTTGGTTTGAGATATTTACAGATCTGTTTGAATGGCATTGCGGATTGGGAACTCCAGAAGCTGCAAGAATTACTGCAAATAACCCAGCCATATCAACAAAGGGGAGTGAAGCAGCAATTCGACAAGACTTTTTAGGTATTGTCCAAGCTGAAGTACCAGATCCCGCGGTGCCTGGAGGGCTCGATAGAATGGGGGCTGCCAGTCACTTAGAAGCTACTCGAAGAGCAAGGGAGAGACTCGCCCGGCTACACGATTATGTGGACCTCGTCTCTGCCGAGATTCTTATCTTTATGCTAGTGAGAGAGATATCTAAATTTGAGGAGCTCGACGCTTCTCGAAGGTTAGTTCTTGGGATTGACAGCGCTGTTTATGACTACGACACAGTAGTCGGGCATTCACTATGGGAATCAGTGACTATTGAACGTGCAAAGCGTGAATTTCAACTTGACAATTTTGTCTATCAAGATGCATATTGGTTCAAACGTCTTCAGGTCCTTCTGGGACACGAATTTGCGCAAAATATTTCCACTCAGAGTCCATCATCGAGACTGGTCCAGGAATGTGGTGCTAAAGACATAGCTGATCTTGTCGAGATGCTAATCTCGGAAATTGAAAGATTCCTGAAAATCTACAGATATCAGGAAGAGCTTGCGGATTATCTCAAGAGGACTGTTATGAATTCAAGCAAATTCGCAAGGAGGCGCCTAGTCGCCAATGCCAGGGCTCATGCTAGCAAACGTCCAAATGCATCAACGGGGCCACGTGACAGAAGATCACCTATGCAAAGATTTGAAAGAGACACCGCTTTCAGATCAGGACATTTATCAGACATGGCTATCTTACAAGACGCTCGTGCGAAACTCGCTGACTGGAGGCTCCCAGAGTGGCTCAGCTATCTGATTCTCACAGCGCAAAAGATAGACTCCGCCGGAACCACAATAGAGCGGCTGCTTACACGCCCGCCGGTCTTTCTACTGCCTGACATGACGATGCCGCATGCTCCGTGGATGAGGGCGATCGTATCGCTGCTTACTTCAGACCCTCATATTGAGCTAGACAGCTGGGATGGGCTCCGCAAGTGGTGGAGAAATGGCATTTTTATCCAGGGAATTGGCTTGGCGGATGAGCACGTGGAACAGTCGGTGCTCCCGGATCTGGCAAATATCACGCAGGATGGGAGGGCGCCGAATCCTGTACCGCAGCGTGTTATTCAGAACCGAAGGATACATAATGCTACGCATAGGGCGTTCGTGAATACGTCTCAGTTGGCCGACAGAGGTATTAACACGCCCCCTGCGGTACCCGCTGAGGTGCCCGTTGAGGTGCCCGCTGACGTTCCCCCTGTGGGAGGGTAGAGTTGTTTTGCTACCGTTTTTCTACTAGCATGTCCCTTGGGGTGCCAAGTATTTTGTGTTTCCTTGGGTGTACTCGTCGACTTTTTGTTTGATATATACAGGTTTTCTTTTTGGTTTTTGGTTTATGTTTTGTAACCTTATGGTCTAGTTTATGTAATGTATTATTCAATTTCTGCATTGGCAAAAAATGAACCCGGTCAATGATACGCATGTCAATCACAGAATATCACTCGGCACACCAATGACCACGATTCCTAGTTAAGAAATATATTGTGCATTGAATACGTAGCTACGTAGTAATAAGACATTATGAAATTAAAGGAGCGACAATAAGACAACCAATTCAGATCCAAACACATAAATCCTCATCTCACTTGATCGTCCCCATCATGACCTAGCAGCTAGGCCATAATCTACAGCGGCGCTATGCATGTAGATCTAAAGACACGCCTGCCTGACCTGGACCTCCTGGCAAGAGTCGGGTCCAAGCCAGTACTCATCACACAAAGTATCACAGACCACACCCGGCTTGGTGAAAACCCTGAATCCCTCGTTGGGGAAGTTGACACGGTAGTGCGACTCGCTATCGTCGTTGGGGGCCGCCGATTTGTACCCGGCACTATTGATCCACCACAAATCACCATTAGCACTCCAATTCAAAAAAAACAGAACGAGAGGGGGAATAGTTACCGGCACGCGCAGTGGTACTGCCCCTGGTAGTTTGTGCGCACGCAGCTGGTGGTGATGTCGCATGTCTTGTCGGCGTTGCCGAGCGGGTTGACGTCGCACTGGGTGCAGACGGCGTTGACGGGGGTGGCGAGTGCGGGGGTGAGGAGAGTGAGGAGGGGGAGGAGGGTGGTGAGGAGGAGGGCAGCGGGGGTGTACATTTTTATGGTGGTGGTGGTGGTGGTTGTGGTGGTAGGAGTATTAAGAGCGAGAGTAAGAGTGAGATTAGTAGTGTGTATGAGAGTTGGAGCGAGTGTTGTGGATGAAGGTGATGATGAGGGTGAGGAGGGGAGATATGTTGGGGATGGTGGAGGGGGTTTATATGCAGTTCTGGCTGTGGGTGAGGATTTCACCTATTGAGGAGCTGAGGTTGATATCGTCCAATTGCACTGAACTGAATGGTTGTTGATTGATTGATTACTTCATTGATTGTAACTGAATTGTTGTTCGAACATAGGCTTCTCAGTAACCAGCTGTCACACGATCATTGACCTCCCAGCCATGCCGGGAAGCCCGATGATCGAGCTTCGGCAGTCGTAGTTGCACCAACGTCGTATTCATGCCTCACTAGCTGGTTAGAATATGTACGTACTGTGGAATACGAGATCGTTGGGAATATTAATGGGAGTAAGCTTGTATTCACTTTTTTGATCCTGGTAATATGTGATGTTGCACTGATTACAGGCTGATTTACACTTGGGCTTTGTAGTAGTGTGCCGGGGATGTGGTTTTTAGGTACTAGCTGGGTGTGGAGATGTGGTATCTTGGAGGATTTGCGTACTGTCCGTAAGCTTACGTTCTGTGGAAAATGAAGAGAATTTTCCTTCACGATGCAAAATGGCTTGGGCAATTGAGCACTGTAGAAGTGAAAGAACGAAGACTCGTAACTGGAGGATCTAGAACTCCGCTCGCAGTGAGTCAATTGCAGCCTAAAAAGACACTTGGACCTACATGTAGTGACGATGTCAACATCCAGTTGCACAAAGCGTGAATCCTAACTTGTACAGCTCTCTGCTCGCCCTTGATCAGATGAGAGCACCATACGTCCCAAAACGTAAAGTTTTATCAATAAGTTCCTAATTATAAGCCAGGAAAGAAAGAAAAGAAAGAAAAGACATCGATATGGATGCCGAAAACCCGGTCGATGGTTCCATTAAAACCTTTCGATATGATCACAAACAGCCAGCTCCCAATCTCACCCGGACCAATTCTCCAATCGCTATCCGTGATCTGTATGCCACCTAGCTAAGCTTTTTCTTCTCTCTTTCTAATCCACTGATTCTGTTGGGCCATGGCTGCACCTTGCCGGCTACCCATAACCGGAACAGAAATAGAAAGCTTAACAGAGTCACGATCCCTGTATTGCGGGGTGGAGACAATTCTCAGGCAGGGTCAGCCCGGAATGTTAATTGGTGCTGGTGGTGGTGTGTGTAACGTTACATGCTGTTTGTGCTGTGGTGACCTAAAATAGACAACACCAACAGCGGCCACAACACGTGGTGCTGCTTGTATCATGAGAGTGTTTTGATTACTCTGACAGGTATCTTCTTCTAGAGAGGGTACTTATCGTAAGGAGATCGCAGTTTTCGCATATTTTATTTTCATTTATGGTGTTAAATAGATTTGATGAACGAACCCTAACCCCATCGAGCCTTTACTTACTTGGCACTTATTATTTACTACTTGATTTGATTAGCTTGTAGGACGATAAAGCATGTAGTTAGACCCTTTCCAGCTTAGAGAAAGGTTTCTTTAAAGGTACGGATTTTGTTATGTTCCTTTTGAGTTTTGTCTTCAATCTGTAGGGTACATGTAGTACAGTGCGCATGATCACCAGATTGAAACCGCTGAAGCTTAGGTCAATTAATATGTTCTAGAGGGGGGGTATGATATACACTGAGGGAATTATATATATATGCCCCCAACACCCATTCGTATTTATTCTGTTTATAGAATTCGACTAGCTAGGTCTCTGGATATATCCGCACAGCTAGACAGGAATGTGTGACGTCGTGAGATGTAATGGCTTTTGCCGTGATAACACAAGACAGAGTACAAGTAGGTAAAGATTAGTTGAGACATGTATCTATACTTCCGATCATGTGGGTACCTTACTCGAAAATACTCTAATCATTGCCGTTCTGCGCGGCTTACTACATGTTTGTAAGTGTAAAAATTTAAACCTATCCCTGACGAGCCCTGATTACCGGTTACTTGCCGATTTATTCTGCTTACTCTTGGGATGATAAAATGCCCTTTCCTCCCGATCAGTTGTCAAGGAAGCTCTTGAGAAGTGTCTTTTTAAGCCTGTGTGGAATGGACACTTTTATCTTTCAGCCTCTAAAGTGCTGTATATATACCGTCGTCTCTTCTCCTCCCTCATGACACACTACCATAGCCAGTCTTTAAATTGTGTTTACTCGATCGAAGAATAATCATGGTTCAAGTACCGCTGCCTCACCTGGCATCACCTGGACCGAACCAGGCCGGATGATACTTCTCTTATTACCGGCGTCGACTAAGGTTTCGTGCATATATATATTCTTATAAAAAAAATAAGAAGCAGGTACTACATCGTATCAATATCAAGCTTCGTTCCAAAATAAAATGAAGATACACATATATATAAAGCAAAGAAAACCCCTTCAAGGATCTCACGACAAATCCATAACTCCCATAACCATAACCTAAACCCCAATTGAATACCCAAAACGACTATTTCCTCTCCACTAACACGATTAAAATCACGATGCAGCAGTCACATGACTTACACCTATGAATCAATCTGTAAATTCCACGCAATCCCTCGGGAACAATCCCCCAACCCCCGAATACCATCCCCACAAGTACTCCACTCTATCCAACCCATCGCCCTCCGTGAAAGCAACCCATATATCCGTGATTTCTGCCTTCTCTGGAAACACCAAAAGCCCACCATAGTTTCTCGGCCTTATGCCGGGCGTGTCCGGTCTCCAGACTGTACCTACATTACTCTCCTGAGGCTCGGGCCAATGCCCCTTTAACGCTACCGCTGTTTTTGGGCCCATCATTATTGGCCACCCGTTATCATTTGAAGGGCTCCGCGAGACATAGTCGGGCGGGTCATGGGGGGCATCTTGAATTGTTTTATGGGTGCCATGTTCCCCATTCTGGGTGAGTAGGGCCATTTGGTGACCAAAACGACATGGAAAGCTGGAATCTTCGTCATTACCGCCAATTTGTTCGGACATTGTGTACCAGCAGGTAATACACATATCCCAATGGCCGTCCAAGCATTCGGTACAGTGGAGGTAAGAATGGTCGGGCGGGATCACCTCATTGCAGCTATCACATTCTATCCGCAATGACATGGCGCGAAGGTAGCCAAAGGCGCTGAGTCGCGTATGGAGGCTTATATTTGTAGTTCCCGAATTCCTAATGAGGTCTGTGTATATACTCCAGTAATTTTGCACCACGGCACCTCTGATGGGCCCTCTACTTGGGGTGCGCTGATTGGAGTATAGTTTCAGCTCGTGGGTGCAGGCATTGCCTTTGGATACGCATGTCCTACAAACCGCCCAATTCCCGTTATCACAAATCTCACACGCCCAGAAGTAGGCGTTTGTTTCATTGCCACTATTGTCGCACCAGGTCTCGCAGACGTCGCAGAACCAGCCGCTCTGGATGTGCCGAGGGTTCAATTGGAGCTTGTGTACGATGAGAGAATGGTTCGTATTCGGTTCCCGACAGCAATGTCCTTCTCTGGCGCAAGCGCAACAGGTTAATATATTGCATTGCGAGCAGCAGCAGCGTGTAGCAAAGTCGATCCGTTTCTGGCAATGGGCGCATGTTTGTTCCGTGGTGTTGAACAGCGTACCAAGAAACGGCGGGGGCGATGATCCCGGGAGCGATCCCCGCCTTGCCTCTCTGGCCTGGGGAGGGGGTTGAATGCGGGGGTTCTGAGGGCGGGGCGGTGTACCCCAAGGGTTTACGTTCGTGGGGGCTTGGCGGCGGGGTGGAAGCGCAACAGGAGGAGCTGGAGGGTGAATAGAACTTGAGCTTGAGGTTTCGCCAGGAAGAACTCCGCTTCCAGGAGTGTATATCTTCCGCACTGCTTCCTTTTCTTCCTTTGTGCGGTCCTTGTCCGGGTTCCTCGCGACAAAGTCCTCTATAAGGGATTGGAGTGTAGGGTTGTGCTTTGTAGCCCGGACTGTGGCCCGGCACACTGGGCAGGTATATTTCGCGACATTTGGAGCGGCGCTGGAGGATGCTACCGGAGCATTGGCAGCGTTATTACTTAATGACTGGAACCATGCTTTGGCGCAGGAACCGCAGTTCGTGTGCAAGCAGTCGAGGAATGTTACTGGGTCGTAGAGGAGGTCGGTGCAAATCTTGAGAGAAGGTCAGGATGTGCATTTAGGTAGAAAAGCGTGAGCGCGGGGGTGAAGCTTCATGACTTACGGAACACGTCAGCTCCTTCTCCATGACGGATGTACTCATGGTGATATCTGGAGTTTTTATTCTGATAGCTCTAAGGATTGTCTGTTTCTTATTTTTCTTGGTGCTCTTGGTTAGTGAGGATTACAATCTCATGGTAGTATGGACGTGGTAGACGGGCGTGTGTGTAGTTGTACTCGTTGGAAAGGTTCTTCAGCCCCGATTACATACTGTAGATAGATGGATGCATGGGGCTCATACCCTTGAAAGGTGTGCAACCTACCTCCACTTGAGATCACATTCATCACAGCCTCATGCTATGCATTCAGGCGCCCAACGTTATTTGGCAAATAGCGCATCAAAGTACGGTTTGACATGAGGCGATATAACTAAGCCTCTTGAGGTGAGGTGGCTTCCACCTTGGGGGGGTTAGATACACACCAATGTCAATATGGCGCCACTATGGGTTAGGGTTTCTTAGGTAATATGTCAAAAAAGGTGTGAGTGTCTCTAGATAGAGTAGGTAATCACATTAATATATTAGACGACTTCACGGAGGTGTGGTCAACACGGGGGTATGGAAACCAAAAGAGGTAGTCGATCAACTCCCTGCGTATCATACATCACTTCGGCGTATATTTGAGATTGGCAATACCCCCATGAAGTCGTCTACAGGTTGCATTCAGAACAAAAAGGGAAAATACCATTGTGATGTTGATGCGATATACATAAGTTGATGAATATGATCATTTATGGGCCGTCACATTCGAGTAGTATTTCTAGTTGACCGTTAGATTATATGTAATGGTGAGTGTTTCGGTGTCATTAAAAGAATTGATACCACCAGAGAAGAAACAGAAGTAGATACATGTAGGTATGAATAGCCAAGAGTTACTCAACGTTAGAGCCCGCCTTCCTTGATTCATCTCTAGCTCTGCTTCCACTCTGTTTTGTTCTCAACCTCGAATGTTTTAGCTCATCGAAATAACCTTGCAATTGAGGAAGCGTGGAGGAGTTAAAAAGACAGAGACGGTGATTTGTTGTTGATGATAGTAAGGTGTCTCTGGTGACCGATCGATGAAACAAACGTTACGTGAGGAGAATCTTTTGGTGGAGAGTGTGAGCTTGAGGGGAGAGGGGGAAGAGGCCACTAGAAGAGATAACGTCTTAATTAAGCTTTTCTATTCCATGTGAGATCGATCCCGAAGTGCTTAAGTACAAGATGTACGTACCACATGTTTTTAATCCCGAGCTAGTGGATACGTTACATCTGGCTTAAAACATGTTCATGTACATGCATGTCCTATGCATACATGTACTTAGACGTCGGATCCAACAAATTAAGGCCGCTCAAGAATTGAACTTAACGTTGTAACGCGAACTCGAGGAAATTGACCGGGATTCGAGTTCTATGAATGAGTTTATTGTGCTTTAGGCTGCAACATTGCGGAGTTTGAGTAGGTTTTGAGTTTATTCTCATTCTCCGCCGCGACCGCAATTAAGTTTCAAGTTTTGCGCTGGTTTCTGATTCTTTACTAAATTCGAATACCTAAGTAGTTTTGATGTGAAAGTTAACCTTCGGAGGATCAATGCTCAAAAGCTTCAAGATTATTAGGCATTTGAAGCCTTTTACGATAGGTATGGTTCATCTCACATGTGTGGAGATTGTAGCATGACGTGGAATCTGAGTTCTATTTCCTATACAAAACTTCGTGTCTTGTAATTGATAATATCAGAAGTCTGATCATACTCAATACACCCTCGGCCCCTCAAAGACCTACTATCTACATCAACAAGGTCCTCTTCTTCCCGCAGAATTTCGAGTGCTTTCATGATCACCTAGACTTTCAGCTCCTTTCTTAGCAAAGTGTTAAAACAGAGAGTACTAGCTTATCGACTGGATCCTGATACAATGTAGTGGCAAAAATTATTCTCGTCTTGATAGGCCCCATTTAATTTACTATAAATTCACAGACTTGGGACGATTGACTGTGGGTTAGGGTTTCTTTTATATGTAATTCCTTTTTTGAATCAAATGGCCTGGCCCTTAATTATACCTAACCATACTTTAGAGCGAGGTGCATGTAGACCAATTGAGTGTGTCTAATGGATCATGACCGAAAATCCAGTGGCTCAACACTACAATTAGTGAGAACACGTGCACTCGACTATAGTAGCAGCTATAAACTACGTCAAGAGATCTGTCTTTAATCGAATCATGCTAAGTTTCTCTGACCGGGTAGCGAAAGATCTATGCGATGGCTCCGAAAAGATGAATTATCAATCAATCAATCATTACATGAAAAAATGCAACGCAAAACCGAAACCGAGTGATTCTTCATGATCACTCTAGATTATTTTATCCATGCGAGTGACGATAGTCTACGGTAAGTTCCTATGCAAGCACTACATAATGCTCTGCAGCTTTATGCACGTTAGACGCTTGATTGGAGAGCTACATATATCAAAGGATCTCGGGGGCACCTCCGTTTTGTGTGGCGGCTCCACGTGGCCACGTCCACAAATCTGAGTACATACATAGAGGAGTTACCCCTCTGAATTTCAGTATTGGCAGCTTTCTGTATTGGACGCCACCTCTATCTCAGTCAAATCTGACCCCCAAGATTTCAACCGTCCGCTATGCGTAATATATATGGTGTAAGAAGTGGTGAAGGGGCCCGGGTAGTGTCAACTCCCATGCCATGGATCAAACATACACACACACCCTTTTCGAAAAAGAGGTGCGCGCGGACATCTCGCTACATAGATATCAATGCCACATGCATAAAGAAATGACAATTTCATTTACTCTACAGTCGACTTGGTTACAAAAATACGATTCCTGCCGGTTTGATGTTTGGGGGAGCTCGATGATTATGATGTTGATTGAGTTATGTGCCAAGTGTGAAAGGCCCACATTTACGGGTTCTGTTTCTAACCCTTTATCTGCCTCTTAACTAACCACATGCCCATAGCTAGCTCTATGATTGGTCTGAGCTTCTCATCGATGGCTCTCGAGAACTACCGGTTGGTTGATCAAGTAGAAATATTCGTTCATATGACCATAGCCATAGGTTTGGCTCAAATATGAAGGAAATGGATTCTCGGTTACCGGTGATCATTAGTATGATCCCGCAGATTTGAAACATCTTTCCTTAAATGTAAAAGATCTTTTATCAGGCCAACCGATCAAGGTTCTGGGATCGGCCGCTCGGGAATTCCACATCGTTTTAAGAAGCAATCATTTACATATGTGTGGTATTACTTACCATTACCAGCTCTGTGGATCCAGCAGAAGGAAGCTCAGAAATCAGTCTGCCCACTTGATTGATGTCTGTTTAACGCGATATTTGGGAGTTGAAATATACATTTAATTGCTTACTTTAACATATGTAGCTGGGCTCGTACCTGTTAGATGATTCAGTAAAAGATTTATAAAGCTATATTGGAGGTGGCATACAGTTAATTAATAGTATTGCAAGCTCGTTTCAGCAGATAGAAATTGCCATGTTAAGCGCCCAGCTGCAGCTGAACACGAAAACTCAGGAGACGGGATGTAATACTTTACTACGCTATCCCCCGAGAAGTACTTAGGGGCATCCATTATAAGAATAACCAAAAGAAAGGGCAGATACTTTATGGGCACTTATTCCAGTTAGAGACGTAAAGAGGATAAATTCTGAGTGATTGTGCTCGAGATCATCTTAGGTTCAAACCGAGTGATATTTGATGATTGCCATACACCGAAATAGGATGACCGGTACCACACATTTGTCTAACAGGGTAGATAGGTTCCTTGTATCTGTTCGGAATTGGGGTTATGTAGTCGTATCTTATTATGGTGTAAGTGTATTCTGGGCACCCACCCTAGTTACAAGACAGCAAGCATCAATAGATTTTAAATGAGGAAACGATCCTAGGAAGATACAGCTCGAAAGCCCATACGAAACATCAGAGATCCGGCATATAGGAATACAAGATAGTTAGGTGCGACTGTTAACTATAGCTACTATTGCTAAGAAGATATTACTTCACCAACAAAAAAATCAATAACCAGTGCACCGCGCCCAGAAACGATTCACAGAAAGATCCTGCGTCCTTACGGTATATACCGACAATGACCAAGCGCATCCAGCAGGACCAGATGTCTAGTCTCCCGAGATGAATGCACGCTGCCATTTTCGACTCCTGTGGCTTCCCGTCTCCCTCTTGGCTTGGCTGGTCGGACCTATCTTAAACCTTTCTTTCTCTGCTCCGATCCTCTCCCCTAAACTACAATGCACGTGCAAGTCTGGGCACGAGACTAACCTCCGCCACCAACGTTCGTTTCTATCGATACATGGCGTAAAAAGCTCTTCCTCTGTAAAATTCTAGATTGATCAACGATTAGGTTTCGGAGAGACCCCGAAACAGCGGAGGGGCATCCGACTGATTTGAAGGTTCATCATGGTCTCAGGGGCCTCCGAAAAAGCTGAAGGTAGCTCCAGTGAACCAGGACCAAGAGGGTTAGGGTTGGAATGAATTCTTCCGAGGGTTCTCACACGCTATCACTCGTGTTCAAGCGTTGTATCTAGAATAGTTTGTGCTAACGTGCTACAAAGCACTGTGGAGGCGAGAGGACGTATATTCTAATCCATAGTTGGTCTTTCAATTTGAGCTTGGTTCCATGGCGCCACATAAGCAACTCTATGTAGGATAACCACACAGATCGAGCACACATCTCTCAGCCTTGTCATCCCCACCACAAGGGCTACATCAACTGGACGAATACCATGCCATAGCGGATGTTCTTATTGATAGAGCTAGTCATAGGGCCGTCAGATTCCTGAGATTATCTATCCATCTCAATCCTTCCAATGGTTACCGTACTATCGATGATCCTGTACGTAAACAATACCGCTTTCTAATCATAACCCATCTAAACCACATCTGGGAGCAATCCTGGATAGATAGGATAGAGAACTTTAGGCTCTACCACAATTCCCGATCTCATGTGCAGCATCGCTGATGATATAGGGTAGGCGGAAGAATACACAAATAATAATTTATTGCTCCAGGGACCGGTATATCTCAGTGACCATGATATACCTATTGATGCAAGGTTGCTCAAGGCAACGTTACCTTAGAAGAAGGAAGATCTAGCTAGAGCTACTTCTCTTCAATATGAGTCGACGTAGCAGCGAATGGAATCCACTCGAATATTAACCGTACCTCCACCCACTCCTGCGCGTCCATCCGCTCCTGCGCATCCATCTCATCATCCTCACCAGCTACCGCCCTCGTGCGGAGATTTTCCAACAGAGTGCGTACGTGTTAACAGTATATACTCACAAGGCTCAAGAAGATCTACATGCGGCAACACATTTAAAACACCCCAAGGTAAATAAAATCGGCTACAATCGGCTCTCTAAACCTCCAAGAAACATCAAAAAAGGGAAATATTGCACCTATATTGAATCATGACACTTCGAAATGCCCGTTGAGAGTCGGATTACTCTACAGTGTGTAATTATAGTTAATTATTCTCCTAGGGGGCGCTGCTGCATCGCTTTGGACATGTCCTCGTAAGTCAACCCGCTTCTGTCCAAAGGCCTTGGAGATCGATATAATACCTACCTCCATAGATACAAGGCTGCCGTTACAACTAACGGAGGGGAATGACGAATTGGCTTAAACTAGTTTCTGCCGTTACAACTAACGGAGGGGAATGACGAATTGGCTTAAACTAGTTTCTGCCGTTATCGTAGGTTTGAAGATCTGATCGATCCTGTACACCAAGGATTTGCACTTTTTGAAAGCAAGGAGGATAAAACTGTGCTCGAGGCTGACTCCCTCGGGTGCGAAGTAAAGGTTGCTTTAGCGAACGGGTATATAGCTAGGCGGGCTGTGTCAGTGGATAGGCGTGAAGATGAGTATGTACGTGTATCTGTACCTTTGATCAACCATAAGTACGGAGCAGAAGTTTGAGCTGAGTGATTACTGATCCTTACTTCTCTATGGACTAGATATCATAGGTACACTCTCTTTTGACGACGAACACAACGATGATGTACGCCTCAATCTACAGAGGTGCACATTCAAGGATGTACGAATCAAAAGAAACCTAAATGGAGTGCAGATGAACCCACGTGGAAAGCTAGGGAAACAGCTACATACCCATTCCCTTTACCTGGGAAGGCGGAGGCCGTTTCTACGACTAACGACAACCGTCCATAATCAATGCCTTACTGTCGGATGGGGGCCCGACGCTATGGAGCAGATGATGATGGCCTCATGGATCATAGTAAACTAGCCAGGGATAGAAAGCAGGAATATCGCTTCTCGCTCGCCTTGGAAACATCGTGACTCTATCAATTGCTAAGACGAAATGCAAATTTTGAGGCTCAATCGACGTACGACACTTTTCTACCTGCCTATACACAATGGCACGGTCTCAAAGGCAGCGATGCTATTGGCTGGAAACTTGGCTATTCGGCAGGAAGCAGAATATTCTATAATTGTTCGGTACATAAACAGGAGACGATCATGATACGGAATGCATTGAGGTAGGGATAATTAAGGGGTGCTGTCAGATTCTGGATTATGAGCTCTAGGTAGACCTAGTCACATCCGTTGGTTGGTACTACAGTTCACAAAGTGAAGTTTGGGAGCACAAGAAATACTATCTCGACTTTGAAATGCTAGAGTACCTAGCCTAGGTACCTACATGTATCTAGCCTGACGGAAGGAACCAAGCAGTAACTACGCGCTGCTACTCACTATAGTAATCTAGCCAAGCTACCTGTCAAAACCCCAAATGCAAACCCAGACCCCCAGTACCCCAGCAGGGACAATACCCGCAAAGCATGTCTTGCCTCAAACCACCTATCGATACTCCATACCCCAACTCATTCCTTTTCCTCGCACAACACAACTGACACCTTCCCGCGCTGGGAGTTCGATAAGCGAAAGTACAACCTCGACGCCAGAGTGATTTTCCACCATGTACTCTACATAGTTCCCTAGCCAAGTGTTGTGTGTCTCGTTACACAACCCGCACGTGCCACAAAGTTGGGTAAATTCCCAACCAACCCTTTCTTCACGATGCCCATGGGCTGGCTAGTGGTCGTGGAGGAAAACCAGAATTTGAAATATGGACATCACAACTACAACTGTTCCTACCGTAGTATTTGCGGTAGAACCGCCGCCGCCGCACGCACGGAGGTCTCGCCGTCACAGCCATAGGGCCAAAAAGAAAACCAAGCCATGAACGTTTGTCCTCGCGGTGGTGGTAAAGAGAAGCTTTTTCTTGAGTGTAATTTTTTTTTTGGGCCCAGGGGGGAAGTGGGTGGAGGATTTCGGGATGGGGGATGTGTATGTGGCTAACCTCCTTGGGGTTGGCGCGGGTGAAGCGAATTAGTAGATTGGCGTTACGAGACTTGTCGATTTGCTTGTCTTTGGGTTCTCTGGGGTTGCTTGGCTAATTAGGCTTCTTGGGAGACGGATAGTTATGCACATCATCTCTATCGTGACATTTCGAGATTCCTATTCTAATTCTGCTTCCTTCCAATTTCTATCCAGTACCTTGGAACCATTCCAGAGAACATCAAGCGAAACGAAAGAAAAGAAATAAAAAAAAGTACTTACTCTACCCACGGCCACCCCCCTGTGAAAATCCAAGGGGAGTAAGGATATTTCTGCCATATTCAATTGATGGGACATCGGTAAATAATTGCTTTATGGTTTCATTCATGCAGGTCTTTTTAAACGTACCTACATGTATGTACGGGTACATACCACCAAAATTCTGAATGCGTTAGTTATCCCTGCCTCTCAATTGCTCGATACAGCAGCGGCAGTGTAGTTTCTCTATGTGGGATCGATGGAGTAGGCAAGAAGATAGGAACATCGGTCTAGCATTCCCTCCAGCAACTTGTACTCCCCGCCGCATTAAGCATTACGGCCAAACATCCACTGCACTGTTTCCAACGCTGCCTCCCCCTTGCGGTAAACACGGTAAAGCATCGTAGACGTAGTTAGCTGAGGCCAGGAACAAAATACTTCTTCTCTTCTAGCTCTCTCCACCCCACGCACAGTACGGTACCACCTTAATTGCAAATCACCCACCGCTACACTCACCCACCACCCCATTGGCCCAATCCCCGAACCTAGCATTAATGTCACTCCCCCCCCCACGTGCAACCCCCGGCCAAGGCGGGAGGCGCCAATAGAACCGCGACCTGCCTGCACGTGTGGATGGGCTGGGGGAGCCAAAGAGAGGGATGCGACTGGTACACGTGCATTTGACGTTTTATTTTTTTTATTTTATTGAAAAGAGGGTTTTTTGTTGTTATGGGGATGTCGATATGGGGGACGAGGACAGGGACGGGGGGGATGAGGGATGAGGAAGATGGGGGGGGGGGGACTAGTGTGGTTTAGTGTAGCTTGGAGAGACTCGTACTCTAACGAGCGAATGGCTAGTGGCTAGTGTGTGAGCTTGTCTTTTTATGCTTATTTGGGAGGACGTGAGAGTCCCAATTGAGGCGTGTATATAGAGACTGGGGCAGATGCGTTTCTGGGCTGGTCTTTTGGGGAAAGTACATAGCTTAATTAGCAGGAGATTGAGTGTGCGTCCTCGAGATATACATATATCTACCTACACATCGGTCCTACATCTTCCTGCAACTGCGACTGCGACTGCGACTGCTGGTCGACGATCCATACTACGTTACTCATTGCGTCTGCTCCTGGCTTGTCTGCCTGAGGAGAAAGTCGCACCGTCCTGCGTGCACTATATAGCTGGGCATTGCAGAAAGACTAATTGTTACTGCTGCTGCTGCTGCTGCTTGACTTGGCTGGTAACTTCCTGCTCACTCATAGTTTGATCCCAAGGACGGACGGGAGTTGCTGTTCTGCACACGCCGCAGCTCAGTGCCACCACCCAGGGACAGGATTCCATATATAGTCCCGAGGACGTCCACCAGCACCCAATCCGATCCCACAACCACCACCAACTGCTACTGCTACTGCTACTGCTACTGCTAGCTTATAGCTACTCCAAGTACCTGCAAAGGTCGACTCTCAACTCAGACGAAATCCACAGTCAGATAGTCAGTCAGTCCACAATGGGGTTCCTCAGCAGCATGCGTGAGATCTACCACGCCTACTCGCCCGCCGAGCGCCGCAACATTGCAATCTACATCCTCGGCATCATGTTCTACAAGCTGGGGCTCGAGGCCTTCAACGGGTCCATCGTCACGCTGGCCACCGACCGCTTCAGCGGTGGGTCCACGTACAAGAAGCTCGGGATCCTGCAGGGTCTCAACCAGGCCTTCCAGGTGTGTATACCTCATGCCCGACTTCCTCTTTCCTATATATTATATCGTTAGCCTGGTCTAGATCTCGGGGGGGAATATAGAGAGACTGATAGTGCGGGTGTGACACTAGTGTGTGGGCTCGATCCTGATTGCACCGCTGATCAAGCGCTTCCCGACCCGCTCGGTGCTCGCCGCGGCTGTCATGTTCTTTGGCTTGTTGACGGCGGTGTTGTTGATTGTGGATGCGTCGACGGGCGGGAGGATGAAGCAGTCCGGGGAGGATAAGGCCCACTATGGTGACTGGAACCCGAATGCCCTCTTCCCTATCTACTGTGTATGTCCCTCCCCTCCCCTCCCCTCCCTCCCCCTCATGCCTTCTAACAGAACCCCACCCCCCGCAGGCCTCCGGTATAGCCTACGGCATGGTAGAGCTCATCCGCCGTGTCATCCCCCGCGACATCGTCGGCGGCAACGTCAACAAGCTCCGCCGCATGGACGCCACCGTGCACATCTTCTACGAGGTGGCCGGCACCGGCGGCGCCTTCGCAACCACCTACCTCGTCCTCCGCCTGGGCAACAACTACTCGTTCATCGTCTCGCCCATCTTCTTCACGTGCGCGTGCATCGTGTGGAGCTTCATCACGGTCCTCGAGTTCAAGTCAGCCATCGAGTACGAGAGGAGCAACTACTTCACCCAGGTCTGGCACGGCGCAAAGTACTTTGGCGAGTCCGTCTACCGCGGCGCGGTCATCATTTTCTCGGAGCGCAAGTTCATGTGGCTGCCTCTTGGGTTCGTCTCCCCTTCTACCCTGTGACACAAAAAGATGCGATATGGATCATTACCACTGACATCCCCCGCGCACCCACAGCTACTCGGTGGCGCTCTACGGCCACCGCTACCTCGAGTCCGGCATCGCCCCACTCGTCGCAAAACAAGTCTTCAAGGTCTCGGCCTACTCGCAGATCCTGGTCGGCGGCAGCAACTTTGGCGAGCTGCTCGGCGCGCTCAGCGTCTTCTTCCTCAACGACTTTGTGCCCACGCCCATCCCGTGGCTGCGGGCCGACTCCCTGCTCCTCCTCATTGTCTGGGCCCTCCCCCACTACTACCCCCCCGCGAATGATGTCAACTATGCCTGGACCCTCGCGGCGGTGTTCATGCCTATCTCGTTTGGGTGGGCGGCTGGCGACGTGTCGCTGGCGGCGTACATCCAGGCTTGTCTCGCCCGTAGGGAGTCGGAGTCGAAAAACGTATCTGCGCTTGGCGCCGTCATGGTATTACCCCCCCCCCCCCTCCCCTCCTACTCACGCAGTAACTAACCCCCCCCCCCCCCTTTCCCCCGTGCAGGCCTTCCTCTACTCGACCTACATCGTCATCTACGCCATCCTCTCCTCCACGCTCGGGCGCTACATCGACAGCACCATCAAGTCCGACGGCCACGCGCACAAAGCGCTCTTCAACATCGGCGGCGTGCAGTTCACGGTGCTGGCCGGCATCCTGTTCCTCGCGACGCTGATCCCGCGCGGCGCGCTGCGCCTCAACCCGAGCCTGCTGGACGACGAGGCGCTCGACGGCGAGGTGCCGAGCGGGAAGAGCCTCGAGGAGGTTGCGGAGGAGCATAAGTTGGAGATTGTGGCGAGTGAGGGCGATGGACACATGCCGGTGGAGGCGATGGTGAGGGGGGCGTAGGTGTTGTGGTGGGCGTTGTGGGTTGGTTTGGGGAGTTATGTTGGGACTAGCTGCGCTGGGCATGGGGGGTAATTTGTATGTGTATGATGAGCGTTGGTATGCTTGGTACGAGTACGTTGGGTATGGGTCAATGTGGAATATAACTTGTCTTCTTCTTTTTGTCGTTCTTCTTTTGTTTATCTTCTTCTTCTTCTTCGTCCTCTTTTTGTATGGCTGTGTCTGATTAAGGAGTACCGTGCTGGCTGGCTGCGTGCGTTTGATCACCTTGTAGGGTTAGGGTAACTAACTAATCATCCATTTCCACCGTCTTGGAAATGTTGAAATCCTTTCTATTGGCTGGTGTGCCCATGTGGATGTGACAGGAACAAAAGTGACAGAAACAGAAACCGGGGATGATGTTAATACTTGTGGAGATATAATTAGTGATCATCGTATTCTGAGATATCGATGGTTGCGCGAGTGATACAGGATGAATACAAACATACAATATCAACGCTGCCGGTAAGTGATCAATAACAGACCTCCCTCCCCTATCCCACACACAAAAGTGTTTATGAATAAACAACGATTAACTCAATGAGGCCCGTTCCCAGCCAGCCTTCCTCCTCCTCCTCCTCCTCCTCCTCCGTTAACTCGTACCGCTTGTCAGCCTTCAGCCCGTCAGTCAATCAGTCAGCATCACAACCCATCACCCAGCACTCCTCCTTCACAAACAATCACCCGTCCAACTTCACCCGGCCGCACACCACCTCTTCCCATACGCCCCCTCATAACTCTCGTCATCATCATACAGCATCACCACGCCCCTCCACTCCTCGCGGCCCCTCAGCAGCTTCGCATTCCGATACCACCTCCCCCACGCATACAGACAGTCCACGCCCGCCCTCTGCACCCACAGCCGCTGCATGCCCGCCACCACAACCTCCTCCATCGCCACCCCACCGTCCCCCCCTCCTCCTCCTCCGCCAAAGCCCCCGCCCCACGGAAACAGCTCCAGCACGTCCACATAGATGCTCCTGACCACGCACTCGCAGAACGCCCAGAGCACCGCGCACTGGCGCGGCTCCAGCGGGCGCAGGTCCTGCCGGAAGAACACCATGCGCGCGGTGAGCGCGGGGTGCTGGCGGAGGTTGAGCGACCAGTAGCCGAAGAAGAAGGAGCGGAAGTCGAGGGGGATGTGCGTGCTGGTGGGCGTGGCGGGCGTGGGCGGCTGCGTGTAGAGGATGCGCAGGCCGGAGGCGGCGGGGAGCATGGTGGCGAGGAAGGGGATGGGCGGGGAGAAGGTGCCCGGGCGGAGGGAGGCGGCGGCGATGGGGTGCGGGTGGAAGTGGTATTTGGGGTGGGTGGGCGTGGGGGTGCGGCGGACGAGGACGCCGTGGATGGTGGCTTGGGGGTTCGTTTTGGGGGGAGTGTTGGGGGTCATTTTGGGAGTGTACGCAGTGTGGGGAGTGTTGGGGGTCATTTTGGGAGTGTACTCTAGTAGTGGAGAGCTGGAGGGGGAGGGAGGGATTGGGATTGGGATTGGGATTGGGATTGCGTGTTAATGGTGGGAGGTTTGGATCATGATACGTGGTAATGGCAATGGCAATGCAATGGTAATGGTGCAGCTGGCCGTTGTGGGGTCTGCTTGGATTGGACACGGTGGTCGTGAGCCCGCAGTAAACTCCCCCATGCACCCACACAGGTACGGAGAGCACCTACCCTCCACAGCCAATCCCAAGTAAGTTTCAACAATGCGAGTCTGTAGCCACCCGCCAGGACATCGTGAAGTCACATCACCCCATTCCCATCCCACCCCCATCCCACCCCCATCCCACTCCCACTCCCACTCCCACTCCCACTCCTCCGCCCTCTTCCCGACCGCGCCACACCCAATTCCAACCTCACACCAAGCCTCGACCGTCTCCTGATATCTGCACAGTGATGCCTGCCCAGCTTGCCTGCCCACTCACCGTCTTCCAAGCCACAAGGCATAAATAAAAGCCCACAGCGACAAGTGCGATTGCGATTGCGATTGCGATTGGCGGGTGCGGTGTTTCACCCCCACCGGTTTTGCGCAATTACTTGCAGGGAACAACGATGTTCCGTGCTACACCAACCAGCTAGTCAGTGATGGGCTGGATACGTCATCGGGGATATCTGACGTAACCAGCATTGACTGCTGTTTTGTTGTGCGCGAACCCTGGCCCCCCTCTCCTCTCCTCTCCTCTCTCCCTCCCTGTGAACAGCACCCGCCAGCCAATTACCAGTTAGAGAAACGAGCTGGGAGACAGCAGGATCCCTCGCCGGTTGCTGGGGAGGGAAACAGGGCCTTGTCAGGGCCTAGCCTTGGTAACTCTACCGCACGCCGTCACTACTCAAAACTAACGACTCCCTGATTGACGGGGGTGCTGGGTGCTCCCGCCCACTAGGCTTTTTGGCACGACGATGCTGTCCTAGTGTCCACTGCTGTCCCTGGTACTTTACCTGTACAATACTACAAGATGGGTATAGCAGAGTACTTGCTTGCCTCAGATCTGCCCAGCGTAAGGTTCCTCATACAGACGCAAGGAGCCCAAACACCCCCCCCCCCCCCCAAAATATGAAGCAGGTACATACACACTCTGAGTAGGTAGAGGAGGTGCTACTCCTGTTTGGCTATGCATGTCCCCTTGCGTGCGGTGGTGCAACAGCTCAGTTCCGTGTAGTAGTAGATGATCTGCTGGCACGATGCGATGGGGGTGTTGCGCCGTAGACCAAGGCCGTTGGGGCAGGCATAGAGCAGATGTCACGTCATCTTGTCCCCTTGAGCGGCTGGTGGTTGCTTGTTGGAGGGGTGCTTGGCGGGTAGGTGCTTGCGCTTGGTGGTTGGGTTGGGTTGGACGGTGGTTGGTGATTGGCGGCAGCGCGGGTGCTTGCTAAAACTTGGTTAGGGGATCTAGAATATACTACGTAGCGGATGATGATGTGGTGGGTTTCTGGGGTAGGGAGTTGCGAGTTGGGAAGGGGAGAAGGGGAGGATATAAGGCTTGCGGAATGTCCCCCCGATTGTAATCAGACAGACAGTACAGTACAGTACGAAGCAAAGCAGAGTATCAGTTTAACACTACCTCCTCCTCTACATCATCCTCCTCCTCGGTGCCAGCCGAGTTTGGGCCCTATCACATCTTCGTTCCATCTTAAACTCCCAAGCTTCACTACTATAACATACGAGCTCTAAACAAACCGCAGCCATGCTCGCCGGCACCGTCTTCTTCTTCCTGCGCATCCTGCAGATCATCACGCTCATCCCCATCTGGGGCATCCTGGCCTGGTTCGTCGACAAAGCCAACGACCAAGGGCTGACGCCGCCCGACACCGTGCTCTGCCTCTTTGTCGTGGCCGTCCTCGCGACCGTGTGGGCGCTCGCAACACTGTTCCTCTTCCACCGCAGCCGCTTCACGGACCTGTGGGTGGCCATCGTCGACATCTGCGTCTTTGGCGTCTTGATCGCTGGTGTTGTCCTGCTCGGGCGGGTCGCGGAGAACACGGACTGTGTCAATGGGTGGTCGAGCGGCGGGTGGTTGTACTGGAATGGGGGCGTGAGAGTGGATAGGACCTGCTCTATGTATAAGGCGGCGTGGGGGCTGGGGATCCTGAATGTGTTGTTGTTCTTTGCGACGGCGGTGATGGCGGGGATGATTTGGAGGAGGGGACGGGGCGCGACGGTTGGTGAGAGGAGGGGACGGTATTGGTAGAGGGAGTTTATGATTATGAGATGGACATGAGTGGATGATTATTGTTGATGACTGGGTTTCTTGGGTTTTGGAAGCGTTCTTTAATGGATTTTACTTTTTTTTTCTTTTTTTTTCTTTTTTGCGATTTGGTTAATGGTTGTAGGATGGAGTACACGTAATGACGATGTTTGTGTGTGTGGATAGCTTTGTATAACAGAATCAGCTGTGGTTTAATGATGCTGGATTTCAAATAAATCTTCTTTTAAAAAATCTTCTTTGATCGTACTACTCCAGTGATTTCAATTGTGATAATAATCAATAGAGTAGAGAAGGAAGTAGTTGGATTAAGGGATTAAGGTTTTCAGTATTAAACAGCCAGGGTGAGGGTGGGGGCCATCTATTACTGGCGCCAACCCGGTTTCGTAGGTTGACAAGATCGATGCCATCCAACCAATCACTCGAGAGATATCTAATCCCTGGACGAAGCTACCTATATAGTGGATACCGCCTAGAATGAACACCAGTACTCCGGCGTTTAATCCACACCTATTCCCACCCAAATATATGGAAAGCAGTTCACGGATGTCTAGATGGAATAAGAGGCGGCGCACAACTCTATGGTGAGCTCCTGAAATCAAAATGGATCCTTTAGTAGAAATCCAAAGACTTCGTCTATTCTTGGCGTTTTCAAAGTGGGGGTCTCAGCACCAAAATGATGTGGAGCATGTTGTTTCATTCTGGTGTTCGTTTTATGCCACTACCTATTGAGCCCTGGGCCTTGGCAGGAGGAGGAGCACCAATTACAATTAGACTTGGCTATCTTGTAAGATCTGATTGGCGATCTTTGGAGCTAGGCAGCTCCTGGGCTAGCAAAAGGCCCTTGAGTATGGGTCGTCTTGGAACCTTGGCTCTAAATATAATTGTTACGTTTTATGTAAAGGTTTGTTTACGGGTTGAGGTGACCAAGGAACAGGTCTCAAACCAGCAGTGCATCCTACAACGCTTAAAATAATGCAGCGTAGCTAAAACGCCAAGTTGGATCAATGGACTACACGCACCAACTAAAATGCTAATCATAAAATATCACTCGGTTTCGAATACGCTCGATACCCCGCTCGAGTCGGAGGTCTGAAAGCTCAATTTAGCGCTTTTGGATCCTTAATGCCCATTAATATACCAGATACACTCTATGATAGGAATGAAACCTTTACTTCGCTATGAGGGTAGTGAAACACAATAGCCCTGCGAAAATTATGTCCAATAGTCAACTTTTCTCACCAAACTAAGCGGCAACGGAGATAGAATCACAGAATTGTGTTATAGTTACTTCAGATAGTACGCTTCTACCTTTGGGTAGAGATAAAGAATGGGGGATTTTGGAACTCATTTTGGAGCATAACCCTAACCCTGTTTCATTTCGCAGGCGGCTTTTAATGTGCTTTACAAGTACACTGCTTGTGAATGTTTGCCCCGGTCATGGAGGCCGCATCTTACACCGCCCCCAAAAGTCCAGGAGTAGGATAGCACCGCTGGCATGCACACGTAGATGGAGGGACGACCTAGCTGTTGCCACAGCCACAGCGCTTACCGCACATCCTCAATCCTGGTGTATAGCAAGTCCTATGCGGATCCCCGCGTCTCAACGTTCCTATGGGGCAGACAAACCATAATAGGGAATGGGGAGTGCGTCACCTCCAAACCACCGTCCGGCCTCAAGTTCCACGTCGGCCATTGGGTATACAAATACCTGTCTTCGTCTTGGAAGCGGAAGAGGTATCCCAGCGTACAGATATATGCGACATAAACATTAGTGTGAAGATGAGGAAGAAAGAGGGCGGCGGAAGCTATCCTATAGGCGGGTTTCAATATTGGCCGGCCTTGGCAACGGTCGCTGCACAGGACATCCCGCTAGTGTTCGAGGCGCCTTCACCGCATACTACGCACCCCGAGCCAAGATGCGCAAGATGCGCAAGATGCGCCGCCAATGGGTCTGCGTGAGATGTTCGTCTTCTTCCTGGAGGTAGCGGTGGGAAGTTATCGACGGGAGTCGTGCGGGCACGCATCATGTATTATCACCCGCTCTACGGTCTTGGCTAGGCGTCGGGTTCCTACGTCTTGTTTTGAAGATTGGATGATATGATTGGCTGGCATAAACGAATCTCTGGTGTGTGCGGGAACTGTGGATGTCGGTGCGGGCGGCGGTGTGTGAGACTGGAGAGTTGAGTGTATAAGACCGCTACCTATCGCTGGAGTTTCCTCAGTCCTGCACATGAGTGCTAGAAACATTTAGGTATGCGTGGAATTGAAACATGCCCACGCTGGGGGTTGGATAAAGGATTCGGCAGATTTGTATGCAGGACCCGTGGTGTGTCTGGTGGCCACTCGGTAAAGCCAGGTTCCACTACGGACGGGTCCAGGAAAAATAGAGTTTGAGCTGTAACTGTTAGTGATTCATAGACTTGTAGAAGGAAGAGTGGTATCGTGTCCACGGCCAAGAGACTTACTGGGTTGCAAACACCGTACCTGCGCTTCTAGGTATTTAAATCATATACCATCACTCGATTCCGAGGCTCCAGTCGCAATGCTTGGTTAAGTTCCAGTCGTGTTGGATAGCAGCTCAGGGTGTGAAACAGGCGTTCTCTCCGGACCTCCTATAAGAGAGCTTTTATTAGCTAGATATCACCAATAAATGAAGCTTTTATGCCTGAGTTCCTTCTGATCCGTCTCCCCAACCCGCCCTCCTTTCAGCAATTGTAACCCAACACATCCCCCCGCACGGCAGCCCGTAAGTGAATCGGTATCCCCCTTACATACCCACTCACGATAACTGTTTCACCGCATACATGACAAGCAAGATGGGTGTGTCCAAACCTGTCTACTTATACCTGATAATCCACATCTGCCATCATTGCCGGAAGTCGTGTGTCCAGCAAGCCACAACCTCCCGAAACACACCATGTTCCGGGATATATGCAGAGTGTCCTAAGGGGATGCGCAAAGTTGACACTCAATAACCCACCTCCACGCACCGCGAGATGTCTGGCCGAAATAACAACTACACTAGTACTCCAGCTCGGCGACGTCAACTGTCAGTAACTGAACTGCTCGCATCCCAGACTCACGTACCCCCCCCCCCTCGCGGGGTTTCAGACGATATTGGCACTTGACCCACTCACCGGCAATGCGGCGGTCAGCTTGAGATGGAAGACTTTCCGCTGGGTCGAGCCAGGTAAGTGTGTAGTACATACTTGTGTTCCACGGCAGGGGCGCTCGAGTGTCGTATTCTCGTGTCAGTGTGTGCTAAGACCAGGAATATTGGTGTGGTTTGGGGAACATATAGGTACTTGTACATGTAGTTGATGTCTCACATCAGCGCGAGTGACCTGTGGTGATAGGGCCAGCTTATCGGGTTGTTGTGATAACCCTAGCCCCGCAACTCGCCGCAGGCTGGGTTTTTCGTATCACGGCTAGCTACCTACAGTAGCTAGGGCAGGGTTTGGTTAATTGCGCTACGTATACATATAATCAAGCTTTAGAGTAGAGTACTGATGCGCGGAATTCTACAAAGGAACATGTCAGAAGTGAAGATACCTTGTAATTGGGGGCATGCTATGTGCCTAGTTCATGCATGCCACTTGAGAAAGCTAGCACTCAGAAGCCACCATGGAAGATACATGTGCACATCTCTGCTCTGCTCTGCTCTAGATCTACTCTACAGCCACACACAAAGGAGCCAGAGTCCCCATCCTCGCTCTCTTCCCCATCCACCCCCATAGCCACCTCGCTTAGTTCAACCATTCAGACAAAGTCCCTAGAAGCACAGATATGCACAAATAGACAAGTCGACGATCAGGTCAGGGGTCGGGGGGTCGGAACTTATGATTAGGGTTAGGGGGTTACGCATAGATTGACATGATTGATTAGACTCGCACGGACTAGCAAGTTGTAGACTCATATTGCGTGTGTTGTCGTTAGATTAGTAAGTGACTCTACTCTATTCAGCTATCGATCTATGTATGTACATACATGTACTCTATCTATTCTACGTACCCTGGGCCAGTCTCGTCTAGTTAGTCGTCTTTCAGCTTCCTCAATCGAAGGATTCTCTTTTCTTTACATAACATCCGGGGGTGCTGCGGCAATCAAGTACGCTAATTCTCGAGGATATGATCGTCAGGTACATCCATCCTTTCAACCGAAATAACTCGGCTGTTTCTGGGCTCCTGGAAGGCAAGCCTTGAGGGAACCGGATAGACATAGGCAGCGGCTACATATGCATTGCATTGTGGTTTGGCTATCGCTATGATATCTATTTGCAATCGAGCACGAGGTAACGTTTTCGAGCCCCTCTGCCCCACCTCGATCTACGCTCAGGAAATCGGCAACCTCGTGCACAGCATAAGCTTAAAAACACATCAGCGATGGGCTAACCAGATGTTTCACCAGCTCGAATTTCGTCTGTCTGCCGGGCCTAGTTGAGCCGCGGCGGGCCAAGGCGTGTGTTTTGAGTCGAGATGCGGAAGGAGCTTGTACTCGACGTTATCTAGCGTTGGGCGGCGAGACTAGATAAGCCACCAAGAACCGAATGATCCGGGGATGTACCGTTCATTGGGATGATAGTAGCGAAAAAAAAAACGATCTGTCAAACCTGAGGGCCAACGTTGAATCCTCTCGGATTATAATATCTGCACTTTGTCTGCTCGTTCGTTGAAAATCTCTTGATTGCACTTACTGGAAACTTTGGAGCCTTCTGGAATTTAGACGTTGATCTTCCCCTCTGCCGATTCCGGGGACAGGAATTAAACTAAACTACATGTAATCATGCATACGGAGCCGTCCGTACTCTAGTGCAACCAAGGGAAATCACACTCGGTGTCAAGACAAGACAAGGCCAGGCCAGGCTGCATTGCATGTCTTAGCTAGTGCTGAGAAAGAAGAACTTGGAAGAAGTGGTTTATGCAAGGGTTTTGCCCAGTCGAGTATGCATGTGTAGAAGTAAGGGTTTTATACCCAGAAGGTATGGGCGATATAGATTGCTATATGCATACCTGACACCACTGTCTCAACATACATCATCTGAAGAAAGAACGTTTCATTCACTTCGCTGATATTATCTAGCCAGAGACACCTGTGATGCTGATTAACATGGTAATTCGCCAGTAAAAGTCAAACACGGACGACAACTACTCAGGCGAACAAGCCTTACCCCAAGATTTGAACAATTGATAGTGTGGTACATATACCTTTCACAGAAATTGCGCCCGTGATGTCTATTTTTCGATGCTGTAGTAGTACTGCTGTGGTGCAACGAGGCTCAGCAAAAAGCATTTCCGTCCGGAAATCATCCGCAGAGCTCTGGTTGGTCAATCATGGGTTGGGGCGAGCCAGTTGTCTCGCACTTCCCGATTGAGCCCGTACGCGCGACCTTTGAGAACCGGGAAGCCATTTGGAAAGGTCTTGTATTGGACCCACACCGGCGATAAGGCCGTACCTAAGCTTCCACCAGTTCATGAAGCAATGGCCCTCGAAACGGAGGTATATCAAGTTGTCCATGTTAATATTGATATGGTATATCCACGCCAATGTGAGCTTCCAGATGTATCCTTCTATGTAATCTTTCTCAGAGGGAACCTTACTAATGCATACATATCTACTCTACTCAAATAGACGCTCTGATTATGCGCGGGGGGGGGGGGGGGATCCGGGATGGTAAAGTACTTTTTTGCGGTTTTCTCTCTCGAACGATTGGGTCATAGCACTACACCCACATCGCCTGCATGCTTTCGGGAGATCTAGAGCACTCAGCACTCCTCACGCACCCATGGCGTAATAAGATATTAGATGTAGATGGAACACAACTATCCGCCAACTTTACCTTTCCGGGAGAGAAGGACGTTAGCGAAGGCCACTAGTATCTCCACCATTTCCATATCCCCATGCTCCCCTTGCTCCACAAATACGAGTACCTGTGTGGTGCTTTACGTATGTAGGTACTCGCAGCAGGTAACAAGTACCCGAAAATGCAAGCCCTAATCTGCAATTACCATTGGAGTAGAAGTCAAAAATACACCAAAACCTTGCAGCTACATTTTCGGGTACTTCAGGCCTGTTGCGAGTACTCTAGAGTACCCATCTGGAATACATGTGTAGGTACAGGGCACAGGTAACTACTGGATTGGGATAGAAGGACTACTAGGCAGTTATGTAAGTACCGCACACCTTACGCTTTTCTGCGCTGTCACTTGTGGAGGACAGGTTAGGCCAGGGTTCATCTTCACCATCACCCATACTCGCAGGGATGGGCTCAGGGTTACCACTAAACTACTCCTCGTACCTGCTACTTACTACTAAGGGCGTCCCTCTCCCACACACCCTCTTTTTTTCTCCCTCCCACAAATTAAATGGTTTGACATTTTACATATATTTTCGAGATCCCCCTCCCCACACCCCTTCTAGGCCGGAAATACTCACCAAGGAGTTTAAAGTAGTATCGATTTCCAGCTTTCTGTGCTTACCTGCTTGCCTCTCACCCCAGCCCTGGTGGTGGTGCTCGTCAATCAATCAATCAATTCTTTTTTGACGTGTCTTGGAATAATGAGGGTGGGTAGAGGTGCATTTTACTTAGACTTTGGGATAAAAGCTAACATTTACAAAAATAGGCCTGAATCAGTGTGCCCTCAGAATAGTTTGCTGAGGATAGTATTCTTCAATAAGAAAGGACTTGAATTACTGCGACTACTCCAACGCACTACTACAACTACTGCTACTACACAGCTACAAACCCAATTTTAAAGAAGCGCAATCATGCTGTCTCAACCCAATATCGCGTCAATAGTAGTTACCTATATCTGCACGTTCCTTTCTGCCATCTTGATAGTCACCCGCCTCCTCTTTCGCTTCCACCGTGGCGAACGAATGTACACGGACGACACATGGATGGGAATATCATTGGCTCCATTATTTATCAGGTTGGGGATAATACACATGGTGCTAGTCTATGGAACAAATAATATCGACTTTGATAAGATTAATGTGATGGGTATGAGTGAGGAGGAAATGCATAGGAGGGTGGTGGGAAGCAAGTTGATCTTGGCTAGTAGAATATTTTACGCTGGATTGTGAGTTTTCTGGATTTGAAGGGAAGGGAATTCATGGGGACGATGGACTAATTTGGGGGAGTTAAGTCTGTGGTGTATGAAGGTGTGTATTTTGGGGTTCTATGAGCGCCTGACGGCTAGGTCAAAACCGTATGGTCTGCTTATCGATCTCACGTACTTGACCTGCGGGATCACTTTCATTGCGGTAATACTTGGCACCGTACTTGAATGCCGCCCCTTCCCTGTATATTGTAAGTCCTCTTCAGTCTGGTCAATCAACCATATTTCATACTAATATATCGCAGGGCAAATATCGCCATATCCTGGAGGTGAGAAAAAGAAAATAGTATTGCCGCCTTTTCCTTCTGTTACTGACGAAATTTATAGAGTGTGTAAAAGCTGTCGCACAGCTATTTACTATGGCAACTTTCAATATACTGACTGATGCGTTGCTCATCCTCATTCCTCTACCTATGGTCTTTAAATCCAGACTCCCTCTCATCCGGAAGATTCAACTCCTAGTCCTCTTCGGCCTCGGATTTTTCGTCATGGCCGTCACGATGGTCCGTTTGCCTGTTATCATCGGTGATCAGTCTGTACAGAAGGCACGCACACTATGGGCTTCAATTGAGTGCTTTGTGGCCTGCGTGGTCGCAAATGCGCCTGTTGTTAACTCATTCATACAAAAAGTGCGCAAACACACAGCCACTGAACACGACCAATACCAGCTCAACTCTTCATATGCGAGACGACGGCGTATGCCTGTAACGGGCCAGGATAGTGTCGGGTCTCTGACGAGGAATGATGAAATGATATCTGTGATTGAAGTTAGTCCATCCCCAGCTCAAACGCAACTATCCAAGACCATCCCTAACATTCGGACATGACAGACCAGGACAGAGGTAGTCCAGAAGATAGATATCAACCTCGACGAGTCCCTCAGCCGGTCGAGATCGAAGAAATCACCGTGGCGGGGAGACTTCTTGGGAACCCAAATCTGGACAGAGTCCGAGACGGAGACGGACAACTTGTATTCTTTCCCGCCTAGAGCGGTCCTGAAGACGGATAGATCCGGATCTGTTTAATCACTTTCTTCCTTTCTTTCTTTCTCCTTCTTTGCAGCATTAGTCACGGGCGTTTTGGGTAACACATACATTATATTGACATGGGATACATGTAGAAAAACGGGGGGTTAAGCTTTTACTTTATATTCCTTGCGATGGCGGAATTTTTGATGGGATAGGATATTTTCATATATATTATTGGCTAGCTTTAAATAGCGGCCCGCATGGGGGGAGAACATTGGACTTTGCATACATGTAGTACTTTATATTGTGGATATTCCCTTTTTTATGAATGCATTAATCGATTCCAAGGCATAAAAAAAACCAGAGCTAGGAAACCTCGCTTGACAATATTCCTGGATCATCCCTTACTTGAAATTTCGCTTAGGCACTCTCGAGTACTTTACTGGGTGTCAAGTACGCGAAGCAAGCGCAGGGTGCATGGTCCAGACTTGCCAATTTGGTACTGCCATACGTATGCGTGCCTGCAGTTATCCAGCCCGTGGTTATATGCAGTGTTTGCCCGAGTTTGGTAAGCCGAGTGATGACTCATGAATGGGGTGTCATATGTTGATTAGACTATTTAAGGCAGTTACTGTATATTGGAAACGTCGTTACTTGTCTCGGATGCAGATATAGCTATGTAACCTATGGGCATGTGTATCATGGCTATGGGGGGGTGTGTGTGTATGTGTGTGTGTGTGTAGTACATGTAGGTGTAGCGCCAGGTGGAGTATGGTCAAGGGTTGCGTGGAGGTTTTTGGCAGGTAGGGTTAATTACTGGTGCAGCTAGCCCTCTAAGCTAATAAGATTGTATTTTGCGTTTTTGAGGGTTATTAGCCGTAATTTTAAGGGTACAAAGTGGTGGGTTTATAAAGCTGATAGCTCTAGCGTGCTCTGAGTGGTCGGAACTTCCCCAGGCCAATTCACAGCATTTGCAGCTTTTGAATCTACGTACTCTTTCCTTCATCAGAGAGGAATCGTTATTTGTAATTTACGAACTGTACAAAGTAGTTACATTACATTGCGTCGGATCTAAAGTCTAAATGATGATCGTCCCAAGCCCTTTAAAAAGTGGCAACCCCGCTCCAGATCTGCTCGCTCAGTGTAGCATTCTCCTTGACTACCGCCGCAATCGCAGGAATCTCCCTCTTCAACAAATCACTCACCATCCTGCCAAAAACAATCGACCCAGGAACATTTAGATGGGTTCTGTCATTATCATTCAGCGCTAGCTTTAGCGATGCGGCTACGCCAATCTGCTCGAGGTAGTGGACCGAATTCTTCCACAGATCAATGTAGTTGGTTTCGGTCTCTTCGGCGACCTCAATGGCGTACCCGGCCCAGGGGGCGAGGGTATCGGCGATGGTGCCGTTGGCATTGTAGTTACGACGGGAGAGCGAGGTTACGAGGACCTGTGGGGTGTTAGTTTGGGAAACTTGAGAATTTCGCGCTTGATGTTGAAGAGTTACATACAGGCTCACCGTTCCTTTCTTTGACATCGGCTACCATCTGGCGGAGGTTTGTCTTGAAGGTTTCAGTGTAATTGGTGAGTTTCATATCGTTATGCCCAAACTAATACACCACAGTAGCGTTAGCAACATGCTCTGCTCAAGGATTCTAATGCAGTGACATGCCTGGATCGTAACATAAACGGTGCTGTTACCAGCATATGCCTCTACCTTCCCCAACACTGTCGCCCAATCCCCTCCCGACATGAACGAGCTCGTTGTAGCACCATTGTGACCATAGTTTATGGCAAAGCTCGGCGCCTTGAGTGTGAAGTTCTTGAATCCATCACCCCAACCTACACACAAGATCAGAATTCGCCCAAACCAAAAACAGGCTGGTGTATAATAACTTACCCCCGCCACCGGTAGACTGAGTAGCAGTCGTGGAGTCTCCTGCCAAAAGGAACACCGAAGGCTTCGACTCGGCAGCTTTCTGGTGCTTTGCTGGGGCAGCTGCTACAATCTGGAACGAAACACCGAGGAGTGAGAGAAGAACTGAAACCTTCATTGTGGCGAGATTTTGGAGGATGATGGAGCTGTGGATGGAACAACGAGTCGGGGGCGGAACCAGCAGTTTATTTATCTTCCATAATTTCATTCGCTACCAGGTTGCGTAGATTGAGCTTTTCCCTTTCCCCGGATGAAGGGGGATAAATATTAATATCAAGGGAATCTGTTCCTGTTTTTCTGCTGTACTTTTGCAGCGAGAAAGGCCGCATCTGGGTCGAGGCTAAATTTCCCCAGTATCTGTGTATGCAACTCGGTGGGATGGAGTAAAGATTTCCGCCTGGGGCTAAATGCTTAGCTCTTTCCCCACATATTCGGTGTGTCGTACCAGGGGTGAGGGTTCGGAATAATGCGAACCGAAAACTGGGCATCTCGGGAGTCGGTTGGGCGGAGTCGGCACGGTGCAGTGCGTGCTATATACTGGAGACTATATAAATTGGAACCTACATAGACCTGAAGACTTTTATATCAACAATCCGACAAATATAAGGATCGCAGACATCACCGACCTTTTTAACTTGCCAAGTTGCAAGTGATAATCCATGATGCAACGAGAGAAACCACGCACTTTGCCGCTCAATCATAAACTGGATGAATTGACTTCTGTAGTCTTAGTACTAAGAATGATAACCCAAATTTGATTTGATCAACAGCTAGCTAAACATGAGATAGTAGCTTGTCATTGTTTCAAAACCCTGACTTGATAGAACCATCGATTTCTGTGCAATTGGTTAACCCCAAGTTCAAATTCTATTTCTCGAGCAATTATCAGTTGTGGAGAGCGATGGCTTCAGCCCTGGAACCCATTCGTAGCCGATAGGAGATTATGGATTGGGATGAGATGAGGTTGATAAGTTCAAAAGTATCCGCTTAAAGACGTGAAGAGTTTACGTTTACTCTCCCACACTTCCTCATAGCGTACTAACGTCATTCTATTTTGGCGACTAGCGAAGCACGCTCGGCTAACACACAGTGCTTGAGAACAGAAGCACTCAGCTCATCATCTCAACTATGTACATAGCTTACACCACCCGGATCATAACCCAGGAAAATCCAAGCGCCCATAGTGACCGAAACAGCAGGAATGGCAAGAAACAGAGACCTTACAGATGAGGGAATAAAATACAAGTATGACAAAATACCATTCCTTCAAAATTACCATCATCTTGGAATTAAGGTAATGTATCTCACTCTAGCTCAATCCTAATATATGCTTCCCCCTATTCTGTTCCTTTATGAATAAATAATCATATGTACCATCCATGCTTCACCGGCTTAATTACCCACTAATCCCCTTTCTTCTTTCCCGCGAGTTTATTTCGCGGGCGCCCGCTGTCACAAATATCGATCAAACCTCCTAGGTTCAAGGATTTGGTGTCGATATCCCTAGCCCTGTGACGGAGCAATATCGGTGTTCGCAGACTTCTCCGACCTCTCCTTTTTCATGCAGGCGACAGAAGTCGTCCCAGATTTAATTTGTGGGGTGTGAGACATTGAATGGGGGAAGTTCACTAATTGGGTACCTACAGCCGACATACACATCAATAGGGGGAATGTACTCTAGTGAGAGTGGGCTTTTTTTTAAGCTTATTTGCACATATGATCCAAGAATTGTGGGGTAAGATATCATGGAAAGGTATGTAAGAAGCAGAAATTCGTCTGAATTTAGTTCTCTGTAATATACAGAAAGATATATATATAGAGCATCATGATAACCCAACATGAGACCACCGACTTTTCGTTCCCAACTAGCATTACTCAAGCAGTCATATCAACCCATGAAAAATCCTCCCACATCTTAATCATTGCGGCCCAGAACTACCACAGACAGCTAACTTCGGGGTTGGAACATCGCAGGCCTCCGCACACGTCTGTATGTTCTTGTTCTTACAATGGCACGATTCCGGGTATGATTGTGCACAAACGAAATTGTTGACACAGCCCTCGTACGTACCCGTTGGACATACTTTGGCGGGCGTGGACTCCGATGGAGCAGGCGAGGGCCCGGGGCAGAAAGACTTATCTGTTGGCAGCGCGGAGACGAGTGTCAGGAGAAGAGCCAAGAGGAGGGTGATGATGAGAAGCTTCATGATGATTATCGTGATGGACTAGGCGGTGTTAGCATGAGCTCGGCGAGCGCAATGCCAGGAGAAAGGAGCATACCAGTTGGAGAGATTGATGAAAAGTCTCGACGATGAGGAGGAGGCGCTGGTTGATGTTTGGGAGAAAACCAGCTCCCTTATGTACTAACTCCCCAATAGTCGTGGCGTGGTCATTGCGTCAATCGTCGAGTCTCCAACCTGTTCAGCCCAACCTCAGAGGCCAAGAACAGCCTACCAACAACGCATCGCCACTGGCCGAGGAAGAGAAAAGCAAAGAAAAGAACACTGCAAAGTGCTGAAAGGACCTGTCGATCAATCATGCCAGGATGCTCTAGTACCATTAAGAGTGCGGCAGAGCACTGTGTGAGACATAGATATGCCTTTTGGGTGAGCTGTCTTTTGCACGAGTGGAGTTTGGTATGTAATAGATACGGGCTCTAGCCGTGAGCTTGAACCTCTCCTCTTCTACTCCTCGTATTCGATCCTTCATGCCCTAACTCAACTGACCAACAACAGCACAGACAAACATGCAAAAACTATAATAAAACCCTATATATATCAATCGATCAATCAAACTACCGCAGTGGTCGTTCCATTCACGACCTCAGCCTCAAACCACGTCCCAGCAACCGGCCCGCCAAGCCCCGTCTTCTCCACCCACGCAGTCAAGTTGAACTCCGCGATGACGCTCAAATCCAGATCTGAGAAGGAAACATCAAAGCCTTCTGGCTGACGATACAAGAAAAATACATATCTGTTTCAGTTCAATCAGTAATTGGGCATCATGTGGTACATACATCGGGTGGCACGACATACCTATGTGGACCTGAGCCAGCAGGCGGATTAGGACCGCGATATTCATTCGCCGCAGCCGTGGTATTAGTAACGATGTTACCGTTGGGCGAGCATTCGGAACCAATGATGAGATCACTGGCAATGTAGTGTCTTATATTTCGTCGGGTGGGAGTCTCGCGACTGGGTGCGTCAGGGTCTACTATCACACCCACGTACTTATCGGTCTCGCTGGGTTGTAGGCCGCGAATTGAAATGATGGGTGCGATCTGGGAGTCTATCTACAACATCAGCTCTCATGCAACAAGCATCATGCAGGAAACCTATATGTACCGTTGCGACCAATGCGAGCTCCGGGGGTAAGGGCTACGGCAGTTCCGTTTTTATAGTCGAAACTGAGATACGCGAGCGCAGAAGGCCCGAAGTAAGGTATAACATCCGGAACAATTTCAGCTGCTTCGAGCTTTTCTGAGATGATTTCGAGGTCAGCTGAGGTGGGGGGTGCCGCTACGGCGTAGGCGTAGGCAGCCGCGAAGGCGGCGGAAAATGCGAAGACACGGACGAGCTTAATCATTTCTGTTCTATTTACTTTGGGACTTATGAAAATGGTGGGCGTATTGCAGGTATTTATGAAATCCCACACAAGTATATGTGCTTCAGGTACCTGCCTACTCTAGCTCAATGTATGCAAGACGGATGATCTACTACATGTAGGTATGCATGCATGTAGCTCGGGGACGATCTTACCGAGGATCTCCAGGCACAGAAAAAACAAGTCTGAATAAGCTATAAACACATATATGTGGAAGTTGGATATCACTTGGCTCTTTTGATTGCGGGGAACCGGGTGAATACCATAGACTAGCTACATGATGCGGGCGAGGTTAATTGAGAAGTACTTTTGTCATTGTCCAGTTTAATAGATAATGCTCCAAGAACAGCTCCAAGTACTGCCTGTCATCGCAAGTTGGGATACATCAACATGCAGTTCGCATTTAAAGCGTAATGCTATGATGAAGCATCCCCAAACGCAGCCAAACAACCCGCGCGCACACAATCACAGCCACCGCCAAGGACCGCGGCGGCGTTGTGTATGCGGTCTATACGAGGACAGGCCTTCAAGTTCAAGCCATCTCCCGATATACAAATTTCACACCGACACTTTTAGGAAAAACTGTCCATCTACGGACTAATTGCTTTGCATGCCCGGCAGCGAGTTCCAAATATTCTCCCTTTTTGGTATCCTCTTCAGGCTAATGAGATGCGGGTTTTAGTTTTGCGTTATAAAACTAAACGAACTTTACCTTCTACAATTATCAAGGAATTTCTCGTAGTATTGGTACTAAATAGTTCTACTCCTGCTTCCTTGGTCTAGTGTCGAACAGGGTATCCTACTGGCTTAGAATTCTAGCTATTAGTTATTCCAATGGTTATGTGAATATCTGGTACCGGATAAACAACTAATCTTGCTCTATCTAGCTCAAAAACTAATATAGGTTTGGAGGGTAGATCCTAGAACCATTATTTTCTATATGCACTGTGCAAATGTAACACCAATAGAGTAGACGCTCATGTACCCGGAATGTAGACCGGTAATAGATTTATAACTGGGTGTGTGCTTGGCGGGTCAGATAGAAAATAAATGTATTAACAAATTAGAAGCCGGGGTTAGAATTAAGATCGTTTGAGATGATTTTAGTGCTCAGAGAATGTACTGATTATGTATGAGTTACCACTGATATTTAAATCTGAGATATTCAGCCATTTTAATCTGTGCGGGGGCCTTCGGTCAACATCACAGGAGCCGAGCTTCATAGATATCCCTTATGTTTTGTAGATACGGTTCTAGAATCAAAGTTATTCTCAATCTCAACAGGTGTCAAAAGAAAGTTCAAAGAAGTCATGAAACGAATGCAGTTATCCACTTTCCGAATTCCCATTACCCCAATCCCTTCAAAGTCTCACAGGAAAAAACCACTCTTATACTCCTCTTATTGTTCTAAACCTTCTTCTTTAGCGCCGTGCTCACCGATGGAAATCCCTTGGTCCATCGACTATCATCTTTCTCGGCCTCTCCCACTAGCCATTCAGCTAGCTCAGACCTCTGAATTCCTAGACTTGTATTCCCATCCCCAACATACCCTTCCGCAATCTCACCAACTGGGCCTTCACAAATACTGATATTAGCCCCTCTCCTCCAACCGGGAACGAGGGAGGACTTACCATTGCCCAAATTTCCAATTCTGAAGATAGTCCAATTTAGATCCTGAGCCTCCTTTTGGAAGAGCTCACTGATCCCTATAATCTGTCTCCACGCCGCATGTACCAGTAGATACACAATCCATACAAGAAACGCTGTCAGCCATCTATGTCAGCCTCGGCCACAGTCAATCCTAGAATTAGCACCACAAACCTCGTCCCAAAGATGGTTTGTCTTCCGGGACATAGATAGATACTGTTCCCATTGCCAATATCCTCTTGACTCCATTATTCCTCATCTCAGCCACAATACGGCGATATCCATCTGTAAACGTATCTCCAATCGTCCATGGCATCAGCGACGCAGACGCGGTAGGCCCAAGCAATGATATCACGGCATCTGGCTTCTGTGCAAATGCGGCAGAGAGAGGTGCAGTGTCTGTAAGCTCTCCTTTGAAGACCTTAATATTTGGGTGGGCGAGAGTTTCTGGGGAGAGCTTATCGGGGTTGCGGGCGTGGATTATGACGGTATGGCCATGGGCGAGGGCGAGGTTTACCGTGGCAACGCCCGAGGGGCCCGTTCCGCCAAAGATGAGAAGGTTTTTCGGTGTCATTTTGATTATACAATACAACAAATCCTTCAACTATATAGAGCGAGGATTTGTTATCGACCTTGAATTTTGATGTTTAGTTATCAGAGTTAGATGAGGAAACAAGGTCTTTATAAAACTTTCGAAGGCGGCATGCCGCGGAAGGGTAAATACCCGAGAACCGAGGAGTTCTTGGTGTTTTGTGGTGTGTTGCTATTTGCCGTGATACGGAATTCCGCGATTCGACTCGGCCGGTACGGTGATGATCACGGGATTCAGATAAACATGGATATAGCACTATCAGAAGCCTCAGGACTCGGATTTCAAATGGTGCTATCACAGTCGTTGTTAGTTACGAACACAGAATTTAATGCATGTAGTTGGACCTTAGGCAAGCTGCAAGCTTAAGTGGTGCTAATATGTGTAACGGGATAAGACTAGGATGATATTACCGATGAGGGCAGTAATAATCTGGCCAAAAGGGGATGAAATAGGAGATTCGTGATTAGTTCTCTGTCTGGTTGCGCCGCATGCGTGACGGGGGATAAATAACGCCACAAATTCTGAATGTGGCCTATTGGAGTCCTTTGTCTTTTTTAACTTTATCTTTTTAGGGGCAGGAATCTGTAAATTATTGAAAGCCATTATCTTGAATTGCTATTGGTATTAGCACCGGAAAATTGACCCAAGTTGCGGCTTCAGGTACCTGTATGGTATTAGCCACTTTTCACGCCTTCCGTCCGGCGAAAAAGCCATTGGACTGACTTTAGACTCATAAGCTCCCTCTACCATGTCTTTTTGTGGTATTTGCAAAATTTTGAGATTTGGATTGAGGATAAAAGATAGTTAGGCGTTCTAGAATCGGCAGCACACGCTGATCTAAGAAACCGAAGCTAGACGGGGAATTACAAGTGAAACAAGTTCAAAGGTTCTGCCTCGAGTTTCCCGTGGACGGCGCCGATGGCTATAGGTGACTTTACCGGAGGACAAAGATAGAAAAATGTGGACGTCGTTAATTTGAAGTTGAAAGTAGCCACAGTGTTCTTGGTCGTAAACTATTTTCTTAAACTAGCTTGTCTTTCTCCATATACACAAGCCGCGTCTCTGTTTTATTTCTTGTATTTTAGAGTTTCAGGCCCGCACGGCATTATGTATTAATTGTCAACTTCAAAATCCAGGCTTAGGTGCACGTGGTCTTTTTAAACATTGAGTCAGTCACTAACAGATCCAGCAGCTATTTTGGACCAACCTTCCGCACATAAAGTGACACCCGGTACTCTTCCATCAATTACAAGGCGCTGTGGCCCTAAACCCGATGTTACTACTTGGATTGCAAAGGCGGTGATCTAGGTGAACGGCAGAGATAGATAAATCTTATAAGGGTTAGGGTTAGTACTTCGTCATTTTGTCTCTTTCGCAATGATACGTACGAGTTTGATTGCTAAGGTCCTAGCTCCAAAGGATAAAAGCTCAAAGTAATGATACCCCCGGATGATTTGTTACAATATCCCCGCTCCTGGTTTCCCGTTGAATCATGAAATCTCACTCACATTTGACAATCGAATCTCTCCGGCAGCGAAGGCTCTATATATATGTCTCGAAGAAGCAGATCCAGTGTCGCAGTATCCGGTCGTACCTTGTTTTATTTGGAAAACGCGTTCCCTGAATATTAGTTGGATCATGAGATCTCACTCATGTTTGCGAGTTTGGGCCGGTGGATTCGTCTCAATGAGATGTGGGGGAGGGTTGTATGGCGCCGCCCAGACGAGGTTGGTTTACAGATAGGAAGCGGTAGGGGCTCAGATATATAGCATTTTTCGAAGGGTGCCCGCATATATATACGTCCTTTGAGCGGTAGAGGTTGAAAGATACCTATATAGAGTAATGATACAGGTATGGTGCGCCCACGCATAAAGGTGACAAAAGGTGACAAGTCAGGTTTGGTGGGTGGAACAGGCTTGGCAGTAGGGTAACTGCAACTTCACCACACCTCAACTACACCTTTACACACCTAAAACTGATAGGCAACAACACAACCAGTTTTCAAGAGTTAAATTGGTAATTTTGGGAGGTTATCCAGCAAGATACTGTGAAAAGGACTTGTCTTAATCTCGAAAACTCATAGAGTTATGGTGCATAAACCAAGAGGACAATAATATTGCATCTCTATCATTCCCAGCTGTAACAGAGCCATTTCAACTGTCTGGTGTATGAGTACACACAGGGCCCGGTTACATGCTGAGAGTTATTGTTAGAAGCCAACTGCACGGTGATATGCAAGTACCGGCAGTGTGTGTTTAGCTACCAGCTGTTAGAGTAACTACATTTCGGGCGCTAGGAAGGGGATCTATTCATGGGAGCAATGACTGACGAGTCTATGCCTTGCCAGTGATTAGAAGGCTGGCCAGAGTGAAGCTCTGATTGCCCGGTGATCCTCTGTATCCTCTGAGCATTGTAAGATCGCCGATAGTGGCAGGGACTATGCCAGGGAAGTCTACAATAAGCGAAAGCTCTACAGCAATGATTAAGCTTATACCTGAACGGCAGCTCATTCATACAGGCTCCGGTTGTGTGACAACCAAAGCTGCAGGTGTTATAAAGGCTTTGCCTAAGGGTAGTTGCCTTGGGTATCGGAAACACCTGTTGACACTTAGAGAAAAGTGGGGTAGCGGTGGTATTGTTTCCTGGACCAAAGAAAGGCTTCACCAGAACTTAGTAAGGAATTAGGAGCAGAGATTAGAAGCCTTCGGAGTATAAGTGCTCAGGTTCATTCTCGCCCTTCAGTCCTTTTCTCTCGAGTCTTCATCAGAAAGAAATATCAAGTTCTTATCGGTAGCAGACCCCTTAAAGATTATTGAGTTCTAGCGATAGTATCTTTGAATAATCTGCAACCTGATTGTCTATCTTGCACGGCCGTCTCTATTCTATCTTATTTTATTTCTCTTAGAAGAGACTCCCATTATACCAGCCCCATGGCAACCACCCACACCAAATAATTTTGAGCACAACAACCACACAAGATATTGTTCTCCCCTTCGGGAATGTAGTAAATAAGATGTAGCTTAACAATATAGAACCCTGAAAATACTTTTACATTAAATAGACAATGATTTATAGCCTTTTTAACAATGAAAACGCAAATCCTATCACTATTTGTGCATCTAAAAATTCATTTTAAATTTTCTATATACTTTTAAGCTAATCGACTATTACCTCCCAAAATTACGAATTTAACTCTTGAAAACTGGTTGTGTTGTTGCCTACCAGCTTTAGGTGCGTAAAGGTGTAGTTGAGGTATGGTGTGGTGAGATTGAGGTTGCAGTTACCCTACTGCCAAGCCTGTTCCACTTTGTGATTGCTTGGCGCATTTTACATGCTAAAATACTGAATTTCAAGCTTGAATAACTTTTTAACCAGGAGAGATATCAAAAATCTGATTGGTAAAATTCTTCTTCATCACTAGTACTTCAATTTTACCAACCGGAATTTTCATAATTTGTTTCGTTAGAAAGTTATTCAACCACGACCTCGCCCCAATTTTTTGACTACCTTTATGATTGGGCGCACCATACATACGTGCAGGTACACGCAGAGGGGTACATACATACATGTACTCCACATCATATTACCTCTCTGCAATAAGTATGAATAAGGAGATGGTCTTATGTTGATGCATAGTTCCTACCTCCCCGTGATTAAGAGCAGTGTTGTGCCTCTAGGTGCACAGGGCTGCGCTGATGCAGAAAAGTGCGAAAAGCCATTGGTCATGGTCATTTTATTGAGATGACCTACCGGGTACAAATTTTAGGTGTAGTGTATGTTAGTAACACATATTATATGTTACCAACACATATATGAGCATGTTATGAGTAACTCACAAATGTAATTGTGCGAATCTCTAATGAGGCGGGATTCTATAACAAAGACGTAGGCCGGTACCGAGGCAAGGATCGACTCGGATATGTTCTAGGACGGGGACAGTGGGCCGGGCTGAATACCGATCGAAACAGAATAGAATTTACTTGCAAACCGAATGAAGACGTTGCGTAAAGAAGAAAAAAAAAAAGTACAGATAGTGAGGACGAAGCCTCGAATATAAACCCCAAAGAATAACCCAGTAACCAATCTTCGTCACCACACCTAAGAAAATATCAAACAAATATAATAACGTCCCACAATCCATCCCGATCCTTCTTCCTACAACCTAACCCAAAGCGCTTAGCGCTTACTGTATCCTCCGAGTATCTTTCTAACATATCCAACCTCACCGAAGCCATCCTAATCCTTCACCTAACGACCCATTCCGCAGTGTTCTCGTCGGCAGAGCAGGTGGGAGTGGTCGGGCCGTAATAGAGTCACAAAATTATATGTGTGAACCTATACTTTGAAAACACATGTAGTGTTACTTGGACCTTTGGAAGTAGGCGGAGGCGTAGACTATGGTTGACAAGGAACACAATCGAGGCAGAGGATTTGAGCTTAAAACTATGGGATAAGCGATATACTATGGACTCCCTTGGTATGGAATGCTAAGGGACGATGAATGTGGTCTGTGGAAATACTCAAGTAGACTATCTAAATCCCAGGATTCAGGTTGCCAGCTCTGTGTAATGTAGGATAAAGATAGAATTGTAACCTAACAATACAGAGAGAATGAAGAAAGTTGTGTAAAGAGGAAAGAGAAAAACAGAACATCAAAGAAAGACAGAACCCTTTTAGATACCTAATAACCCCAGTCCAAATATGACTCATACATTCGCACAAAGGAAACCAGTAGAACTCAAAGGAAACCCATATTACTAATTCCAACCTCATTGTCAAGTACTTTCTCTTTATGCCCTAATACAATACCCGATCGTAATGCTAAGACGCCGTTACAGGAACATATAAAGGGCATAAAGAGGAAGTACTTGGCAACTAGGTTGGGATTAGTAATATGAGTTTCCTTTGGATTCTATGGGTTTCCATCATTCGAGGTTATGAGTCAGATTTGGATTAAGGATATTGGATATATAAAGGGGTTCTGTCTTTCATTGATATTCTATTTCTCTCTTTTCTCTTTATGCAACCTCCTTTATCCTCTCTATATTGTTGGTTTACAATACTATCTTTATTCTACGTTAAACATGGTCGGGCCACCGGAATCTTGAGATATAGGTAGCCCACTTGAGTATTTCTACAGTCCATAGTTATTGTTTCCTAATTACTACGTCCTCAGTCTGGGTTGTGTTCCTTGGCTACTATAGTCTACGTATTCATCTATATTCATAGTAACATGTGACGGTTCCCCAGTAGAATTAAATATGCTACTCACACAGTTGATTTGATCAAAAGAAATGCTACTTGCCTGTAGTATTTGTTTCTGGCTACATTTCTTTACATGGATGAAGAATAGCATGATATCGTGAAGCCCGCAGGAACAAAATTAAACAAAACACTTGGCGCATATAAAATCTCGGCATTTCTGAGTGCTGTGGCCGGTCTTCTCTCGGCGTTAAACCTCTTCTTAATTTCTAAAACCTCACTGCTCTTCCTCCCTTTAATTTCTTCTTAGTCTGACCTCTTTTATAATTCATAGTATACCTCCAAACCGGCCGACACGACTGTTCCTATATACATATATATATAGCCAACTAACCGTATTACTCGCACAATTGATTCCCAGTATAATTATAAATTAATATATATATATATATATTGCTAGTAGATATATATTTTTTAAATATATCACTAATTGTTTTACTTGTATACTTATTTATTTATGACTATATACTATAGCTAATTAAAATAATGCTCCGTTTTTTCTAACTATGTACTCACTATTATCTTTTTTCAAAAGCTCAATGAGTTCTCGAATTTACTGTGCCATTATTACACTCATTACCCCCCTCCTTTCCCTGTATATAACCCTCCCTTCCCGAACTGTATTGAATTGCTAGATATAAGCCAATAACAATTCGTTTTTCTTCCGAACATGGAATCATTCTTTTTTTCTCTCGGATATTCGTTCTTGTAGTGCTTTATCTGACTCTATTAAAAGTGGGTGGGTTCTCAAAGCCATATCATCCTCAGGAAGCTCTACTATAAAGTAAAATGCTACCACTCCGAAGTGACTCTCATTTCTTCCCAACCGTTGATTTATTAACTCGAAACGAAAATATGAGCTAGAGCGATATTGATTTAATCAGTTCTTCTCAAGGGGGTGAGTAGCAAGTATTCCGCAAGGTACGAAGAGTGTAATAGGGGACGGTATGGGAGCTCGCAATAGGGGTACTTCGGGGCTCTAGCGTTGGTAGGGTTCGACGAGACGAAGAGAAAGTGATGCGATGGTCTTCTTAAAGAAAGAAGAGGACGATAATATTGTATAGTAATAGACAGCGTAGATACAGAAGACGTTGCGTAAAGAAAGAAGAAGAAGAAGAACGAGAAATACAAACAAAACCCCCCTTAATATACTCAAGGAAATCCCAGCGATGACAAATCCAACATGACTCATACATTAACGATCAACAGAACCCGGTAGAACCCAATAGAACCTTTCTGACTAATCCGACTCTTCATAACCCCGTACCTCTACTAGTCGATCCATGAAAGTTCTTTACCAATGAATATGATTTAAACAAGTATGAATTACCTCGTTGCCTTGCATCAAAACCTGTTAACTGGGATATATAGCAATGTTTTGGAATGTCATAACTATTAGCCACTTCGTGTAGTTGAGTATCATCCAGACCTCAATTAAAATTCTGGGCGGCATGTTCATCAAGATAGAAATCTTCAATAAATAGTCTCTCGTGTCCTTTGAGGTTGTATTTTTTCGATAGACTGCAGAAGTGAATAAAATCGGTTCAATTTTCAAAAAGAGTAGATCCAATATCATTTAACGGTTTTGATTTATTTATTCTCTTAGTCAGGAATCTTGATAGGAAAACATTTCCATCACTGTCTTCGTCTTTGCTACTGGGATATCCATGGTCGATTGTGTAAATCAATGTACTCTTCTGCTCAAGTAATATTAAACTGATGGATAAATTAGGATTGGTTGAGACTTTTGACTTTGCTATCCCCACCAGTGTGCCACAAATATAATGGAGGTCTCTTCTAAAAGAAATAAAATAGGATAGAATTGAGATGGCCGTGTAAGATAGACAATCAGGTTGCAGATTACTCAAAGATACTATCGCTAGAACTCAAAAATCTTTAAGGGCTCTGCTACCGATAAGAACTTGGTTTTCTTTCTGATGGAGACTGGAGAGAGGAAGACTGAAGGCCGAGAATGAGCCTGAGTATTTATACTCTGAAGACTTCTATTCTCTGCTCCTAACTCCTTACTAAGTTCCGGTGAAGCCTTTCCTCAGTTCGGAAAATAATACCACCCCTACCCCGCTTTTCTCTAAGCGCCAGCAAGTGTTTCCGATACCGAAGGCAATATCACAGCCCGACCATCCCCACCTGCTCTGATGACGAGAATGCTACGGAATCGGATTGTTAGGTGAAGAATCAGGATGGCTTCGCTTAGATTGATTATATTAGAAAGGTGCTCGGAGGATACAGTAAGCGCTAAGCGCTTTGGGTTAGGTTGTAGGAAGAAGGATCGGGATGGATTGTGGGACGTTATTATATTTGTTTGATATTTTCTTAGGTGTGGTGACGAAGATTGGTTACTGGGTTATTCTTTGGGGTTTATATTCGAGGCTTCGTCCTCACTATCTGTACTTTTTTTTTTTCTTCTTCACGCAACGTCTTCATTCGGTTTGCAAGTAAATCCTATTCTGTTTCTATCGGTATTTAGCTCGGTACCCTGTCCTCATACGAGAACATATCCGAGCCGATCTTTGCCTTGGTACCTGCCCACATCCTTGTCCTAGAACCCCCCCATTAGAGGCAACCACCCTTAGTCGAAGTTATTGTAATACCTGCAGCCTTGGTTGTCATACAACCAGAACCTGCATGAATGAGCTGCCACTCAGGTATATGCTTAATCATTGCTGTAGAGCTTTTCACTTATTGTAGACTTCCCTGGTATAGTCCCTGCCACTATCAGTGGGCCTGCAATGCTTAGAGAATACAGAGGATCACCGGACAATCAGAGCTTCACTCTGGCCAGCCTTCTAGTCATTGGTAAAGTATAGACTCGTCAGTCATTTCTCTCAAGGGGGCGAGTAGCGAGTATTCTGCAGGGTACGAAGGAGGTAGTAGAGGTCGGTAGCGGAGCCTGCAATAGGGGTCTTGAGGGACTCTAGCATTGGTAAGGGTCAACAGGACAAGGGGAGCAGCAGTGCGGTGGTCTTCTTGAGTAAAGAATAGGAGATAATATTGTATATTAATTGACAGCATAGGTACAGAAGACCTTGTATATCAAAAGAAAGAAGAGAAAGAGAACAGAAACGAGGACAAAACCTCTTAATATACCCAAGGAAATGCCAGCGATAACAAATCCAAAGTGGCTCATACTCTTGCAATCGACAAAACCAGATAGAACTCAATAGAATCTTTCTGACTAATCCAACTGCTCATAACCTAGTGTATCAACTAATTGATCCATGAAACCCTTCTCTGGCTCCCCCTGTCATCATCGAAGGTAAAGAAGAGTGGGAGGTTTACGAGATTCTACACTTCTAGCTCCGGTATAAACGTCTCCAGTATCTGTGTAGTTGGAAGGGGTACGATGCCCCTACCTGGGAATACTCTGACAATATCATCAATGCCCTCCACTTCCTCCCCCACTTCCATCGCTTATACCCTACGAGGCTTGTACCCGTCAGAGTTCTCGCAGAGCTCGAAACTAGAGAGGGGACTGCTATCACGGTCCCACCGCCCCCACCCGCTTTGCAATCGAGAACTCTGCGAAATCATATCAATGGGTGAAAAAACGAGATAGTATCGGTTATCTTGGATGAGATAAAAAAGGCGCTCGGAAGATACAGTAAGCACTAGGTGATTCGGGTTAGGATTGTGGGAAGAAGGATCGGGATCGGTTATGGGATTTCATTATATTCGCTTGATATTTCTTTAGGTGTGGTAGCTAGGGTTAGTCATCAGGTTTCTCTTTGGAGTTTGTGTTCGGGGCTTCGTCTCCTCTCTTTGCACTTCACTTTCTTCATTCTTCAGACAAAATCTTCATTCTGCTTGTTAGCAATATATTCTATTTTCGATCGGTACTCAGCCCGGTCTCCTATCCAAGTCCATAAATGTATCCGAGTCGATCCAAGCCTTGGTACCTACCTTAGAATCCTGTCCTAGAAGACTACCCCATTAGAAAAAGAGGGATACCAATAGCAAGTATCACTGAAGTTACTGTAACGGGGACTATGGGCGTAGGAACTATGAAGCCAAGGAATACAACCGAGGCGAAGACGTGGACGTAGGAGGTTCGTGGACTATGGACTATGGGGCCGAAGGGTACACCTAAGGCAAGAACGGGGACTGTGGACTATGGACTATGGATGGTTGTACCTGGTCTAGTATACCGGGTAAACCCTATGACGTAGTGCGAACCAAATAGTATTCGTAACTGTAAAGTACAGAGGTTGCGTAAGGAAAAAAGAGAAAGAAAGAGAAACAAGAAATCACAAGACAACGCCCCCCTTATATATCCATACCCTATCCCAATGCTGACTCATACCCTCGCATAACAGAAAGAGAAAGAACACAATAGAAACCCGCTTCACTAAACCCAACCAGACTACATAATCGTTCTCCCTTGTACCCAGACAACTCACATAGCCAACCCGCCTAGCTGCCGTTACAGTTACCACTAAAAGAGACAAAGTTGCAGACGAGGATCCGAAAGTTGCTCTTTCCAATTCTGCTAATGATATCAATCAAACTATTAATACACATAGGAAACGTTGTAAACCGACAGTGAATAAAAATGATACTGTTATTAAGTATCCAATTCAGCTAGGGAAAAGCCAACTACTGCCACCGCTAAAAAAATCCAGAGGTCACCGTATGAAAAATGCCGGCAAGCTGAATTCCGATAAGAGTGAGATTGCCAGTACTGCAGCCAGAAGTGCTGCCAAAAGTCTTACCGGAGATGAAGAAGGTGACAGAGAAGACAGAGAGAATATTATCTGTTATACCAGTAGAGGGACCAAGGGAATACGTCTCAGTGCAGGGGGATCTTGAAACACTACTAGAGGAGATGTTAGAGGGAAGGTTACCAGAGTTGGTCCTAAGAGACAGCAGAAATGTGGACAATTCGGATTCAATGAAAGATATAATAATAGGGATACAAGTGACATAGGGGCGGGCATGGAAGAAGAAGGGGAACAGATAGGAAACGACGAAGTAGATGAACTCCGGATACAGCATGATTCTGGCATTGGGGATGATGAGGGTCCAGATGAGGGGATACAGTCGAGATACGATACAATAGAGCCGGAGGATAATAATGAGGGTAGCCAAGTGAAGTCCTCCATTCAGTGCTCGGGACATCAGGTGAAGAAAAGTAGGAAAGCCCAATACAAAGAGGAATTCCAACAACGGGTAGAAATTACTAATGATTTGAAGAGAGCTGAGAGAGGATTAAAGATAGGTTGGAAGAGTTTCAATGAGGATCACCCATTAGACTATATATTACACCTTACCATTCAGCCCATTCTACAATTATAAACATACAGATGCTTACATAAATATAAATAGTTGAAACACATTTTTTAGGGTTTACAATGTTTGATATGCAGAGGATAAGATGGTTTTAGCTAAAAATAAAACAAAACGGTTTAGTGCGGGTTGGAAGGAGTTATATGGGACATTCATGATAGGTTTTCAAATAGCTTAGACAATGGTATATGATGTAAACACAAAAATAAATATATGCTATAAACACAAATATATGCGTGAGTGACACAATTATATGCATGACTAGCATACTGTCTTTGCGTGAGTGACACACTTATATGCGTAAGTAACACTGCTTTTGTGTTTTGCACACATTTATATGCATAACTCACACACTGCTTTTGTGTTTTTCACACATTTATATGCATAACTCACACATAACCTTTTTACTCACTGCCAGCAAAAACAAAGCAGTTTCATGTGTTATCAACACAATGTACCAACACATATTTTATGTGTTGGTAACACATGAAATTTTGTACCTCGGTGGACCATTACTCGTGGAATTTGACCCACAGAGAAGATTGGCGCGCCACGATGTGAACCTCAATTTACCAAAAATTACTTGCCCGGCACCGGCCACCACGACCCGCCTCTCCTCCTCATGCACGCCCAGGTTGTTGCTGATTCGAACATGTTATCTGAATCTATATCTGACCAATTAATCTATCACTCGGATTTGCTCTACCCATATGAGGGGTGGGGGGAAGAATTGCAATTGCAATTGACAAAGTAAAAGGGATAATACTAGCTATGGATTTCTATTCGGCAGGATATACGTATTTGTTTATACGTGCTCATTAAACAAACCCATCTCTTGAACTCGTGACTCCCGACAGTGTCAGACATGCGGATTCAAAACAACTTTCTCGCCATTTTTCAAGTACATTATTGTACGGGACTGTTTTCGTTTTTCCAGCGGCTGATCACACAGGACGTTGAAGTTACCTGTTCAAGCGTCACTACAGGGGAAGATTAGGGGCGTTTTCAAAGACAAATAGCCAAGCAGGAAGTAATAATGTCATATGCGACCGGCCCCAAAACTGTTGTTTTCATTGTAATAATGATTTTTCTTTCCCGTTAAGGTGCAAATATAGATATAATTATAGAGACCAGGTTAGGATGTTGCCGGAAACACGTAGCTACATGTATCCATCCATGGCGGCTATAGAGGAGATATTTTGATATAACTAAGGGCTAGAACAAATGAATTAATATTGGAAGATACCACTACAAGGTATCGGGCATTTTAGCCCGTGGATATATTTATCGTTGGGCCAGGCCATGATCATGGCTTGTCTAAGGAAGATAAATGGGCTTTGGGACTGCACCGCTCGACACGAATTGCGATGGGACCTTATAAGTTCGTGCAAAGATTGGGCGTCTCTCTGGCTTGGATTCTCTGATATCGGTTCTCCGAGTAGGTGCCTAGAATGACCCCATGTAGCTCGGGGAGAGCAAGAGGTAACCCGAGGCAGTGACCGAGTTACGCAGTTGAGGGGATCGCACCACTTATCAAAGCTTGATTCCCGGACCGAAGGAGTCGCGTTCTGATAGTTCGGTTGCAACGTTACAGTTCATTACACTAGGTTCAACAGAACTTCTCGATCGCTAAGTTCCTTCCATATGTGTATTGTTTGGCCGAATCGAATACGAGCGTCCCGGAAAACCATAACTAAATCTACCAAAATCAGACTCCCAGGATCTAATAGATCATCGGACAGCTCTCCATCCCTGGCTTCCGATAAAAATAACATCCTCGAATTGTCTAAACTAGGCAGCTGATGTTGACATAGTCACTGATCAGTAAGGTTTAAAGTTAACTCATTGCATGCAAGATCTAACGGCGAGCCTATGGTTAATTTTTTTCTTCACCAAGTATCACCCGTAAGGAAGGAGAGAAGGTCGGGAGTTTGCACATTGGTTAGGTTCACTTATATATCTCCTAATAAAGGAACCTCACCCGTGAGCTTGGTTCGACGTTTCCTCGACGTGGCATGTCATACATACCCTGACATTTTATCACACGTGTGTCGTCGAGTATTCATCAGACGTCAGAAGGATATTCGCGTGATACCTGGCACTATGTACTAGAGTATGTAAAGAGAAGTACACATTTACAACTCGTATAGATCTATTTTTGTATGGGTAGTGCAGGTACAGCTGGGGAAGCCTATACCCGGAGTGTCCGCGACATTCAGTTTGATGATTACTAATACAATTAAGTACTGCTTCAAGTAATTAAAATAAATAGGATAATGCCAAGGGATCTGAGACTATTTCCCTATTATTTATATGCTAACCAGTTATGGAGTAAATGTGATAGATCTCCTTTCTAATATGGTAATAATGAACGATTTGGAGTAAAGAATTAACCGATTAGGCAATAAAAAGAGGCGACATTCAGTGGGCTCACCACCAAAAATGTACCAACTTTAAAGTCGAACCACACCTCAACCACAACACCTAAATTAATTATCTCTCTATAGAACTGTAGAGAAGAGGCAGTAGGATTATTCTATAGATAGAAAAGGAATTTAGGGGTTGTGGTGGTCGAGTAGTTGACGCTAGAAATCGGGGCTAAAGTGCTCCGGATATAGGCTTCCCCAGCTGTACCCTATGCAACAAACAAAATCCCCGGGTACATACGTGCCGAGCGATCCGCTGCCACAGTGGCGGGACCAATTGTGGTGCTCTCGGAGGTGAGACGGGTTTGGGAAACTATTCGCCGGTTGGTTAAGACGAAGTGCGAAAAGAAGGATTGCAATTTGGACATGTACTTTCTGGACGAATCCCTTTGAACATCAATGTCAGGGGCAAGGCAAGAGTAATCAATCTGGCATTGATTCCTGCACTTTTGAAGCATCCTGATCGATATCCTGCATATGGGATGAATGGGTGGGGATAATCCCTCTCGGAAACAAGCTTATGTCAATCAACTAGTTTGTTGCTTGTATCGTCCAGAGTAATCCATTGGCACCAGCTGCCCTGGCGATTAACCAGTAATTAGCGCGGTGATTTTATTTACTAACCCGTACGTTTCCTTCTCGCTTTGTTAATGTTTCCTTCTAGCGGATCTCTCATTAGGTTCTATTTTCGAAGGGAAAAAAGAAAAAAAACTTCCTAGCTTTCCCCTCGTTCCCGTAGCGGAGGCGCCGAGAAAAAGCTAGACTGGGAACTCTTCGGGTCTCAGAATATCCCATGTCTAAGAATCGAGAATTGAATCACCAACTCAGTCAGTAAGACTTCTGCGGTTCGAAAGCTCGCCAATTACTCTATTCGCTTCTGTAAGTGAGCTTCCGGTTTAGACATACATACGCGGCTGGGCTAAGGATGGCTTTTTTTTAATATGTACATGTAGCCATGAGCTGGCGGTTGCTGGTTGAGTGAAATTTCGTGACTTGGTTGATCCTGTTGTACTCTAGACTGATAGATTTCAGTCAGCCGCTCGGTGTAAAAATGTGGAATCTTTCGAGCTCAACAAAGCTTAAGACTTCCGAGAACGAGTGTTCGGCTCCCTCTCGAGTGATCTCCGGTGCATTGATCTGGACGGTACGGCGTGTTCCGTCTGACATCTCACTACGACCCGGCCGCCGAGATATGCCGAGAAAATCATGCGGGTCTTTCACGACTTTCTTGAAGCCAGCCTTTTCAGCCTGACTTTCAGCTGAAGGGTAAAAACCTTATGTAAATTGTGGAAAACCGCCTATCGCAGCCACAAAACCTACAATCTACGCTTCATTGGGTGATGCCAACGTCACGCAAGCAGCCAGCGAAGACAAGAAGATCCTACATGTCAGTCAATGCAGGGTGGTGGGCGAGCAGAGCAGGAATGTAGAGGGATCTGGGATGAGCAAAGTACTCACGAGGTTGAGTACATATGTACCGTACATAGAGTAACAAATATGATACAGGAATCCATCAGCCATCGTTGTGATTGATACTCACCCATTCGTTCTGCAAGTTCTGCAAGTGCAATTCTTTCGATCGGTAGTATGCGAGTTTGCATTGGAGGTTCTTGGCTGGGATAGGGCTGCTGTTTGACGATTGGTAGAAGTAGCGAGGTTATCAGCCGCAGAGCTCGTATAGGATAATTTTAGTAAGGCGTTTGACCTGAAGTGGTAATTCACGATGATTAGGACTCCGATCTGGGAACCCCGCACGAGCGATGTCTCTTGAGAATTGAGTACCCTCCTACAGCACGCATGGGATATGGCTTGGGCTTGGATTGAATCGCAAGAAACGAAAGAGGAGAAACATGGCGTAAAGCGTCAGGCAACTACATGTATGTGCTCTATTAGCTAGAGTACATGTACCTACCGGCCACCTACCTACTTGCACGAGGACGCGGCTTCAACTTGACTGGCACAAATGCAAGGGCCCATGCTAAGGATATCTAGAGTAGATCTAAATTAAAAGTAATACCTGGACTGCTACAGAGCAGGTATGTCAAGTTGAGTACTTATGTACAAGTACAAGCTATGTAGTTATCCCTTAGGTCGGTAAGGAAGACTGGAACGAGGTAAGATTTCCTCTGGGTCCTGATCAGTGTCTGGAACAACACTTTTGGTGTGTACCTGCGTACGTGTTGTGTGTGGAGTGTAGGGCTTTCTTCAGCCGCATGGCTTTTGATTTTTCCCCTTTCAATTTGTGTGCCTAGCCCAAAGTGCAACAAAATACCGTGAAGGTTTTGATTTTGCTAATAACCAGCTGTAGAATACTCTAAAGTCTACGGTCCTGGGTGGTTCACAACCATGCCATGCCATGCCATGCCATCCCATGCCATGCATGTAGCTAGCCTAGCTAAAGTACCCACAACTTTATCTCTACCTACAGTAGCCACTGTACGTACCAAGCTACTCCGAAAGAATGTCGTATGCTAAATTGTAGAGGCGTACAAACGCCAACCCAGAACTGTAGCTGCAAGCCATCTTAGACTAGCGGAATCTAACCGTCATGTGTCCGAGAAGCGGTAAGACCAGAGTTGTGCATCCTTAATTTTGCGTTTTGACTCAGCTCGAAATAAACTGTCTTTATCTCTGATCCACCCGTTGTCCTGTCTATTAAACCCCTCGAGTTTCCCTACTTAATGCTCCTCTTCCCCTCTCATCCTTATCCTCCTCATCATCCCACCAACACTCGTTCTCGCTCAGACTCAATCCAATTGACGAAAGCACTCTTCAGCATACGAATAATCACTATACGATATCGCTATCGTTAATCATGGTCAGAATTGGATCTCTTCTTCTGCTCTTCGGAGCTGCCATTGCTTCCGTTGCTGCTCAACAATGCGGTACTCAGAACGGTAACAGGGTTTGTGCCGCCGGACAGTGCTGCAGTCAGTACGGATGGTTAGTCCCCCCGTTCTCGGAGTTCCATTTGTATTTTTAGGATATTACTGCCTCTTGGCATCTGGTTATATATGTGTCATATCCTGTTACTTGCCGATATTTTAAGCCTTCATGATAGTTGTGCATCCTATATACTGACCTTTTCCCATTGCACAGGTGTGACACCAGTGCTGCTCACTGCAATCCCGCAAACTGCCAACGTGCCTTCAGTGGTGCTGGATCGTCTTGTGTAATTCCCCCACCATATACATTTCGCTGTTATCTCTTCTTCCTCATACTTACTTTGAACGATGAATAGGCTGGATCGGGATCAGGATCAGGAGGCACCACCACCTCTACAACTCCTACCAGCCCCCCTCCAAGTGGCAGTACTGGTATTGGCAACAATGTCCCCCACATCGACATTTGTGGTGCTGGCAGCGGTGGCATTAGCTGCCCAGGCGCCGGTATTGGAGGCTTCTTTTATCGCTGCTGCGTAAGTTACACAAGGACCTTCGGCATAAATTGAGATAGGGAAAGCTAAGACATGTTGAATTAAGTCTGGAAATGGTCACTGTGGACCTAAGAACACTGCAAGTCTCAATCATCCCTTGCATCGGAATATCAAATACTGATTATGTTAGGAACAATCTCAATACGATTATTGCGGTACTTCACATTGCCAGCCTGGTTACGGTGCCTGTGATCCCACCCGTTCTCTTCCTCCTAATCCTCCGGGACCTCCTGGTACTGCTGTTGGTCAGGAAAACTGCGGACCAATCGTTAACAAAAGATGTCCCTCCGGACAATGCTGTTCCGGATGTGAGTTTAATTCAATATTTGACTTGGAATTAGAGAATAGCTACTAACTCTTCATGATAGCCAACTACTGTGGCACTGGACCTGATTTCTGTGGCGCTGCCAACTGGTGTCAGGTCAACTGGGGCGAGTGCCACAGATAAATTGATATTTTTGCTACCGGATCCCTGTAATGGTCTGAGGCCTCTTGAAGGTATAATCGTGAAACGATTCTAATGATTTTCATGCTTTCATAATATCTCCTATAAGCATAGCTACTTAGTGCACATGTAATTCCTCAAAATTAAAAATATCTTTGCTGCTTATATAATTATTCATTGAATATCACTCGGGGAACATTCTGCATTTCATGTGGGGTATCAGCTGGGGGGTTTAGTGTAACGTCAAGTGAATTTACGGCAAAGACCCTAAGCTGTCATTCAGATCGGTCGGTACTGGTGAAGCGCACGAGCGGCAAAGGCAATACAGTGCTCTACGTACATACATTAGAGTTTATTAGAATACGTGGTGCGACTAGCTTGACATTCCACCCTGCGCAAACGAATCTAAAAAGAAAATCAGGTACCATGCATATACTACAAAACTAAAAATATAAGCACTACATAGTACTTATTACTAATAGCAAGATTTAGAGGTATCTCTCAAGATTAAGGGATTCAGGCTTGATATTGACCTTGCGTGTTCGGTAAAAATACAGATTTTTACCGCTGTCTAGAAGGGAGTAGGGGGACCTTTAAGGGTGGAAGCTCTGTAGAACCAGATGACCATATTTCACAATCGACTAATAAGGTTCCCAAACTTCAACATCTGGTCCAGCCGCGTGATATGCGGTGGACTGTGACGTTGAGTGTTTCGATTCAAAAATACTAAATGAATAGGAAGACAGTGGGGGCTGATAACTGGCTACTGCAGTGGCATCCAGCGACTTTTAGTCGTTCAATTACGACTAGAGGGCGTGGAACTGAGATAATTAAGGTAGGCCGGCGTTAAGGCTATTTTCTACATTCAGAAGAATTAACTAATTCCAATTCCTTCAAGCCTCCGCTGTTGCACTTGTAAAAGGCTAGCCAGAAATCACAAAAAGAACTGCCTGGGGCCAGGGTTAGAGTAGTGTTGGTGACAATCTAAATTAGTCCAATTAGTAGAACTTGATAAAACGATACTGGGCTGATAATAAATGATCGATCTGATAAGATTGATCTAGATGCTTTGATTGTACTTTGGACGACCATCCTCCAACGTCGGTCATTCGGGACGCAGATATTCTCCACGTTTACACAAAAACTTTATCATTATCACTAATTACATTATTTACAGGCGTATCCTTCCTTATTCATAGTAAACTACCCTGGTCACTTTAGTTCTTTGTCTCCACACCCTCGTCATGTTGCCTTCCGGTGCGTTCATGGCTACCAATAACAACACCACCGTAGTCGTTCTTCTCATCCGCTTCCTTCAAGTTGATATCCTTCGTGATGGCAATGAAGCCCAATGGGACAAACAAAAGAATCAATGCAACCATAAGCTGGATGCGCATGACGTCATCGTATGCACGATTGATTCCGGTTCTCTCAACAGAACCCATGAGGTATGTAGAACTGGCTACGACGAAGTTATCCCTGATGGAAGCAATTTCGGTAGCGTTGGAGTTGGGAAGGTGGAGTGCTAACTTTTGAGGGAGAAGGTCTAGGAGCTGTTAGCGGGTTGTTCTTATTCCTGGAGGGTATGAGGGAGAATTACTGGTCCAGATACCACCGGAGATGGAGTCTCCAACTGCTCCGCCGACAGAGTATCCTGTTGCAAGAAGCGCGGTGACGGAAGCGACGTCTTTTCAATTACCTTTAGTTTTTGTTCATCCCTCCTGGGCTTTATGGCCAAAAGTGGAGACTAACCTCTGTGCTTAACAGCTGCCTGTACACCGACCTGAATAACGTTCAACAAACCGGTACCGATACCAAAGATAACCTGTCCCATCACCAATTGCGCAGTGCTGGAATCAATGTCTCTATATCTGAACATGAGACCACCACCGATAATTTTGATGCAGATACCTGCCACTACAACCCACTTGTAGTTACCAGTATATCGGACGGCAAAGGCAATAATGAGACCTGATGCTGTAGAGGCGAAACTGGACGCAAGGACGATGTTGGTGGCCGCCTTATAGGAGTGGCCACGAACAACCACGAGGTATGAGTAGAAGTATGGCTGGTAAATGTAGAATGCACAGAAGGCAAAGAAAACAACTATTTTTTTCCAGGGTTAGAATTGGTTTACTGACTACAGGATTGGTCACTCACCACCGCAACCTCCAAGGACGGTTCTATCTTTGAGGAGATCCAGGGAAAGAATTGGTGTCTTTGCAAAGTATACCTCCCAAATAGGGAACGCAATCAAGCAGATGACACCGACAACCAACATGACAATGATGTGGGAGCTGGCCCACTTGTCAGGGTACCTAGCTGCCAACGTCATGGGCAACAACACCAGTGTAAGACCGGCGGTGAACAAGGTGAGACCGAGGATATCGAGCTGTGAAAACAAAGCAATGGGAGCCCGTAGCAAGGCACTGTTCTTGTCTTTGTTGGAGATGACACCAGCTTTGGACGCTTTGCGCTGATGGTATCCGAGAGAGATGAGGAGGGGAATCGCACAGGCGGGAATGATGATGGCATACATTCCGTATCCCCAACGCCAGGTGCTATCCCTCAAGACGCGCTCGACAATGGGGGCTCCGCACCATGTGGTGAAGAGGAAGGGGGCCAAGGGAAGAGCGTTGAAAAGAGCACGCCATTTAAGGTTGGTGGTATCTGAATGTCAATCATGTTAAAAAGTGTCTCCTCAGCAAAGTATAGAGTGTCAAAGACTTGCCAGCTGCAAAAATCTGCTGCATGAACTGAATACCGACTTGGCCGGCGACATAGAAGATTTGAGCTGCAGCAAATGTTCCTATGTCCTGCGAAGCGGCCTCAAGGATAAAACCAAGAGTGAGCAAGACGACGGAGAAGGTGAAAGCTTCAAAACGACTATACACCGCCAATAAGCTACTACAATATCATAAGATTGGGGGGAGAAATATACCCAAAAACATCGGCAATCTTTGCAACTGGCGGCTTCGTTACAGCATACATAATATTCTGTACGGTACCAATAGTCGCAAGGAGAGAGTGTGCTCCGAATGTTGAAGTTGCCATAGGCTGGTAGGAGTAGATGGTCTGGGAATCCAAAGATACCGCGACAGCTAACAGCATGATACCCGCCCATGCGGTCCACAGGCCTACTTTCGACCATGCCAGTGTCACTCCTTCGATTTTCGCGACACCTGCAGTTTTCTCGATGGAGGCGGTGTCACTGTTGTTAGTGATAGCCTCAGCTACAGGTTCTTTCTTCTCCGACTCGCCGTGCATCTTGGTGTTGTATTGTCAAATTCAGAGACTTGGAAGGAGAGCTACTGACGAGAGGATACGAAGCTCTGGTGCGGTGAGGGGTACCTGATATATAAACTCTCCCCACCGCAGCAGAGGATGTTTTCTCTGCTTGCAGCCTCGGGTGGCCATGGTCGTAGGTACTACTCATGCATTGGTCGCCCCATGCACCCCCGGTTTGAGCAGGTAGTATGTACTCTCTAGGTCTAAGATTATGCAGGGAAGATTATTTAGACTTCGAAGCTCTCCACGCGCTTTTTTTTACGTGCCGAGCCACCTTATTTCGCAATCCACTCCTCTTTACGGCAGTCAGTCTTGCGACTCAATCTCGAATTTCCTTCCAAGCTTTCAATATTCCAAATGGTCACCAGACTCTTTCTCCACAGAGAGGCGCATAGCGTTGGGAACTTGCAAGCTACTCCTCTCCCATTGATGTACACACATAGGTACTAAATTACCAACTTACAATTGATCGGGGCGAATTTTAAACAAAATCGCCAGCTTTTACGGTCTTTGGCGTAGCAGAGCTAGGCAGAAGAAAAAACAAGGATAAAGTTATCATCGGATCAGATTGTGTGCCTGCCAACTAGCGCCCTTGATCTCAGTTGTCAGAAATCGCAAGCGAGATGGGGGCGCAAATTAGCAACACCCCTCCAACATCCCACTTACGGACTCCGGTTTTTTATCGGATCTTGCGATTAGATTGTTGCGCTAGATCATATCAGATGAGATTACGAGAGATGGCGTCGTTCTCGTGATGATAACCATGCCGTGCCCCACTTTACCCACGTTAACTTGCAGGGGACGAGCGAGGTGGTGTGGTTTCCTGGGTCTGCTAGGTACTCTTGGCCTGCGGCATGATGGATGGAAATTCGCGCAGCTCCTATCCTTTTTTGTAGACCGATACAAACTGAAAATTTTCTTCTTCTCGACCAATTGAGGATGTGGCGGGTTGCTGTTTGGATTGCTGAGCACGTTTTTTCTAGTCTCGTCCCAGGCCCTTGGTTTAAAAAAATTGTCTGTGCCCCAATTCAGCGATCCTTTCCAGTCAAGTGGCCGGTATCCTAGTAAATGATTTGAATGGGGTGTTGGTTTTACATAAGTGGAGCGTTACAGCAAGTTACGCATGGGAAGGATCTTATCTAGGCAGAGGTGACTCTCTATTTATAATTGTCACGCTCTGGAACAACCGGAAATGCACAGCTGTGGGTTATCAAATTATAGGTGAGTATGACAGGGGGTAGACTACACATTTAAGACCCATTTCTAGACATGCTTTACAAGCTTCAGCATGCCGGAAAACACCCGAATGATACTCTTGAACAAATTTGAACGATCGTATGATGACACCGGTACGTCCGGGCTTTTTTAGGTTTACGGTACATGCAGTTATGAGGATGTTTGTAGTACCGTATTGAGCCTGGTTAACATGTTTTCGTAAATACCATGGTTATTGTGCCACAAATTTCTTTGTTACTTGGGGCTATGCCCTTTAATTTTGAAGAGTATGGGGGGTTGGGAATCGTGTTTGGTATTGATGCTGGTGGGTACGAGTGAGTGGGGCCGGGTCATTCATGCCTAGGCCTATTATGGTACCGGTAATAATTGCTGACTGTTTTAACCATGCCGGATTGGATATTTACTTGATTTATTCACAAGTGATCACTCGATTTGTCTCACTATATGAGAAGAAAATATAAGGAACAAGGATGCGATAAAACTCGGCATTAGGCATGTAGATGTTCGAGACCTAGATAAGTTTCACGGTGACATACAAAGCGATAAAACGCATCTACTCCATGTCCGACTTGGAATTACGTCTGGTTGGGATATGCTCGAGAAATGTTATTTTCCTTAATTAATAAATCGCCGTTTTCCCCATATTGATAAAGTCACATTTGGGGCCTCCCCCACTCCCTTGAGGCTAAGATATATCATGGATACATGCTTATATATTCATGCACAAAAAATCATAACTCATCAGAAAGCTACATGTAGTTACAAAAGAAAATCCTAAAAACCCCAAGACCCCCAAAACTAAAAATTATATATCTGTTTGAGATACTTATTAAGAACTCCAAAACTCCCCCATCCTTCCGGTGTAAATAAGGACTCCCGCACCCCGCCGCTCCGTTTACGGATATGTCACCCGTCATCATATTTTAGGAAGAACCGTTATCTCGTAGGATTCAAACTCTTCTCTTCTTCTTCCTTCTCGATTCTCTCTCCTTCCCCATTCTCGATCCTCCCGATCCTCTCTCATTCTTTCATCACGGTCCCGGGTTCCCTCACCACCTGTTTCTCCCTCGCCATCTACTTGCCCCTGACTTCCTTCACCGCGAACAGAACCACTTGCATCAGCCCCTTCCTCTCGATACCCCCCATTTCCATCTTCAGCCCCACCACCATGCACTGACCCATTGATTCCTCGATATGAAATTTCACCATCCGTCACTACAATTACGTGTTTCATCAACGAACACTGTCTCGGATTCGGCGATTTGAAGATCTCGTTGATCTCTTCTAACGTTCTGTTCTTCGTCTCAACAAAACTGTTTTGTTACAATAAGATTAGTGAGCACGGTAACCAGATGGAAGGAGAAAAAACTTTAAGGGACGCGCGCTTACAAGAAAAAGATACAGACAAGTTCAATCACGTCCCAAACAATGAAGATGAATACGAATCCCCAGCTAATCTTGTCGATGATAGTTGCCATGCCATAGGTGTTAAAGATTGCTGCGACATTCACAAAAAAATTGTACACGCCCATACCCTTGGCCCGAGTTTCATATGACAAGCATTCTACGGGGTATAGCATCTGAAGTGGTGTATATGCGAACGAGTGCGTGATGCTAAAGAGATAGATGAACGCAATCATCGTGCGGCTTCCATCGAGATTTGTATTACTTTCCTTCCCGTAGTAGGTAGAAAGAATGAGGATAACGGTCCACCATATGACAAAGAGGCATGTTCCGATAAGAAGCATAGGACGGCGTCCTACACGATCGACGAGGAAGGCGCCTACAAATGCAACAATAAAGCAGAGTACCATAAGGATTGCGTTGAGTTTGAGCTGGGTCCGTTCGTCTGTGATGCCGATGTTTTCAAGAAGGACGGGCATGAAGTGTGTTACAGCGCCATTGCCGGACCACTGGACCTTTGTTAGAAGGGATAGCAATGGTGGAAATAATATAATGGAGAGATATACCTGAGAGAAGAAAGCCATACCGATGACACAGACCATTCTCCACCTGGCAGTGGTGGTGTTCCACAACTCGGAATAATCCCACCACCGCTTATCAGATCCCGAAATAACTATCTCTTCAAGCATCTCCTTGTACGAAAGAAGTACTATTGGTGACTTCCGGTTACCCTCGCCGTGGTACATCGTTATGACCCGAATTGCTTCTTCATTGCGGTCATTTGAAACAAGCTTCGAAAGAGTCAGCATAGATTCAATATACAAGTGTGCATGTCATAGCACATCTATTGATTGTTTGGAAAAATAAAATGAAGCATGACTTACCCAACGCGGCGTTTCAGGGCACAAAAGACACATGACGAGAAGTGATCCAGAGGCAGCGATTTGTAGCCATAATGGGATTCTCCAGGCCTGGGGCGATTTGATGGTGTCAGTTCCATACATTGCCCAACTTGCTGCAATCTATAGAAAAATAAAGGTCAGCAACAAAAAAACACTTCGTCATATACTCCCTAAAGTAATAAATTCTGTTGTCTTACCCCGCCAACAAAATACCAGGTGTTGTAAAGCCCCGTCAAGGTACCTCTCCACGCCGGATGTGCCATCTCAGCTACATAGGTCGGACCAGCCGTCGTCAAAATGGCCGCGCCGAGACCCAGTATAAATCTTCCCCCCATAAATTGGGTGGGTGTGCTTGAAGTTGCCTGGACGCATGTCCCAATGATTGTTATAAAAGCACCGGTGAATAGGCCCCATCGTCTTCCCCATCCATCTGCTATTGGGCCACAGATGAAGCAGCCACTGAAGTGTCCAATCGAATAGACCAGAAAGACTATACCTGTGCTTGATCCAAGAGTTTTCATCCCGAAGTAACTAAATCACTATGATTAGTAAGATTTCATAGTTACAAAGTCCAGGTTAATACAAACTCTTGATACTCCTTCATAGCATTAATCCCACCCATGACAGATCCATCATAGCCGTTGATAGTAGACGATAAAAATGCCACAAATAGGAAGTAATACAGCTTAAACATCGGCTTCGTCCATGGGCTCGGTTTCTGGGCCAGCAGCGCCTTCGTAAAGCCCACATGAGAAACACTTCTGATGTACTGCTGATCGCTCGAGAGTGGGGCCGCCAGACTCGGAAACGAGTCAGAGCACGAATATTGCGTTGGATCTCCCGGCCCTTTACTCATTCCTCCTGGTGATGTGACTTCGTCTTCAATACCATAATTTGAAGAAGCAGCACCGGTGGTTTGATATCGGTATTCTCTCTGTGGTGACGTTCCCCCATTAATGCTGCGGACGGATGTGTCCAGCTCCATGGCTGGATGGAGGAAAGGGTTTGCCAGCTTGATGGCAGACAGGCAGACTAACTGAAGCCTTACTTAATGGGAGGGCAGCGTCGCGCAATTATTCGAAATGTATTTCCCGTCAACCTGGCATACGGTTGGTCTCCAGGAACAGAGAACCATAACGATGATCCACAAAAGTAGTAGACAAGTCGGGGAAGGTGGTGGGTACCGTAGGGAATATCAACAAATAGACTGCGGGAAAGGACTGGGGTGTTTTGTTTTTTGCATTCTTGGGGGGGGGGGGGGGGGGGGGTGTGAGGCTTGTGGGATGGGGACTGCAATAATTGGGGAAGCTGTCAACCCTGCCCGTACAGAATAGATACCCATGTCTGCTTTTCAACTTTCTCATACCTAATTTTTTTATTTTGTTTTATCTTCCAAGCGGAGGGACGCATCGCTTAGGGTGCCCCGCGTTTGTTGATTCAAATGACCATCCATTACTGGGCCTGTTTCGAGATGCTGCACGCTGGATGGCAGCTAGTTCATCACTGTTGGCCATGGTGGTCACGGAAGATCCTTTTGGTGGAGTGAGTGATAAGTAATATTACGACGCCTACTAACGAGCTAGTAGAAGAAGTGAGACATGTGCTCTAGCCTCTTGCTCGCCTTACTGGTAACGCCAGGTACGGTACTCGATCGATCCTTTCCTCCTATAGAGATCATGGCGCCCTTTCTTTCAGGAAACGAGATTCTCTATTATTACTAGTATCTTCCCGGTCCCTTCGTCACCACTTCCCCGGAAAACACCAATTCCATTTTGATCGATAGTAGGAGGATGCAAACAACTTTCTTGCAAGGGAGTTTAGGCGGCGCACGGCCTCTTCGCAGCGTGGGAGGGTTATGAATGTGGGTAGTGTGAGTTATACATGTAAGCAGCACCCCTTTCTTGAGCTTGCGCTTGGGATATTTGGGATATTTGGGGAATGAAATTCGTTAAAATAGTTGATAGCTGGGGGTAGTTGGAAGCAACCTTTCCACCAGTCTCAAGGGATGAGATCTAGTGGACATGTGTGACAGTACCGAGGCATTGGTGGTCGTGCCAGGTTTCAATATCCTCCCACTCTTACACAAAGTGCGTACCTATAACTATGGCACATATACCCTGATGTTGATTCACATATGCTACTACCTACCTAGGTATCTGATGTTGATATAGGTACATAGGAGGTGTCTTGTGGCGAGCGGTGAATGCGCCTGTGGTGTGGCACTCACGATCATGCAACACTTTCTCTGAGGCTCGCCGTCGGGCGTCCTTTCAGCGAGACCCCGTACTGAAGTGCTGCACAAAGTACTTGATCGCGAGAGGGGACAATCATTAATATCCCATCATGGGATTCGGCTAAACAATCTATCTCGCTCATGAAAATGGTTCGTTGAGATGAGACATGAACACCGCGCCGCCAAAAAGTCTTGATCTCAGAAATTCCAATTAGCTAACGCCACCACCCTGCATTTCCCCAGCACGATTGGCCGTGGCAGCTCAGTTCTGGTAGTTTTTTTTATCTACATCTACAAGTGGTACGTATGTAGGTAGGTATTCTGATCTAGGGCTATCCTTTCCCAAAGCAAGCACCTCTCACGCTTCCCCGGTCACATTACATGTCAAGAGGGGCGCGTGCACCCCAGAAAACCAGATATCGATTCTTGACCGAAATATTTGGGTTTTCCGGGGCGGTGGGGATGTTCTTTGCTTCACAGGCGGCTACATGTAGTTGCTGTTACGCTAAAGACTACAGCAGCTCGGTAGATACAGCGATGGGGAAAATTATTGTAGAAGTATGGTAAGAGTCCTATTGGCCAGGGCAGCCACCTAAACCCTGTTTTTAGACCCCTGTTTCTACAATAATTTTCCCCATCGCTGTAGTTGAGAGATATGTTTTCGAAGCGACGCACGCATGTCACCCATCCAGTACAAGCCCCTGCATTCGCCAAGGTAAACCCGTTAAATGCTTCCCTACCTGCGAACTAGGTTCTTACCAGGACGTCAAGACAAAGTGTGGCTGGGAGGGGATTGTGAGGAGGAAGGCTTGTTGCTGTAGGTTAGGTGCTCGGAATCTTGGGGATCTTCGTATGGGGACTCTACATCAAGTAAGTAGAAAGGTTTTTTCTTGCTTTGGCTATTATTGACTTTGTGTGAATAGACATCCCTCTGCGACTGTGCTCGCTAGCCAACCGAAGAGATGTGGGTTTATGCTTGTGGAGAGCCATGATACTGGGAATATCCCATTCTCACGTATTGCGCACTGAGTTCACCCCTGTTCTCAATTCGCCTTTGTCTTCGCCTTCAGCTGGATGAGCTGCAGCCATAGGTGCAATGCTCTCAAACATAGTTGTGTCCTAGGTCTCGGTTCAGCGCCGGAACATTATCATCCTACATCCAAGCCCTATTAACGGATGGTACCGGCACCGCGCCGAGTGCGCTTTAGTGATCAAAATAATAATAATATCATGAGTTAGTTTCAGAGGACGACATCGTTACGCCGCCACTGGTCCGAGTAGTACGGATCACACGGTATCGGGGCAAGCCGGTTTATTTTTCTTTTTCGTTACAAAACCCCTCATCAGCGTTGTGGTATGCCGAGTCGATTCGGATTGGAACGGCATTTTGGTCCTCAGTGAAGAGAGTAACACATAGCGCTGGCGGTTTGTTTAAAGTTCGTGGCTTACTTTCCCCAGGATTACTAGAGTTCGGATGTTGCACTGCTTCTCGTGGTGGGTTTTCTTTTTTCTCTCGTGGTGGGTTTGCTTTTTTTCTATCTCGTCTCGGTTTTCTTTTTTTTTCATCTCATGAAAACGGCTGGGCAGGCATTAGTAGAGTAGGTAGTATTCTGCTGTACTTGCTCTAGCTCGACGCCTTGAGGAATATCCTGGTGCCGTGACAATCCGGGGAAAGAGTAGCGAGAAAATGAGGGTGGCAATCATCCTCATGTCTCCCTGAGTACTGCCTTATCAACCTTTATGAAACCGTAAATCTTGTATCATTAGATGCGATTCTGCGCGATTCTGCATGGGCTCGCTGCATTAGGAAAAAGCCTACTTGGTCTGGCCGTTGCTTGTGTCAATAAGGATTGATGTGTTGAGTTCAGTGATCAGTTCATTAATATTACGACGTCAATGATCGACTGTAGCTAGCCCGATCTGAACAGACAGTACCTTATTCCTACCGAATTTGGGACGCCCATCACGAAGTCTTAGCTAGGGCCATGTAGGTAGAGTACTCGTAGAACTCTGCATGTGTTTATCTGGATCTTATTTTACGCTCCTTTTTACCCCCCGCTCCAAGCCACGATTGTGAGCGACGGCGTATCATTCCGGCCACGCCTTGAAGAAAAATGAAGTCGAAGGAGAAACATTCCACGAGAAAAACAAAGCAACATTTTTCTGGGATATACGCTGTCATAGAGAAACTCTCGCTTAGCATGGAATCCGAGTAAGCCCCCTGTGACCTATATCAATCACATGATCCAGGATGATTCTGTCTAGGTCGTGGGTTATTCAGTCAGAGGAGGTGGCGAGGGCTGAAACTGTCTGACTATCATTATTGTTGTGACTTCGCTTAAACGATGTGTTGGAGCGCGATAGTTCGCATTGAGGGATTTGCACATCCGAGTGAGAGGTTGTGAATCAGTGTGGTATTGGAGAATTTGGGGATTGACGCACGAACCCCGTACCAAGAAATCAAGCACACATAGCCCTTTGGCTTGTAAAGGGGGGATCTTGAGACGCCACATATCGTTGAGTGTGGTAACTAAACAGCGTTTTCTACATGACAGTTATGGGAGCTCATCCTTAGCTCGCATGCCCACTAGTGATTTATTTGTGGTCGATCCTGCGCAGAATATCACTACAGACATGATATAAATTTAGTTTTGTATCAAAGAAAATAAGATTAGTGCAGGGGAAGGTTCTGAAACGATATAGAAATGGCGTTTTGCTCGATGTATACCTCCTGAAAGATGCCTTGGTACTGAAAAAACTAAGGCGCACTGCAATCAATTATTAAAAAAGGCGCGTGTAAATTTACCACTCAATATAACGGAATATCTTGAACTTGTAGAAGATTTATCTAGACGTGGTATTTTTGCTCGACCTAGTTTTCTAACAATATCTACATCACCTCCTTGGTGCAGTCAAGTCCCAAAGAAACTGCACCTGACGTCAATGATAGTAATGTCGGCTTTTCGCACGCTTTGAGCTTTGCTACATAGACGCCTTCACGAGGTATAGTGCTCACGGGGGTATGGTACAACTTTCAAGAACGTCAAAAATGAGCATGGAGAATTCGAGAAAAATCAACAGAAGTCCTTATTTTGCACAGAGAATTGTATCTATAAGCTTTATTTGCTGATATTCCTCGTATTTTTTGTGCCCATTTTTGTCGTTCTTAGTTGTTGCACCATACCCCCGTGAGCACCATACCCCAGTGAAGGCGTCTACACGTCTTTTCGGCCAGTATAGGGCAATGTACTCCAATGATATCAACAGGGCACGTGTTCTATATTTCTCTTATGGAAGAAATCTGTTGCTTGTCCGCCTGTACTTTCTCTATCTCTGAGTGAAAAAAGCATTCAGTAGGTGGGTGATACCAGAAAAAGATATCTGAAACCCCCGACAAATGCTCAAGCCACCTACCATCAACGGTAAATACGGAAACGAATAAGAATACGTGAGCTTTCTCTTGGAATTCCATCGACCCCATCTCGCTCCGGGTTATCCCAGCTAAAAGTTCACAAGCACAGCCGCATGAGCCCCGGGAAAACGCAGCAGTCGAAATCTTAAACCCACGTGTATCCCGATACACCAGTTCTCCGGCCCCATAGGCAAAAGCCAAACCCGGAAACAGCCCCCATCTTGCGGCCCGGATAGAGAATTCCGACCGATCGAGAACACCCAATCCTATCCGATCCGCTCCGATTATATGGCCCTTGCACCAATAGACTCAGAGTCTTGTGGTATGATGATTTTACTGTCTCACGGTTGACCGGCGGTGAAGAATCGGCAAATCCTCTGTCTTGGAGGGCGAGCAAGACATATAAGATGAGCACTTATACATTACTAATGTCCAGGCACTGTGATTATCAGATCCGGAACCCCGGTGTCATCTCATATTCGATCCCACCTCGATTGGACATATCTTATCTCGGATCAATGTGCCCGAACCTTCCGTGCCTGCCGTGATAGTGACATGTCCCGGATGAGCTGAGCTGAACAGTGGCCCGAGTCCCAATATCACGGATGTAGGCTATAGCTAGCCATTCTTATTAATCTAGATAATCTAGATGGAATCAAACGCCACAGTTGTTTTAATGTCATGATATTACTATACACACCGCGTGTAGAGTTGCGCCTAATATGCGCGTAGATTAGATAAGGGCTGTACCTAGTATGCACCTGCCACTCATCCGTACAGTTGCGCGCACGCCGTGGAGAGGTTGCCATTGCCGACCAGCTTCTGCCGGCAGTGGCCAATCTAATCGAATCGGTCAACCAGCCAGACAGCCAACGTGGGGTTTACTTTACTTTGCCCTTCATATGGATCTACCGGTTGATGGGGGACGGAGGAGGGGGAGGGGGTACATTCTGATCAGATCTGGCTTAAATTTCGAGGAAATGAGATGCAAGAGATCAACATCATCGTTCTAGACTCGACACTCTCTGCGTAAACGATACAGTAGCAATGAATTTTGTCTCCTCCATTGAGAAGTCTATCGCCCGCGGGGTAGATGGGTATATTAGCAGTAAAGTCTTGGAGTTCGAAATGACATCCGCCTCTCTGTATGACCTAGCTATCAAAGTGATGAGATTCCTCCCGATATCGTATGTACCTACATATCCAAGCCAAGGCGCGCGGGGTATCAATATCCATCATTGGATGAGACATTGCCTTAATTCACCATACGAACGACCTGCTAGTTTGTTGATGGGCCAAGAAAGTTAACTATCAATATTGATAACCTATATGGAAAACCAGGAAGTAACGCGCCGCCGCCCCCAGATCTCCACGTTCAAGGCCCGATAGAGTTTTTTTCGAGAAACGCATTCCCCGCGAAAGCTCGAAGATCATCAAACCAGGAGGGTGCAGTCTTGAATTCAACGGCTCGCACATCCATGGACCCAGACGGTACCCAGGAAGTGCTGCCCCGGCCCACTAGCTAAAGTGACGGTCCCTGAACCCGCCAAACGAGGAGAAAAATGGATTGATTGAAAACAAGATTTCTAATGGTGATGACGATGAATGATCAAAAAGTCGAGAAGCTGGGGGAGAAGAAGGGGGGGGGGGAGAGAAAAAAAAAAGCTTCGAATTATCGGGTTGTGAAGATATTGTGGTGTCTATATCTATCTGGATACCCGGGCACTGGCACAAGCAGCCTGCAGGGGAGTGGAAAGGTCGGTCCGTAGATCCTGTACATGCCCTGGATGGGACGTTGGATGGAAATTTGGTAGATCACCCCCCTGTTCGGCTATGGAGATGGTGCCTATATTGGAGAATGCCTATTTTGGTCGAAACTTCAATAAAAGCAACGCTATAGACAGCTTCGAGAGGAACCCTACAAGATCCCAATTCCAACATCACCACCTGATCCTAACGTACCAGTCAAGTGCAAAATGCAAAATTGTTTCTTTGCATGGCTACCCACAGTAGAGTAGAAACGTTTGGACGGTGAATCCGCCGGGCCAGTATGCCAGATTACCGTCAAGCACTGCATAAAGTACATATACGGGCAGCACCGGGGGGGAGGCTATATGCACGTGCAGGCCTAGCTATATAGGCAGGGCCGATGCTGCAATAACGATAAACCAGCAGTAACCCGAACACCATTAATATTAATAACGAGTAACGTCGGCTGCGGCTGTTTGGCCAGGTACATGTATGTATGTATGTAGAGTACATGTATGTTTGCATCGACCTGAACGCGCGCCAGGGCATGGCCATGGGCACCGAAACACACTCGCTCTCTTCCCTCTTGATCTTCTCTTGATCCTCCACACATACGCAAAACGGCCATGATCAACGAACATTGTACTTACATCTCTGCTCAATTAAGCAGGACCCAGCACCAAAAGCTTGAACCTCATCGTATTGTATCGGTCGCACTGGACGGAAACCACGGGAAACAAGAAGCAAGTCGACGATATAACGTGCAGGTAGGTCCTGGATACATGGACTGCTACCTGCATAGTATCTGGCTAGCATTCCCAAGACGGCATAGCGCCATTGCAGTTAATCAACCTGTTTCCACGCTACCAGAACTGTTTGCGGATCCTTACCCCTGCTAGGAGTCAACCAATATTAATTGCTGTAACAACGGTACTGACGGGAGACGTCAATTTCTTGTGCAGTGCAGTCAGTGGCATGTTCTGGAGGGAGGTTCTCGGACTGCTCATCTCATGAGGTATGTATATACATACATACATAGCGGGGTCCCAGCAACTGGTTTGCCACCCATTGAGTGCCCATATTCTTGATTGTCTAGTTGGTAAGTTCATAGCTAACTATATGTAACTGCTATATCTATCTAGATACGAAATAATAGCAATAGGAATCGAACGGCTAACTGGCCATTATCCTCAGTACTGCCATTGTTCGACAAAGATATTAACCTAGGCTCCCATAAACATCCCCCCCCCCCCCCCCCAATGTCCGCCGCCCCATATTCCCCGCCAATTCCGGAATTTTCGGCTCCCAGTTCCTTGGTAGAATAAGCTTTTTCCCACGCATCCACAGGCTGATTACTCTATTACCGTACTCGCTCCGGGCGGACCTGCGTTGCGGATCCCTTCTTTTTCTGACCGGACGAGAGGAGGATATTTCTTCTACAGCTTCCTTTCTTTCTGGCTACAGTCCAGATACGGATCAAATATTCCGATGGCATTGCATGCTGGATAGTACTGTGGGTCGTGGTTGCGAGCTTTCGCGGTGTTGTATATGTAGCTTATAGGCCGTGCGGAGAGGTGTGGACCCTGGTCGTCGCAGGTATAACGGGGAGTAGGGAGTACTTACTATATGGCTGATGAACAGGTCGGTGATCGAGTGTTTTTTTCCTGCTAGTAGAGCTCTATAGTAACCGTACGATGTGGGTGCATTGTAGGGTTAATTACATGTAGTTGGACCACCGCCCGAGCTCCACTTGCCATCACCCGACTTGGTTCTCTGCAGCCTGGCTGATATTTCCACGCAGGGCCCTACATAGTACTGTGAAGAGCTCATATGTTTGCTCCTTAACTCATCAAGCCAGTACTAGTAATCCCCCAGGGCAAGGCTTGGTATAAGAACCGCCCAATCCACCCCCCGAGAGAATCCACCCTCCAAGACAAGACAGCAAGTCTCTCTGCACTCAGTCACTCTTTATCACCCGTCTCTCCTTCACACAAACGCAAAAAATGAAGTACTCCCTCACCCTTGCAGCTATCACGCTGCCCATCTTTGCGGCCGCCCAGAACGCCGCCTGGGCGCAGTGTGGCGGTGTCACTTGGACTGGATCGACAACCTGCGTGAGCGGATACACATGCAGCAAGATCAACGACTGTAAATCTTGTCCCGTCCTTGGCTATATATCGATGGTGTTGGTGGCTGACTTGGGAATTGTATGTACACAGACTACTACCAATGTGTTGCCGGAACGGCCACAACTACCGCCGCTGCTACCACCACTTCTGCGGCCACTTCGACAGGCACTGGAAGTGCTAGCTGCTCGGGTACTTTGACAAAGTTCAAGTACTATGGTATGAACGAGGTTGGTCTCTCCTACGCATATCTACTCATTGGGTAGTGTATATGATGCTGACTGTATACTACTACTAGGCGGGTGCAGAGTTTGGAAACGCGAATGTCCCCGGTGTGTTGGGCACGGACTACACATGGCCCACGACCGACAGCATCGACTACTTCATGGCGAAGGGGTTCAACACGTTCCGTATCGGGTTCTTGATGGAGCGCATTTCGCCTCCGGCTACTGGTCTCACTGGCGCGTTTGATGCGACCTATTTGGCCAGTCTCAACACGGTATGTGGCGATACTGTGGGGATGTTTGGTTTGAGGGTTTTGGCTAATGGTTGTGGATTGTAGATTGCAACTTATATCACCGGAAAGGGAGGATGTGAGTTTATGCTTGTCGGTGATGGGTTGTGAGTGAGTGGTGTGCTGATTTGTGGTAGATGCGATCCTTGACCCCCATAACTTTGGGCGTTATAACGGTGGTATCATCACCGACTACACCTCGTTCGGAACATGGTGCAAGACCTTGGCTTCCTCGTTCACGTCGAACTCCAAGATCATCTTCGGTCAGTCCTCTCGCAGAGCATGCTCGTGTGGCTGAATGCTAACTCTTCCCACAGACACAAACAACGAGTACCACGACATGGACCAAACCCTCGTCTTCAATCTCAACCAGGCCTGTATCAACGGTATCCGTGCTGCCGGCGCCACCTCCCAGCTCATCCTCATCGAAGGAAACTCCTACACCGGTGCCTGGACCTGGGTCTCATCTGGCAACGCCGCCAGTCTCCTCTCGCTGACCGACCCCAACAACAACATCGCCTACGAGATGCACCAGTACCTCGACAGCGACGGTTCCGGAACATCGCCAACATGTGTCAGCAGCACCATTGGCGCTGAGCGCATCGCGGCCGCCACCGCATGGCTCAAGGCAAACAACAAGAAGGGATTCCTTGGTGAGATTGGAGCGGGAAGCAACGATGCGTGCATTACGGCAGTTAAGGGCGCGCTGTGTGCGATGCAGCAGAGCGGCGTGTGGATCGGAGCACTGTGGTGGGCGGCCGGGCCGTGGTGGGGCGAGTAAGTTTTGATGATCCCTTTCCGGTTCGTAATAGACGTGGACTGACACTTGAGATAGCTACTATCAATCGATTGAGCCCCCGAGTGGTCCAGCGATCGCCAGGATCTTGCCTGAGGCGTTGACCCCGTTCTTGTAGAGTCTTCACTCCGAGATGGACCAGCTGGTAAGTTGATAATGGTGTAGAATAGTCGGGGAGGGGAAGTGGGGGAGGGGGAGAGGGAGAGGGAGGGGGAAGAGGGGCTCTGAGAGCTTTTTGTATCATCATTAAAAAAGAATTTGTTTGTTTGATTGAAAATGAAAATGAAAATGTGAAATTGGTTGTGATGAAGTACTTGAGGCTGTCGGATATATAGGTACTGCTATGACTGGATTTGTCGAGAGAGGTTGAAGAGGGTTGTGCATGTTTGTGCTAGCAATGGTGGTGGTATTTCGGCCAAAGGGTGCCGATATGATTCGAACATTTTTAGAGAGAAAGCGACGGTGTGCACGGTGCAGATGAAGTATATCACTGCACTATATGTACATGAAGTACATACATGCAGTCGCCCCGGTGGTGCGTACGGACTCATAGCGGGTGTGCCAAGGACGGCCGAGTGACTGCTTATGACCGCACTCGAGTCAACGCATAAAGAGCAAAGACGCAATCTGTCCCCGGACGGTGTACTTACATGTGATGAGATCAACCATTGTACTTAGGCCTCCCAACGCCGTCTCTCGCAGCCCTCTGTGATTTCCCTATCATCATCATGACGAGTGTGCTTTCAGAGGGACCTAATTATTCTATTCCGCCCCATCCAGAATTTGGAGAGGTTTTGAGCTGACTTGAATTTTCGGAGAGAATGGCGTGCCGATGGTGTTTATGTCCATTCTGGAGCAGACCGTCTAGCGTATTGGGGGAAAGGGGGGGGGGGGGGGGGGTAGTTAATCAACTACGAGGGCCCTGAGTGATATAATTTGAGCTTTTATCATTCCGTGTGAACATCATCGCGAATTTCGGACCCGTCAGGTCACCTATGAACTCAATCGATTGATCTCTCAAAGTCGTGGTGGATATCTCGACATAAAACATATTCCTTGCCATACACATCTCCTTATCCCTCAATATTAAAATACATAAACCAACTAATCTACAGTACATAACCAAACCTACCACCGTATTCTAAGGGTATAATTACAATAAATGTCTATCAAATCCTTCATGCCACTTTGCCCTTCTCACCCACCCCAAAATCCCCTGGAAACTCCACGCTGCCAACCAGGCCCTCTACACCACCGACCAACCTCCCCAAATCTGCCACCAAGATGCTCACCGCCACCTGCAAAACCGCAAACGCCACATACCCTTCCTCCCCACACCTCTCGATCCCCAAGATCTCCGCATCCCGCTCCTCCAGCGCCTTCGAAAGCCCATAAGGCCCGGGCACCACCACCGCCGGCGGCAGTGGTCGTCCCCCCGCAAGACTCGTCGACAGCAAACAAAGCAGCCCCGTCACCTGCGGCGACCGCGTCTCCACCGTCTTGAGCAGCGCCGACAAGTCCCTGACCCACGCCTGACTGCTGTGCGAGAAGCTGCGCGAGGCGAACGCAATGATAGACAGATACGTGCTGATGCTGGCACAGACATCAATCAGATGGTCGTAGTGCGCCTTTGGCCATGCCCCGCGCAGCGACGGCTCAAAGACCGTCATGGCGCTGTTGCGCCGCAGCGAGTCGAGCGCGATGATGGACGAGGTCATGAGCTTTGCGCGGCGCTTCTCGAAGACGGCGCCGTGGCTGTGCTTGTCGGTCTCGTCGCCGGCGGTGCCGTCGATGCGCATGCGGACGAGTGAGATGGTGTTGCTGTAGCTCTGGGCGAGGAGGTAGAGCTCTGCGGCGACGTCGCTGCGGATGCGGGAGCGGGTGGAGGTCGGGTATGGGAACACGGTGAAGAAGAAGGCGACGCCGATGCCGGCGAGGGTCACGAGGAGGCGGTACCAGCCGAGGTCGTTGATGCCGAGAACAGGCTGGCCGGAAGCCTCGGAGGCGGGGATGCCGGCGACGCGGACTTGCAGCTCGTAGCCGATGATCATGATCTGCGTGATCATGGCTGTGAAGACGGATTGGATTGTCTGTGGGATCTTGATGATGAAGTAGAATTCTGGGGCTGTCAATGATTGCACGGGCAGGTTCTGGGTGGCCAAGTATGGAGAATGGGAAACGTACGGATTGCAACAAAGAACCAGAGAAAGACGATCACACCTCTGTGCTGATGGGTGAGAAGAATATCTAAAGGGCGGTGGGAAGACGACTTACGCAGTGTTTCCATCGACAATATACCAGTTGACAAAGGCGAATATCACAGCCATGACCGTGCCAATGATCCTCCCAATGAAGCCAAATAACTACACCAAAGCGTCAGCATGGCTCTCAAACACTCTAACGTATAGAAGAAACTCACTGAAGCACCACTCGTCGGACTCATCCCAATGGCGACCATAATCATGGCCCACATGACCCTCTTCTCATTGAAGAACACATAACTCGACTCGAAGAATGCTGGTGCCGCCACAACCATTGTCGCGCACGCAACTCTGACGCCGAATGCGCTCTCATCGCTCCTGAACAGCTCTGCGCAGTGTGAAAGAACCTCACCAACCTTCTGTAGACCGCTCGCCGCCGGAAGATGCTCTGGGTCCCGTACTGGTCCAATCCCTGGTTTGCCTTTCCTGCTACCACCAACGTCACCAACATCGACAACGTCGTCCCCATCCCCATCCGCGCTCAAGAGCCACTTCTTCACCCTACGAAGAGAAGGATATACAAACCGCCGCCGGTCGAGGATACCAGATGCCTTTGTCGCCTCCGCAAAGCGCGCAAGCGACAGGAGAGACTCGGAAGCAGAGCGAAGAAGATGCTCCATAAACAGCACCAGATACAGCATACTCTTTGCATCACCATCAAGCATAGTCTGCGCCTTCCTCGTCATATCCCCCACATCGACTGGGACCTTCGCCTTGAAATGGCTCTTGATCTCGTCTGTCCTTGTCGCATAAAACGTGTCTACTCTCTCCTGTAGCACATCGCAGAACCCAATTTGTCCCGGAACCTTGACTGCCCCCTCTTCAACATCCGCCGCTTTCTTGTCCTGTTTCCGTCCTCCAAGCTCTAGAAGAATCATCGTGTGCTCCACCGCCTCCTCGCACAGACCTGCTATAACGCCATACGGCTGCCGTAGTACCCGCATCACCTCCGCGAACTGCTCTTTGCCGCGGCACTCCCCGTCCTCGCTCGTGGCGGCGCGGGCTACCCCGCGGTCAAAGATGTCGAGGATGGCGGTCATGCCTTGAAGCGGGAGGGCGGTGGCTTGCAGGTGCTTGTGGGCTGCGCGCAGGTCCGTGGTGGTGTAGTGGCCAATAGCAGTCTCGCGCTTCGCCATAGGGAGGTCGAGGGTGAGCTTCGCAAAGAGGTCGGAGTGCGTCTTTTGGGCGACGGAGAGCGGAGGCGGGGCGGGCTTGTCGGAGCTGGGCTTGTGGGTGTCGTAGAATGAGACGTCTTCGTACTGCTGCATGAATGTTTTCTGTTTGTGGTATATCAGTCATTGGCCCCTCTTACTTCGCACCCAGATATCATTGACGCCTGGCGGAACCGGGGGAACTACGAACCTGCTCCTTCAACAGTGTTTTACACCCTTCAAGATAGCCACCGACGCCTCTCCACCAAACCATCCGACAGTTGACGGGGATGACCACCACGCCGACAACAAGACTGAGCGCAAAGCCGGTCATGAACGCCTTGATCAGAAGCACCACGATGCTGATTGCCCGCGGCATCGTGAGGAGTGGCCCGTACGTGAATACGACGCTTATAAAGATTGTGTAGAGAATCACCGGTATCGACAGCGCCGGAAACTTGGCGCGGAACAAATTGACGAGCCAGACGTTTGCAAAGAGCCATGCTGCGGAGACGGCGGCCGCGGAGCCATTAAATGCGGTGGTGGGGGATGAGGGGTTATGGCTGCGCGCAATTGTGGCAGTCCAGAGGCCAAATAGGGCTGTCGCGGAACCAAGGCAGACGGCGATCTAGAGCTGTTATGTTAGCGGGGTATTGAGAGTTGAGAAGGAGGGGGAATTGGGAGCGTACGGTGTTCTGGATCGTGAGTTGGACGAGCTTTGCGCGTGGGAGGATGCACATGGACAGACTGGCGACGATGGTGACGAGGTAGCCCATGGTGCCGTAGGTGGCGGCGATGGTGGAGTTCTGGTACATTGCGGTGAAGATAGTGGGCGGGAGGGCGCCTCTGTGTTCAGGCAGTCAATATTTCGTTCTCTCTCTCTCTCTCTCTGGAATTAGAATTGAGTTGACATACTTTGCCATCATCATCAGCGTCCCAGCATCGAGTCCTAGCTTCCCCCATAGTGTCGCCAGTTTCCCCGCCGGCTTCTTCTCTTCATGTACGGTGCTGGCGTCGGCCATCGTCAGGTCCTCTGAGTCGGCAGAAGACATGATGGTGATTACTTTAACTTGCTGCTTAAAAGATAAGCTTAAACTCCCCGATCGCTGTTTGTTGATTATAATTCCAGAAGCACCACAGAATCGGGGGGGGGGATCAGCTATTCTTTATATAAATAACAAAATACCAAATCCCATCCAGGCGTGCTCTGCACGCCTAAACCCAAAACCCCATCGGATTCCGACATCGAGTGTCTCACGGAATCCGTCACTCGGAACCCGTAGGCTAGCAGCTCTGCGCTGGGTGATCCTGACGCAAGAGCGCCGGGCGTTGCAGCCAATAACGGGAGTAGCAGTGGCTTGGCCTGCAGGATTCCTGATCGCAGCAGGGGTACGGCGCCGGAGAGACTGAAAACTGGTTTTGCTGGAAGAGGAGTAGTTGGAGGCGGACGGAGGCTTAATTGGAGGATGGGGGGGGTTACATAGCCAGGGAAGAACTACTGGTGCTGCTTAATGGTAAGCAGCTTATGCTGCCTACAGTCAAACACTCCGGCTTGGAACCTCTTTCTTTCCACAGCTTGAGCTGAGCTCTCAGTAGAGTAGTACATATGTCAAGTCCTGGTGGTTCGTACAGGCGTATCTACCCGAGCGATAAAGGGGCGGGGGAAAAAGGGGGGGGGGGGGGGGGGGGTGACAGGCGAATTCATGTTTCAATTGACGGAATAACCACGGTCTGAGGGCCAGAACTGCTAGGACAGGCCTTATGAAATCGTAAATATTGATTAAAAATCCCAAGACTGGCTAGCCGGCGGGCGCTAGCCATCTTGGCTTGCTCTGGCTAGTCCTGGTGTGGCTTTTTCTTGTACGGTAGGCGGGGTTAGGGTTGGTGTTCCCTGCCTTGCTTGGGCTTGGGGGATATAGAATTAAGGGTTTCGTCAATTTCATGCTAATGAGATGCATGTAACTTCTGGTTTTTGGGTCTTGTGGTGCTGAGAGATGGTGGATGAATAGGCCTATTGGGGCTGCGGGGCAGGTAGGTGTTCTTTCTATTGACAATAGCCTCAGCTGACAATGAGCTGCCTATATCCTATTAGATATTGCATTCGCACATGTTGAATTTGCAAGTGCAAACATCTCAGCTGGCGTCTGAATCATTGCATACACAGACACAATATGAGGGTCAACAGAAGCGGTGTTTGGAATGTTAATGCGCTAGTGCTGCATCTGATAATTACAACTGGCTAGCCCAGCTTTGAGGGACAAATAACCGTCAAAGAAATACAGTCTCCGCTTGACGGATCAGGCCATATATTGCAGTCGAAGCACAAGCAGAAATACATAGAGTTGGGCCGCGAAGGATACGCCCGAACCGTTGGCGTCGTACGTCCGGCTTGGGATAGGTGGCATATATATAAACGGACGCGTATATACATTTTCCTCACGATCTCGGATATATTGAGGACTTTACAGAAATCCCCTTCGTTGTGTGGAGATTGATGCGGGAAGTCCACTGGCTGAGGGATTGCGCGAAGGCAAGGAACCCGAAAGCCGCGCTTTGAGGCCGGCCGAGGAAGGCTTCTAGCGGCGGGATGTTATTGTGAGTGGGGGCTGTGGTTCCCGTTATATGGATTAAGGTCTTGTGGCTAGAAATATTATTGAGGTGCTTCTTTAAGGTATGGATTCAATGCACAGCCCGGTGGTGCCATGAAAGGGCTGTGTTATAACTACAAGTACTTATCTATTGTCTACGTTGAGGATAGGCTGCTTATCCCATGTGTAAATAGCTATAACTCGCAATATTCGTCACGAAATGATTTTGGAAACAGTTATAGTGCAGGAAACGTCCAAAGTCTATTGAACTAATCAAGACCAGGCAATTTTATCAAGACGATATGGTATGATCAAGATTTAGATTATCATTAATTGCATCGACCAAAACCAAGACAATCTACAAGGTACAAACGAAAAGGTCTATAAAAAGAGCGTAATTGGACCCACTCAATGGGCCAAACCATTTCTACACCCATCACTTCATGAAATTACATCCCAACACCTCACACCTGAGACCCCCACCCCTCAGTACGACCTCCTATACCCGTCCAGCGGTACCGCATACCCCGGCGGCGGCCCCGGAGGCCTCAACGGCGGCTGAATCACCGGCCCCGGCGGACTCGGGGGGCTCTGAGGACTCTGCGGACTCGAGGGGCTCTGAGGACTCGGGGGACTCGGCGGCACCTCATACACTGGCCCCGGCATCGGCGGCACCTGCACCTCGATCGCCGGCCCAGGCGCCGGCGGCCTCACCGGCACCTCCATCACAGGGGGCGGACCGCCCGAGTTGTAGGGGCTCTGGTATCCGAATGGCGGGCCGGGGGACATCAGCGGCGGAGGCAGCTGCGGGGCCTCGGGGTTGTACGGGGCGGAGAGGATGGGGGAATCGGGGGGGCTGTCGGATCGGCCGCGGTGTTTGCGCCAGAGAAAGAATAGGAGCATGCCCATGAGGGCTGCGCCGAAGATGCTGCCGACGGCGACACCGCCGATGGCGCCGCGGGAGAGGTTGTCGGATGCGGGGGGGAAGAGGGCGGGGGTGCCGGTCGGGGTCGGGGTTGCGGTTGGAGTTGGGGTTTGTGTGGGGATTGGGGTGGAGGAGGTGGTGGGACGGGTGGTGTAGATGAAGGTGGGAGGGGGCGGGGAGGAGGTGGGAGAGCTGGAGGATGATGGGGAGGATCTGGAGGTTGAGCTGGCGGGGTTTGAGGAAGAGGATGAGGGTTTGGAAGAAGAAGAGGAAGGAAGAGGAGAAGAAGAAGAGGGGGTGAGTGAGAGAGTTGAAGATGTTATTGGACTGCCGTAGATTATTGACGTGTAGTCAGAGGAAGAAGACAAGTCGAAAGTGGAGGTGTAGTATACAGGTACAGAATAGGTTGTAGGTAAAAAGATGAACGATGAGGAAGAAAGGATTAAGTTGCCAGAGCTGGAAGAGCTATCATATATTGGCAAGCCAGTGGTGGAGGTTAACGATGAGCTAATCGAGTGTGTAGAAGTAGGACCTTGAGAGATAGGATAACTGGGCGATTCGATGCAGCTCGAAGAAGGCAATTCTGGAGTGGGGGAATATGTTGGCTCGGAAATCACACTGGATGACGGGAAAGTGATATAAATGAGGGAAGATGTCGCAGAAGATGCAATCGTTGATGAAATTGAAGGGACATAGGTTAAACAGTCTGAGGTATAGAGAGAGCTGCTTGTGGAGGTGAACGCAGATGAGTATGTTGAAGGGGGAGGAGGGGGGCGGAGGAGGGAGGAAAGAAGGATATGAATTGGCTGTGCAGGAACAGGTCGCGGCAGCATCGTTTGTAGCTGTTGTCGTTGTAGTGACTGTGACAGTCACAGTGACGGGTGGGGGACTATTTACAGTGCTGAAAGTTAACAAGCGCAAAAGGAATGAGAAAAGCAGTTGGTCTCTTACCAGTAGAGGCACCAGTCGCTCTCTGCCCCATGGTTGTAGCAAGGCCTGGCCTCTGATCCCATAATGCCTAAACAGCGGACTTGAACACTTAGTATCAATGACTTTATATCAAAGCTCAAAGGCTAATATAATATAATGCAATGTAGGTACGAGGCTTTCCAAGTGAGATTTTAGGCGATTCAAACAATCCAGGACCTTCGAACATGTGATGATAACCCACATGTATCATCAATATGACAAAAGAAATACCAAGTAGAGATGAGCAACTTACAGATGAGATTGATGACTTCGTAGTAATGATGGTCAAGTCTCCAATTGATGAAAGAACGATATTTCAGCGTCGATGGCCGTGGGAAGGACCTGCACTTGAGAGCGATGGTGTATCTGCCAGGGCGGAACTGCGTTGACTGACTTGGCCAGGAAACTCTTTCAAGCAATAGAGAATGGGCGCACGATATATAAATCCGTACCTGAATCCAAAGTGGCCCAGTGCCCTGACAGCTACCCTCGCAAACCTTGCATTCGAGTTACCAGGCTTGAAAGGTAAAATAGGTGGACCATGAGCTCAGGGTATGCCCCCCCGGAGGTGGGCAGCAACTCGTTTGACGAATCGGATAGAAAAAGTCTAACGAGGTTGGATGATACACATGGTGCTGGCAGAAAAAAGAAGCAACCCTTCAGCTCCGAGATTGACCTTGTTGAGAATTCCTACTGGATACTGTCCATAATATTGCAAGGGCATAAGCACAAACAGGCAGCCTGGTGGGCACTCAACGGATTTATACAACTAGTGATAAGAAGTCAATAATAAACTTTCAGGTTCGTTCCTTGTAAGGTCCAAGATCCATGAGATAGAGAGATCCCAACAAGGTGGATCTGACAGGCCCGAACAACGCCAAATTCATATCTCAAGATGAGAACGGCCGGTATGTTTCAACCGAAAGTCAATACTGAAATATCCTCGAGATACTGTAATGATACATGACGTCCTGCTCCCACGTGTACGTACATGCAACTTTGAGGCTCCTGGCCAGAGATGTAGCCATCCGTCAAGTCAATGTATCCAACCACGTATTTGAGTGCTGCACCGGTCAGGTTAGAGGTTCTGGGGCGCCAAGGGACTGCAAGTTTCACAACTCGAAGATGACAGGGTCTCATATCCTGGGCAGAACGCCCAGCCGTGATTCTATTGGCTGCCTTACCAACGCACGCCTGGTCAATCAGATGAATCCTTTCCTACCACCAATCTCATGGCAAAGACCAGCGGCTCATGCAGAGTTAACATGTCATGAGAAAACTCAATACCAGCCCCGAGGTCTTCAATTATGCCAGTTGGCAGACCAGAACCCCTTACATGTTTCGTGAGTTCGTTAGGATATGTAGCTCTTAATTACATTCAAACCTAGATCTTGATGGGTCAAGTACCAGAAGTAACCAAGATAAAACCCTATTCAACCTGATCAGTGGAGTAAAAAAAAAAAAAAAAAAGATTACGAATGGAAACAAGGCTCCTGCCTGGGCCGTTCCATCCGTACAGAAAAGCTACATACCTGAACTGTATTCCACGTGATGGGCTCTAGGATGGTACAAACGGCTTGGGAAAAACGACAGCGGGCGTATACTCTGCCAATAAACTTGGAGAGGAAACGTTAAACACTGAGTATGTGCACGCGCAGTACGCTATCCCATTTACCTTGTGTGTAACCCCAAGCTGGCCAATCGCCGTCCTACCTACCCCGCTTGGATTTAGTCCTGCGCAATTCTCTTGGTCTCTAAAATATGTAACTGATTCTCACATCGTTCAACAACACCATCCTTTGCAAATTGGTCCAAGATCATAGTGGGTTTGAATTTCTAGTTGCCTCGATATATAGCAGAAGCTGGAGAAAGGCAAATATGCCTTTCGGAGATCGACTGCGTGCCTTTGGTAATAGGTTAAACATATATCCATCATCTAGACGGAAGGCTCGAAGTTTATCATCCCCTCATTCTAACCAATCCTCCACACTCGATATCCCAAGCGAGCATCCAAGATCAGCTATTCCTCCAGGGACTACTCCCTTACAGAGTCCAACTTCTCCTATACAGCAAACCCCCAGCGCACCCGTTATCACTCCCCAGCCTATATTACAAGAACCCTTGAGCTCAACGGATTCTGTCCACAGAGTCTCCGGTGCATCTGCCGCACCCCCGGTCACGCCCCACCCTGATCCCTCTTTCTTAAATCCCCCAAACCCTTCAAGCCAGCCGGCACCATCTTCAACAGCTTCCCAAGAAGAGCTTGTCAGTACCCTGTGGGATGAAGCTGTGGAGAAATTGAGCGTGGAAGATCGAGAATATTTCAAGACATCTGGAAATGACAAACTCAACACGCTGGAGACATTTATTGGAGAAACCAAGGCGAAAAGAGATGAATATAAAAAGAAGCAATGGAAATGCACTAGCTATGTTGATAACATTTTAGCTCAGCTAGATAAACTTGCAAAAGTCGGCGATGTCTTGGTGAAGCAGAGTCCCAGCATTGTGGCTATGCCATGGGCTGGTTTTAGATTCCTTTTACAGGCAAGTTATCATAGCTGCTCAAATTGGTATCCAGGCGGCGGACTCACTGTCTATTGTAGATCTCTTTGAACGATATCGAAATTGTTGAGAACGTTCTGCTTGCGCTTGAATATATCGCGCATACACTAGGTCGATGTGCAATCTATGAACACCTCTACCTGAAGCCTTCAAATCACACAATTGCCGCGCGAAACCTTCGAGCCGCGCTACCGGATCTATACGCTGTAATTTTGATGTATCTATCTGAGTCAAACAAGCATTTCACCCAAAACCTTGCTGGTACTTTTAAATTCTTTGAATCCAATATTTTCGATGCTGACTATATGGTAAAGTGCGGGCTTTACACAGCACATGGGATCCATACATATCAAGATTCAAGCCACTCATGGAGAGGATCAAGGAGGGGGAGGCAACCGTGGAATATAATGTCCATGCGGCGAGAGACCAAGGTACGACATGTCTCCCTAAATTTGGCTCGGATTGCATCTACTAATGAAAATTTCGACCTTTAGGCCAAGTTGCCATTAATGAGAAAAATGATCATGGTTAGAAAGACTTAAAGAGTCGAATAACTCGTATGAATTTTGACTGACTTTATACTTGCAGTTCAACAACAGCAGATGGAAAAACTACAGATGATCCTTGAAGCAATGAAAATGCCACAAATCCAGCAGGATTTAGAAGATATACGCAGACGTATCGCAGAAAATTCAAAGAGTATAAAGACTTCTCTCAGTTGATCCGATAATGAATGTTGTAAGGCCGCCGATAGCTAATCTTCTAGTAGGTGCCGAACGCCAAGCTATTCTGAAGTGGTTATCAGAAGTGTACTTCGAGGACCATCACAATCTCATCAAGTCGAATCGTCATCCGGGTAGTGGTGGGTGGCTTTTCGAAAAGGGGGAGTTTATCAATTGGAAAGCATGCGCAGAGAGTTCTATTCTTTGGTTGCGCGGTTTCCGTAAGTCCTTCTGATCACTTTACACACATCTGCACAGTTTTAGTCACTCTCCTTATATAAACTGCCATACTGCCGCGATCCCCACTGCTATATATCTCCTACCTTACACTGATGTATGTTTATAGCTGGTGCCGGAAAGACGAACCTAGTGTAAGTTCTCAAGATGCTTTCAACTTACTTTGAAGTAGGAGGGTTGTTTATACTTTTGTTCTTCACGCAGATCGGCAGTCATTGATCAATTCACGGATACCCGACGGAAAAGGGAAGCTATTGCGTACTTCTACTGCAAATATGATCAAGAGGAGCGACGAGATCCATCGCAAATTCTCAGGGCGATCGTGAAACAATTATCATCCGTAGAGCCCGGCTCAAAGCTGTCTGAGTTAGTCGAAGACATCTACAAAAAGCGCAAGGATGGCGGATTCAAGTCCGGCCCTTTGACTATGGCAGAGAGTGAGAGTCTATTGATCGAAATGACTGCAGATTATGAATCTACATTCATCTGTATCGATGCGCTGGATGAATGCGATAAAGATACACGTGGAGATCTGTTAGATGCTCTACAAAGAATTTTAAAGAAATCGACCTGTCCTATCAAAGTCTTCGTCGCTAGTCGGGATGACCAGGACATCAAGCTCCACCTTGATGGTCTGCCCAATGTTTATATACGACCAACAGATAACCATACGGATATCCATCGATTCATAAGGGATGAAATAGATAGATTGGTGGATCGAAAAAAGCTGATGTATGGTTTTTATGATCCTGAGCTCAAAGCTGCTATCATAGAGAATATCACCAACCGCGCAGGCGGAATGTAATATATATACCAATCTTCTCGGTTTAGAAAACTCGTGCTGACATGGTGGATTTAGGTTCCTTTGGGCCAGTTTGCAGATCCAAAGTTTGTGCCGCGAAAAAACAAAATCAGACCTCGAAAAGGCAATGATTGAGATACCGGCAGGGTTAGACCAGACATTTAATGCGATCCTTCATAGAATCGATGTACAATCGGAGCGAAGTAGAACACGAGCAAGAAGGGCGTTAGTGCTTATCCTCGGCGCCCAAAGACCATTATCGTCAAAAGAGTTAATCCAAGCCCTTGACATGGATTCTAGAGGCGAAATCAGAGCTGGTGGTCTCAAACCGGATACTGTACTGGATGAATGCCAGAACTTTGTTGTCCTTGATCAAGAGCTTGACGTTTTCCGCTTTGCCCACTTATCCGTCAACGACTTTGTAAGAACTCTGTTCTCCGAGGGCGACACACATGCAAATATGGCAGAGATTTGCCTTGAATCTCTTCTTTGGCAGAAATGGCAGGTGGAACTTGTAAAATACGCTCTCCAGTATTGGGATGTCCATATTCGATCATCCAACACAAGCAAGCCAGAATATAGCTTGAAATTAAGAAAGCTACAGGAAGAGCTTTTGCTACCAGGCGAAGGTTTCAGGTCATTTATTTGCACATTGGAAAATTTTAATACGAAGGAGGGCAACAGCCGCTGTTTCGAATTCCGCATAATAGCTAAGGCGGTAAATACACCGTGGGATGTCGCCTGCAGATACGGGCTGGTCGATATGTATCTGCATTTTCTAGATCCGATAAGAAGATCAAAGACTTTTAAAATAAGTATTGAGCGCGGATTGTGCTTCGCGGCAGCTTTCGGTCACGAACATATATCTCAACAAATTCTGATGATATCCAATGTGGATGTCAACACAGGAGGCGGGCCAGTAGTGGGTTGGATACCACTAATTTACGCAGCCTATTTTGGGCATGAGGCGATTGTCAAGATGCTACTCGAGAGGGAGGACATCGATGTCAACTGCAAAGATAGTGATGGAGATACAGCACTCATTTATTCAGCAAAGAATGATCACAAGGCGATTGTCAAGATGCTACTCGAGAGGGAGGACATCGACATCAACTGCAAAGGTAGTGATGGAGATACAGCACTCATTAATGCAGCATGGAATGGGAATGAGGCGATGGTCAAGATGCTACTCGAGAGGGAGGACATCGATGTCAACTGCAAAGATAGTAGGGGATATACAGCACTCATTTTAGCAGCAAAGAATGATCACAAGGCGATTGTCAAGGCGCTACTCGAGAGGGAGGACATCGACATCAACTGTAAAGGTAGTGATGGAGATACAGCACTCATTTTAGCAGCAGTGTATGGGTATGAGGCGATTGTCAAGATGCTACTCGAGAGGGGGGACATCGATGTCAACTGCAAAGATAGTAGGGGATATACAGCACTCATTAATGCAGCAATGAAGGATCACAAGGCGACTGTCAAGATGCTACTCGAGAGGGAGGACATCGATGTCAACTGTAAAGATAGTAATGGAGATACAGCACTCATTTATTCAGCAATGAATGATCACAAGGCGACTGTCAAGATGCTACTCGAGAGGGAGGACATCGATGTCAACTGCAAGGGTAGTAGGGGATATACAGCACTCATTTATTCAGCAATGTATGGGTATGAGGCGATTGTCAAGATGCTACTCGAGAGGGAGGACATCGACATCAACTGCAAAGGTAGTGATGGAGATACAGCACTCATTAATGCAGCATGGAATGGGAATGAGGCGATGGTCAAGATGCTACTCGAGAGGGAGGACATCGATGTCAACTGCAAAGATAGTAGGGGATATACAGCACTCATTTTAGCAGCAAAGAATGATCACAAGGCGATTGTCAAGGCGCTACTCGAGAGGGAGGACATCGACATCAACCACAAGGATAAGGATGGAGATACAGCGCTTGGCCTTGCGATAGGTCGCGGGCAAGAAGAGATCATAGGACTGTTACTTGCTAAGAATGACCTCATCATAGATGAGGATATCGATTTCGAATCATCCTCTCGTTTGTCACAGTCGATAAAAGCCGAATTAGCTGCGAGGTGAATATATCTTTGACAGAATAAGGCACAGTGAAACAGAACTGACTTTCGCCCGACTAGAAGGTCCAAGACAAGGAAGGAGTCCGAGGCGACCGGGGTGGATCGCGTTCCGTTGGATGGATCAGCCTGTTTGGTCGAGGACGCAGAAATGTAGGCCTAGGGAAAGTATGTAGCTGGTAGGATGATGGATTGAGGATCTTGTGGGATGTTTTAAATTCAACACGTGCAAAATTGCGACGGGCGGAGTATTGTGGCCACATGTTGATTGTAGTTGGATGATATTGTATTGCAATTGTACATGTAGTGCGCGCGTACGTGTACTTATACCCTTGTAGTCGATCACCCCAAGAGATGATTCAAAGGTACACATATTTCAGGTTGCTAAGTACACGCTGAACCTTCTTGGGACGATTAAGGATGTATACTTGTACGTGCGTATGCTTTTATACTCGTTAATTAAGCTCATATCATACACCACGACGTGGGGAACTTGTCAACTGTACAGTCCCACACTAGCGGGGGATCAATCCGAAGGTGCCAATTACAAGAAGGTATAAGAATTCACTAAACATCAACGCGGGAGCTTTCGTGGGAAGTGTGCCTTGCGTATGCAGTTGGAAGGAATCTGTTCGTAATACACATCTCTCCAACTTAACCGGCCGGGTCCGCTGAGATCGGTATTATCGTGTGATCGAACCAGCACATAGACTGACTAGCTAGGCAAAACTCATCTCAGAGTTCCCGCTTCAGACCCACCCATGAAACAAACCTCAGACCCCGCCCACAAACCGAGGCCGTTTTATGAACTCCCAGGCCAACATCTAAAAAAGCAACACTGGGACTAGTGATGCATGGACCGAGTGATACTGTATGATTAGAAGCTGTTGCTGGCCGTGGAAAGACTCTATTCTGCTTGCTATACCGCCAACCTACAGGCAAGTAAAAGTGCGATGTCGTCGTAACCTCTATGATGTGCTAGACACGTTCTCGAAGTTACGATTGGGTTGAAAATGTGTATGTGTTAGCATGCAGAATTTCCCTCAGACGGCCAGGCCAGATTAGAACGGTGAAGCTAACCATATTCGGTGGTTACAGATACGCTTTGCTCAACGCTCTCAGTGTTGATTCCACACTGAGTCTCTGCATGAATATCTCTAGTGTGCCATAAGGAACCTAATTAATGATCGATGAGAGAAGGAACATTGAGAGCGTTCAGCGGAGTGTAGCTGTACTTCCTATACGTATACGGTTACCTGTGCTTTTACCGTTCTATTCTAGACTATCTATTTAATCAAGGGATATGTAGTCTTATCGCCGACCAACATATTTTTCGTATATTGCGTCAGTAATTCTTACCGTGCGACCTGGCCAAAGAAGGTAACCAAGGAAAGTGACTGCCCGTGGATTGAGATTGTCGTTTCTTAGCGATTAGCTATAGTTTGAAATTTGCGCACCCCACTCTACACTCATTTACCGACCGCCATCTATTAGCTGCCTAGATATTGACGGATATCTTGAAGTCCTATTTGGCCGGGTTAACATCTCGGCTCAGTTCGATGGCCGAGGCATGGCACACGCCCGCCCCAGGATGTAGTAGTCGTAGCGGAAAATAGTTTAGATAGCCTGTAGCTATAGCAAAGATCTAGGACTCTAGCTCTTCCAAATCAGTCTCGAGTCCGTACGTGTTTACCAGTAAATGAATATCGGAGTGATGGCCCGGCTTGAAGTATGGTAAGCATTTGAGCATTGAGTGCTGCCCGTGTAAAGTCAATTCTATTGAACTTTTGACTTGATGGGAAACGGGTGTGATAGTATTTTTAGATTGATTTAAAGTGAAGGAGCTCCGAGCTCGCGAGTTAGGGGCTTAGGACATGTATTTGCACCCATGGGTCCTGGCGAGAGATCTCTTTCTGAGTTTACCTTATTTTTTCATGAATCGGATGACATACATGTAGACACATAGCAGTACTGACTATTTGTGTAGCTGTCATTAATAGTATGGGAATGCAGAGCCCCGTCCCATTGCAAGCTATTAAAGTTCAAAAGTGGCTTCTATTGTTTGAAACCGCAGCCTAACCCTCGGATATCCGACATGAATATCGTTACCGAGAACACCATCTCCACCTAAAGTTTTACTATATATCGCCAGCATCAGAAAGATTTAAAGTACAAAAAGGTGAGTTGGGCGCTGCCGGCATGCACTTGCTAGCCCACCTAGCTGATTTTACAAGAATTAGAAACTGAAATAACCTTAGAGAAAGTACACCTTTAGCCTCTCGATCTCACTAAATAGCTCACTTTCCCCACCCCGGGCCCAAACAATAAACAACAGCTCTCCTCTCTCAAAGCCTGAAGTTGCCATGGCTTACGCCCCGCCAAGACCGCCTCATCCTGCGCGAGCTGATAACGACTCCCTCGAATCCCTCAGGAAGGAGATATATGGAAGCCCAACAATAGAGACTCTCAAGTCCTGGAAGCGTCGCTGGTATCTTTATTCTTTCAGTACACGTCTACTTACGTACTTCATAGTACTTATGCTTATGCTCCTCGGAGGTATAATTGTTCTCTCTTTGAAGTTTGGAAAACGAGAACATAAGGTCGTTTCAAAAGCGGCAGCAGCTCAACCGGCAAGGGTCTTCCAGTGGTGCTGTGATGGAGTCTTGGAGGTGCCATCCAAACGTAAACCAGTTATATAGGGGACCCAAGAACTGAACGAGGGTCCATGATCCAGAGAAGCGCGCGTTGATGGTGAGAGTCTGAACTTTGAAATATAGTGGGCTCCTTCCTATATTATACCTATATGGCTCCTATATAGCTCCCTATATGTAAGGCTATACTCTATGCAGTCCATGTTTACGGTCTGCATTCCTATATACTACTTATAAGCTAGTTTCAGTTTCACTGCCCGTACGTTTGTTTGATTATCCTCATGCCGTTTGAAACTGGATCTACTCTATCTACTTATGGCGAAATACCTGTGCCTTGAAAACTACATGTAATATTGAAAAGGACTAATGATAAAGATTATTAATAGATTCATGTGTCTCCTTTAATACTTGGCATACAGTGAGCTTGGGGCTCAGGCATCTTGTGTTTTCTGAAAATGATAGCTTCTCCACACCCTACTAAATTGAGGCGGAATAATATAAGGGCATAATAATCGAAAGTTATTACTGGCTAGTATGTGATTCGCAGATTGGATTAGTTGGAGCTCGACCTAAAGACCGAAGATAAGAATATATTTTTTCTAACTACACAAGAATCTAAAATGCAATGTAGCACAGTGAGAATTAATGTTCCCAATTAGAAGAGCCAAGGACCAAGACAAAAAATAAAGACAAAGAAAAACAAGTAGCTGAAGAGCGAGTGATTGAAAAATATCCATCCTCGCACAACCTAACAACCAGACTCCCCGGGTTGGACCATGTCTTGCACTAGCTCACTAAGTCTTTTCTCGATCGAACCCAGTTCTTGGTAAGCTTTCCGAAGTTTAATACTAATCTCGCTCTTTTCCTCCTTCAGTTTCATCAATTGCACTACGTCACTCGCATCTTCATCCATCAAGAATACCAGGTCAGGCGGCTGTTGAACCTTGTTGTAAAGTTCCTCAATCTTTGCTGATAGCTGTCTGGATTGGCACGATAAAGTTGTGATCGCGCTGTAACAGGCTGCTCGCGATCTTGTGAGGAGAATCATCTCGTCTCTGGAGTTCCACCCTGGTTTTTTGTCGCCGGGTTTCATTCTTGTCGTTTGAGTGGGCGAGAGTATAATAATGGTAGTAGAACCAGTTGGTATATATTGAATGTAATAAGATATTGTTAGACGACCGAAAGAGAGTGCTGTGATATCCGGGTATGAGCACAGTGTGGACCTTCTTTTTATAAACACAAGAACGGCCATGGGCTTCTTATAAAGACAGTATGAGTCTTCCCTTCAGATATTTGCCATGGCGCAAACAACTTCAGTTCTACAGGATCTTTACCAGAAAATGTGAGTGGATAGAAAATTGGTCATTATACTGCTGCCACATCCGTCTGGTGAGCCAGAAACATCACCAGACCGGCGTAAAACATCTTCATAGAATGCCTGCTAAAAACCAGATGTGTCACCTGCGAACCGGAGTAGCAAACCACAGGCCCTAGATATAAATAGAGGATAATATCGTGCAATAATTAAGAGCCCGCTCTAGATCTACCAGTCCGCCAGATCACATAGTCTGAACTAACACCGTCGTTCAGCCGCCGAGCCTAAGGTGGGTACCAAGGATGTGTGGCTTTTGCTCACAGATTACATTATCTTCTTATCAAGTAATTGATAGACACTCACTAAAATCCTGAGCCTCTGTAATAGAGTAACGGGCAGCATCACCGGGCGGAGGTGTCGCTTAGCTCTAGCCATAATTAGTTAGGCTGCGAGTGACACCATCGAGTGATGATTGATGATCGAGTGCTCTCATATGAAGGAGAGGGATTGCCAGGCTGTGAACATTTCATTGTTCTGATGTCCTACCGCATAATAGCCCAGACGTAACTGGCCCAATCTCGCCTCCCCAGAGAAAGAGCTACAATTACAGCCCCTTACGGCGATCTTATCTTATCATTACAACAATTTCGTCGTGCTCACCATACTTAGCTCTTTTTTTTTTTTTTTTTTTTTTTTTTGTTTAATTCATTAACCATACTGTAGCTCAAGTGCACTGTTGGATAAGTCCATCTAAAAGCAATAGTCTCATATAACTGGCCCTCATATCCTTGTAATCACGACTCCATTGTAATGTTTTCCTCATAAACAAAATTAATCTAAAAACTGGTACAATACATTATCATCCCGACCCCAGAGCGCCTACTAAGCCTTGCCGGTCTTCTTCGTTTTCTGGACAACAGGAGCTGTCTTCACGGCCTTAAGTGGTTTCTGAACTACAGCCGCCTTCTTCGCAGCTGTCGCGGCTGGTGTCTTCGTAGTCGCGGTAGACTTTTTCGCCGCGGGTGTCTTGGCAGCTGTAGTAGACTTCTTTCCGGCGGTGTTGGGTGTCCTTGTGGGGGTTTTCTTGGCTGCAGTGGTCTTCTTCGCTGCAGTGGTCTTCTTCGCCGCAGTGGTCTTCTTCGCCGTCGTGGTCTTCGCCGCTGTGGTTTTCTTCGCTGCAGTCGTCTTCTTTGCTGCGGTGGTCTTCTTTGCTGCGGTGGTCTTCTTTGCTGCGGTGGTCTTCTTTGCTGCGGTGGTCTTCTTTGCTGCGGTGGTCTTCTTTGCTGCGGTTGTCTTCTTTGCGCGAGTTGTGGGCCCCTTGGAGGGAGTCTTTCTAGCTGTAGTTGGCTTCTTGACTGCAGTCTTCTTTTCCGCGTTGGTAGTCGGCTTCTTGCTCGACGCCTTTTTCGTAGCAGAAGCAGCTTTTTTGACAGCTCCAGGCCTCTTAGTAGCTGTGGTCTTCTTCTTCGTAGCCTGGGATTGCTTTTTGGACGTGACGTTTTTCTTTGCTGCGGCAGAAGGCCTCTTCACAGTAGGCTTCTTGACACTGCCGGTCTTCGTCTTTGTTGCAGAGGCTTTTCCAGCTGTTTTTGCTGTTGTCTTGCTGCCGGCCTTCTTCCGGTTGGGCGCTGATGCCGGTGTCTTCACCTTTGCGGATGCCTTCTTGTTTATGCTCTTGTTAACCTTCTTTGCAGCCTTTGCCTGTGTCTTCTTCGGTGAGGCCTTTGTGCTCGCCCCCTTCCGTGTGCTGGTGGTCTTCTTCGGGGCTGCTTTCAGCGGGCTTCTGCCCGTGCTGGGTTTCACCTTGCGGCCGGTGGGGTTCTTGGCCGCGCTCTTTCCGCCGGCGGCTCCCCTCGAAGCCGTATTGCCGCCTTGGGGTGGCGTCTTGGTTCCCGATCCAGCAGTGGCACCTCTGGACCCCGACCTGGACCCAGAGCTTGGCGGCGTCTTATTGCCCGAACCTGCAGTCCCGGACCCGGACCCGGACCCGGCACCCGATCCAGCCGCATTCCCGCCTGCACCTGTGCCTCTGCCCGACGATGGCGAGGGGCTTCTGCTCCTGCTCGGGCCCCTCGGATTGCTACCACCTCCCGGCGACGGCGGCGGGCTCTTATTCTGCGCCCTCCCCCTCTGGCTGGTCCCGCCGGGGGACAGCGGGCTCTCCGGCCTCGGGACAGTGCTCCCTCCCGCGCCCTGTGGCGGATCACCCTCCTTCCAGACCCTCGCCTTCGCCTGCGTGTCCGGGTTCACCTTGATGATCTCGGTCACCTTCTTCTCCTTGTCCGGGTCCGTCAGCGTCGGCAGCTCCGTCTTGTGGTATATCGTGTTCTCCAGCCGCTGCTGGATGACGTCGGGGCTCTCCGTCTTGGGGTCGCCCATCTGCCCCGACAGCACATGCACGCGCCCGGAGGCCTCGAGCGCGTACTGCTTCGACGCGTTGTCCCACCAGGGGAGGCCGGGGTCTTTTCCTGGTGGGGCGCCGTCCTTGACGTCGTTCTTGGACTTGAGCTGCCCGATGGTTTCGAGGCCGTTGGCGGTGGCGTAGGCGTCGGCGGGCTTTTCGAGGCCTTCGCCGGCGGCGGTGCGGCCGTGCCAGAAGAGGGAGCCATCTGGAGGGGTGGAGAGCTTCTGGCGGAGGACGGGATCAGGGTCGGGGCCGTCGACGCGGCGGACGAGGGTGGTGGGGAAGGCGGTGGTGAGGGGGAGTAGGAGGAGGAGGAGGAAAGAGGCGAGGGGGAGGCGCATTGTGGGTAACTAGGGCGGTTTGGGGGGGGGGGGGGTGATAAAATGAGTGTAAGTGACGGCCGGCGTCGGGACAGAAGGAAAGTTCAAAGGAATGTGAGGGAGGCCGAGCTCCAGAGAGTGCAGATGCTGTGCTTGCTGGACAGAAGCTTTCGGGGCCTCTGTGCAGAGCTATATATCATGTCGTGAGACTCTGCCCGGTGAAAGCTTGGTTGACGAGAATTGAAAACCATTTCCCGCCATGGGTCAATGACCGCTGCAGAGGTTTCGCAACCCTTTGCTCGTGAGGTGAGGAATTATTCCCACCACGTGTTATTCCCGGTGGTGGTTTAAGATGTTTCTTTGCATCTTTGTTTCCGGACATTATCCGCTGCTATTTCCAGACCGTGGAGACATTCGGACCCCGTGGGCATCGTTTGGGCCTGTCCCTTTCCCCGTCGTCCAAGGGATGGATGTGCATATGCAGGGAGACCTGGAGAACCGGGGCTCGAGCTGGAGAACTGACAACTCGGATTCTTCAGCATCTCCCGAGAAACGCCTTACCGGCTGGTCGCCCGGCCAGCACAAACCACATTTGACCAGACTCATGTAACCATAGTCAAGAGACACGGAGGCGATGGGCTCCTCCAGCGCATAGGCCAGCGTTTGCATATATCTTGCCATTAGGTAACAGCGGGCGGAGGGCAGACTCGACATCCGCTGGGAGCCGAACCCGGTCGATAAGCATATCCTCGATCGACCCTGGGGAGCATCAGACAGTAGGTGCTGCTCTAGGATGTCCGCCTTCCCACCCAGCACAGTCGAGCATGGTAGTAGGCCCGGGGGGGAGGGGGGGGGGTGAATGGTGAACACAATAAGTGGGGTTGTATATATCTGCAGACTGCTGCTGCTCGCATGTACCTGCTGCCGGTCAGACCATCCCGGCCAGTGATTTGCACATGGGAAACAAGCGACTCACCTTCCGCTAAATGCCTAAGGGGGTGCCAACCCAGTAATATAAGGCACGAGAAGATCTAGAGGAGATGTATCTCAGCTGGAACGGTGCGGGTAGCTGTAATATAAGCCCGTCTGTGCTGCGTTCATGCTCAGTGCCGGTGGCCATGGTGTTGACGAGGTTGACAGGCCAAGAATAGTCTGTGCTTCTTCTTCTTCTTCTCCTCTTCTTCCTCTTCTCCTGGGGTCCGTCTTCTCGAGTTCTTCTTCGCTGGCTGCTCTCCTTGTCTGGCTGCTCTCCTTCTCTGTCGGCCCTTCTTCGCGCTCCTTCCTCTTGCGGGCGGGGCTGACCGGGTTTCATCGTGGGCGGCGCGGGATATATAGCATCTGAACCCAAGGCATCCCCTGCGGCCGAGTCTTGGCACGGCTTGTGTAACGACGACATGCCCTGTCTAGGTGAGCCTGCATCACAAAATATCACTCGTCTTAGCATCCGATACCGCTATCGTGCGTTGAAGCTAGGAGGTACATGTACATGTACATGTATATATGTATTGTCCCGACTGAGTTACGAGTATCTTGATATCTACATCGATGAAGAAGAGACTCTTAGGGTTTATGCTGCTTTGACTCTTTAATTAGATTCACGTACGCACTTTAGTTCAATCACTGCACAAGTGTACATGTCATGCCTACATAAGCTTCACGCAATATTCTATTCGAGGTAAATTTCAAGAAGTGGATTCGACACAAATTTCAAGTACATTCAAGTAAGTACATGTATCCCTCATTAAAATCTCTAAAAACTCTTTACAAATCTCCGACTTCAGCCAAAAGGAACCACCAACAAATTGAATACCAATGCCAAGATTTAGAGTGGGTTTGTAGCGACGATAGATCAATTATCAACGTTGATAAACGCCCTTATTAACCTGTCGCCGATTGTGACCGCCACGACTGCCATTCTCTTCGATTGTTCCTTTTTTCGTCCCAGGTATACCTTCCCATGATTCCTTGCGGCTTTAAACCAGGCCTTTACAGATCCAAACTTCGGTTGGTGGTGAACGGACTGGACAAGTGGTTGGTGATTTAGGTTACCTGTTGCGCTGTAGATATAGACAATATCCACTTTAGGCGCGTGCGGGGGAAGTAATCGTCTCCGTAGTTTGATGATACGGCCTTACGTTTCGCAGGGACGAGTACAGTTAGAATTGAAAACATTGCTGTTAGGAGAAGATGAAATCGCACCTTTCACTTTTTTCGCAAATTTCTCGATAGATATGATTGAGCTTTTGTAAAAGGCTGTATTGGCAAGGCCTGGATACCTGGAGATGAAAATGTAGATGGTTGGCACTAGAGGTAAGTTCTCCTCTAAAACATCCACCCGTTTTCCTTCTGGTTTTTCAATCACCTCAAACCCTTTCGAATACTGAATGGTCGCGGCAGAAAACCGCTCCTCAATGAAGGTCGGGTTGGTCCACTCCTCGTAGTCGATTGTTCGATCAGCGGCATACGCATATACCGAATGAGAGTTGGTCATGAACATCAAGTAAAGAAGAAACAAGGTGAAAGAAAGAAGGAATCGAAGGTTGTTGAGTGATAGCATGTTGAGAATTATAAGGTTATGAGAGCTAGATGTTTGATAATAATAGGTTGATTTGTAATGATGTTGATGTGTGGAGAGATGGAAAAGCAGACGTACGAAAAAAACCAATTTATAGCCCTGCACCACGAGCACTGGATGGCCTCCAAGGTTCGAAAATCTCGTGGAGCCACATTTTGAGACCCATTCAAAACACAGACCTCGTATATATCTGCGGTTAATTGTGAATTTGGAATTTCTTTCGACCTGCCTTGGAGCGTTCGCGTACTATCGATAGACGTACTTACTCTTCGACCCGCCCTTGGTGTTGATCTAGCGACACGTGTATGTATACTTTGTAACTTTTGCCGCGGGATTTTCATGTCGGAGTCTGGTGGGGTCTTAATTCTTTATGCACATTGAGTCCCAACAACAGCTCTCCGAGCTCCGACAGCAGCTTCTCCGATATCAATCAGAGAGCTCTCGATTAATTACAACTAATCTCAAAATTATAGCGGCTCCGGGAGGAAATATAATCAATCATGGCGAATCGAAGATTCAACGTAGACGATACAATCTTGATCGAAGCCGGGGTAGTGTTTCCGGTCGGCGGGGAGGTAATTTTTTGTACCAATTGTCGGCGTTTGGATGACCTTGATGTATAATCTTACCGAAGAAGAAGCAGATTTTGCGATAGGCTAACGATTTGGCTGGATTTATTCAAAGCTACACCCAGGATGAAGGTGAATATATATACAGGTGGAACAAAGGGAATATTTGTGCTAGAACTAGAACCTGATAGTTTAAAACGTGAATTATGAAAGCGATGGGAATACGAAGTTTCTGCAGATATCCGGGGGACTACAAGAAAATGCCGATAGCAAATGAACGTACGATGGAAAGAAGAAATCGCAAACAGCCCGCTGCACCGAATGGGTGTGTGCACAGTCTTTCCGGGCTTTCGGGATAAGAGGAATTCCAAGGAAATAGATCGAAAGGAGAATCAAATCAAATAAAGGGGTAAGGATGGAATTTCAAGAGCGGGAGAAGTTGACAGATCTCCTAGAGGCTGTTCTATGCGTCGATATGACATGGAACAATATCCCCCACATATGGGAGGTGTGCCAACTAGTTAGGCTTCTTTCATGATCCATCTCCCTTGCATACAGAAAGAAATAGTTGATCAAACTAGAACTACCAGTCAACATAATCTAAGAAGATATTCGGTACCGTAGCTCAGATTCAAACCGCAAGTCCTCAGTCAAAGGTAGCGTGACAAGAAAGTCACAACCTTCTGGTACCCCTCATCCGCTGCTGCGACCACGCCAAAGAGGTTTTGCACCTCCACCTTCTCAGGATCGGCTGGGTGCGTTTCGGAAGAAATGTAAGTGGCTTCCAAGTCCTTTAGCTTCCCGATGGCTGGAGCTATCTTCTTGACCAGGTGCTGAAGATCTGTCAGCTCCTGTTTGGCAAGACGGGCATTTGCTTCCTCGATCCTCCGGAGGTCCCGCAACCCCAAGATTCTCTTTTCGGCTGCTTCAAGGTCCCCCATCGCGACTTTGACGTTTCGAAGGATAGCTTCTAATGAATTCATTTCCATCGAGGCGCGAGAGAGGAATATCGCTGTGGGCGAATCCTCCTTGGTGGACACTACCGGCGAACTGGTCATTTTTGCTTGAGCGTTCGAGGTACTTCCTCTTGCTGTGTTTCTAGGTGAATATTCGCGTCGATAGTCAATCTGAAGGTGAGGGTAGAGTTGGTAGGTTGAAGGAGGAAGAGGGTTTCAGAGATACATATACGCTCATGGGTTCACCTTCCTTGCGATGATCATACGACTGTTCTATCCTGTGTGAGTCATGAGTAGGTATACCCTGAGCTTTTAGCAATCAAATCGTTTGTACTCAAAACCTTACTCTGAGCAGGATGCTACCAACGAATGTGCTCTGGTGTCCCTTATAGAGACTAATCGCTTATCGGCGGTTCATGACAGGATATATGTCAACAGCATGTACCGGTGAATTTAGGAACTAAGCTAACATGCATACTTCCGAGAATTATTCCCTGACCCGATTGTCGATTACCAGAGATGGCATGTGGGGCTTGTGCTCTCTTCGAGATGCCCCAACCAACCACACACATGCTCATGATCATGCAAGTCTCGCCAAGTACTGTTATCAAAAGAAGACCCAATGAGATTCGCACGCGGAGTTGGACGTCCTAGAGTACTAGAGAGTGTAATTCTGGTTACACAGCCGAACATTGAGATCGAGAGCATGATGATGACTTCTCGTGAGCACGAGTGTACATGGTATATAGTGATTCTCAAATCTGGTCACGCGAATCCTTTGAGGATATGTCTGGGGCAGCAGTAATCAATAATATATTGGGACAAGCATTAAAAATCTGGGATCAGGTTAAAGTACTATTAGATGCCGAATGTCGCTGGAAGCTGGCAGCTATATAGAGATGTAGACGCTCACTCGACTCGATCTTTCAAGTGGCATTCACACCATATACGTCGATAGATTTACATGCACCTATCTACAAGTACCTACATATATCCTAGCTACATGTACGTACATGTACGTACACAATACATTGTTGACAGCTAGCCGAAGGGATGGAATGGAGGTGTTTCTAAGCGTTCTTCTCATCCCTGCGATTATTGGATTAAGCTTGATTTTTGAGAGGACACTTATAGCCGGCTGCGTCATCAACCACAGCATCAATCTACTTCATGTCCTCTGGCTCTCACCTGTCGACTCTCGATACGTCAAGCTCAGGATACGGGGAGACCCCTCCTTCGTCTCGCCAACACATCTCATGCTCACGAACACCTGCATGCGTGTTGCACTCCTAAACGAAAGGTTCGCTTCCTTCAGACCACCAGCTGTTTGTGTGCTGTAAGAGGGAAGCTAGGTACCGGTTGATTTTTGAATCTTCAGCTCAAGCTGGGGACTTCAAACCCCACACCAACCATTACCATGAACGATTCTGCCTGTTCAACTAGGACTCCGTTCCCTTTGGGTGGATCTCGCGTCTCTTTCCGGAACGTCTACAGCTTTTGAAGGATATCCCCCAATGCCCGCCCGAATATACCGGCCTGAGAAACTTGACCCCACATTCCAGTTCGTGGGAAGTGAGCCTTCGTTTATCCAAAAGGGGGCTTTGACAAGTTCAACACCCTTGGTGGATACTTCGAGCACTATGTCGGATTGTTTGGCTCTCGCAGCCGAAGGTATACGTTCAGGCTTTTCTTGCCTTGCACTCGGTAAATGCTCCCGATAGGACTTCAAGATGAGTGCTCTTCCAGGTCTACAAGCTATCTATAGAGTCTCTGGTTTAACCCTCTTTTTTGAAAATGACAAGATAGATGATTGGCAGGTAACATCCATGTGTTCGGGAGTTATCCCATCAACTGAAGACGGCGAGCTAGTTCTATAAGCGACTGCAGGCAAATTGCAATTAGCATGCTAATCCCCGCCTGATTTGTATGGATGGAGTAATTTAGGAGATGTCGAATTTACCTACTCGCATTTTCATCCAACCGCCAGGCGATGATTTATAAGCGGCGGTTCGCGAGTGATAATTCATGACGCTAGTCGAACGAGTCCGGTATAGAGGAAGTAGAATAGACAACCGGACGCATGATCGATAAATTTTCCCAAGGTTTCTCCCAGATACCTTGACCTTCATGCAGATTAGGCTGTACCACTGACCATGGATATATGACAGTTCTCGTCCGGAGGGGAGTGGGTGGGACGGAGGATACTATGGCGGTGGCGTTACATGACGGGTGTTCCTCATCTTTGTTGGTCGCGGCGTCTACACATGTCCTCTTGCGCCCAAAGGTGAAGAGAGCAGGCAAATTAAGAATGCTGTGCCGGTACTTTAGGGGCGCGAGAAAGCGTAGATTTACCTGGGGAAACCGCTGGGCGTCGAGGTTCCGGATGTGGGATCCTCAAAAACACTCTTTTATCATCATGGATAAAGCTCTCTGGCCTGGCTTGAGGAGGCAATAACCACCATTGTTCGACCAACCCAAGAAGACCAGGCCTCTGCAGTGCTGATGGCCTCCGATACCAGAGCTCATCGCCGTCGTCACTGTACTGGATATTGAGAATAATCGGCTCGGCAATGTCGAGCTACTTATTCCACCAAAAGCCATAAACCATGGCCGCAATGAGTATATGGATCAGTACGTGTAATTCAAGAAGAGCCGTTGGTAAGGTCTATATCCGTCACCAAAGTAACTGCAGCACAAGTCAGCCAACCTATCCACACCCAACGAGCTTTGCAATCATATCGGGCTTTCCTTTTTCAAGGATGCCTTGACGTTCGACCTTCGATCGCAGTTCTTCAGGATCTCGTCGAAACTCCGCAAAGAATTGTTCCACGCTGATGTTCTCTCCACAGGGTCGGAATAACCCTCTCTGAATCACAAAGAAGCAAACTTTTCCGAAAGCGTTCTCATCTACTCGCCAGCCACGGGTCTTTAGGCAATGGTGGACAGGCTTCCAGACATTACCGTCCCACCATATCTTCAGCCTACCAGGAGTCAGTAGCTCTATCACTGCTTCGGCGGTCTTTAGCTTTCGTGGATCTGTCTTCTCGTGTTTGACTGTAGTATCAATTGGTGCAGGTTTCCGCGGATCTATGGCCTCTTCAGTTAAGCTGACCGCACACTCTACTATCTCGGGTATGCGCGATACACTATTCAAGTGTGGTGCCCTTAACAACCTTGGGTCAAGTGCTCTTGCCGTAGCTGCCCTCACATCTCCTTCTTAGCTCGAAATATAGGCCTGATAAACCAGCGCTCGATGGAGTCGTCTGGTTTGTTCCCATTCTGTCTAGGCGGCCGAAACCACCTCATCCGGGATTAAAAGTGCTTTGAGGGTCCATTCGACCTTCTTCATAAACTTCACGAATCTGCTGGCCCCCGGAGTACCTTAGGGTGAATAGCAGTCCATACACAAAGACCCAAGGTTACGCCAAATGTAGTGATGATACTAAACTTGCCACGGCCGCGTGGTTCGGACTGCCAGCCAACCAGTATAGCAGATTGCTCTGGAACCTGGGGGATGGGGGTGGCGGATATGTTGACGATTAAAAACAGTGCAAGGAGGATTCTTGACGCCATTTGCATGGCCAAAACTAAGATTTATCGTGCTATTCGGACTCCGTTAGCACAGCTCCGGTGGTTTATTGTACTTGTGAAATATAGGCAATAGTGGATACTCACCACCCACCAAAGAGAGTTCAGAGTTGAACTTCATTTTCTCGGGATACGGAAACTCGAGGATAGGAAGAAAGGCTGCTTCGGTTTTGCATTCGGGGTGTCTATTTGAGGTGATATGATGTTAAGCGCCGTGGATATGTATAAGAGAACTTCTCCACGGAGCTAGGCCAACGCCGTATGGATGGAGCAGGCAGTTAGCGGCTGGGGTGCTAATAGTCGACAATTACTTGTTTAGGGCCCCTTTGGCAGCCGTCCAAAACGGAATTATGGGACTTGAAACTCCGTTCTGGTGAAAGCTCCGTTCTGAGAAAACTAGTTGTGTTTGGCAACACATTTTGCGGGTCCAGAAAACAACGTTAACTCCATGAAAACGGAGGTTTTAAAAGGTAACTCGGACTTACTTTTTCTTATCACAATCTTTCGCCATCATCCTAGTCTCGTTGTGTAAGAACACCATCAATACCACAGTCTCCCAAACAGTACATCACGCTTAAAACTCCGTTTTCGAATTTCTCCGTTCCCTCCCCCCCCCCCCCCCTCTCCGGCCAAACTACCGGAGGGCTAAACAAAACGGATCTTCCTATAATCTCGGCTCCCAAACGGTCCCTTATATAATTTGGTGGTGACTATCGGGTATGTACTTATATATTCTTACACTCTAGCTGACCCAAATGTATACCACATGTATAGACTGTGGCGACAGAGATGTATCGCTGGAAATCACAAGGCTATAGCTAGGGATAGGGTCTAGGTTGGTTCCCGATTCCATGCTACTGAGCTATGAGGCTGATCCAGATCGATTATGATACACGTACGTGTGGGTGAAAAAGAAAGTAAAGGTACTATAAATTCTACCGCTTTCAGGCTAGAATTGTGCTTCTACGACAGAGTCACGGGAAACTCTGCTTTACTTTTATTCTGTAGTATCAGGCATTGATGTTTATGCCTTTCTGCTGACAATTTTACAAATTATACTGACGAGGCTTTATCTTGTATTAGGGCAACACTCTCGGCGTTTCCTGGGTTAGGGACTCAAGCGGGAAAGAGCCTGGAATTAAGTTAACGTTGGCTGTAGGTACATAAGCAGAGCAGTGATTTCAAGATTGCCGCCAGTGCCTTTTCAGGCTCGTGCAAACTGACATACTCATAGTCTAGGGATTGTGGGGTTTGGACTGTCGATTAGCCCTGCTGGGTTACAACTCTCCCCGGTTGATTCGGGTCACATTCTTCACCTATTCAAGAGCCTTATAGTTGATATTTTGGCCTTCGGGACATAGATATTACAGTTCGTCCCAGTACCAGGGGAATTCGAGGTCCACTTGACGCATTTTATACCGATACAAGTGCTAGATCATTAGAGAGATTGATCCCCTGACAGACAGAAAAAAGTAGAAACCGCTGTAGATACTGGTGCAACGGAGAGACCGCCTTCCCTGAACCGTGGCTTTGATTGGGACAGCGTTTCTGGTAATGTAGAGGTCGGTATAAATGCAAATTGCGCACATGAGCAGTCAGTTAACTCCACTCAAGGACTAGATGTGCTTAGCGCCATAACTCCACTTGCACGAAGCCTACAAGTTAAAGGCTCGGTGGTAAAATTAGTCATGCATTGAGAGGATAATCTATCAGTAGGATAGGGAAAATTGAGTCGATGGTACCAGCGACTAGGAGTAGATGTCCTTATTATTGAGCATAGGGTCTTTGCTGGACTGATACCCGGACTCGTTATTGCATTTGTTTGACGTGACGACATCGGTAGTTTCAAGCTTGTAAATTCCTCTAGGAGGTATGGAAATGTATCGGTAAATGCATCAGGAAACGAATCAGTAAATGCATCAGTAAATGTGCTTTAAGGGGAAGAAAGCACATTTCGCTCAGAGAAAAAGAGTAAAAGAGTACGTCATGGATCGAACCTCTACTTATTAGCCTACTAAGCTAGCTAGTATATATTCTCATCAGCCTTGTTATGTAAAGCGCAAGTGGTCAACGTATACGTAGCAACGCAGACGATGTGAACCTGTCAGGGAACAAAATTGTGGCCTTCTCTTGAAGATAAGTATTCTTAGTAACTCCTCGATTGATAGATCTAGCAGCGGATTCACCCTGATATATACAAAGACCACGAATACATGTACATGTAGTCATGCATGAATCGCGGCGCGATGATTTTAGGCCAGACTCATATTGCTTATAACACCTATACAAGGAACCATAATAGTATGCGTATAGAGGGAAAGGTATCAAATCTAAAATTGCAACGTATGTTGAAAATTCAATGATGGACAAAGGCTTTACGCGCTACTTAACGGGCATCTCGGAAGCTGCTGGAGCGTCATAAACCAACAACATCATTCCCCATTGAACGAGGATGGAACATAACGATATCGCCATGACCGGACCACCTCCCGGAACAAGCCTTGATGCCGACGACTACAGCTTCGGGGAAACCTCATCAACTCTTATGAATGCAAAGTTATCCTTGCACACCTTAATCGCTTCAGACTTCACCGGGGTTGATCCCTACAGCTTTCAGGAAAATCACCTCCAGACTATGAGAGTGCTGTGGGAAGAAACGCCGCCTAGTTCCAGATACCATTACCGCGTTAGGAGGCGTGTGGAGCAATGGTTCATTACCATTGGCCAAGTCAGAGACTTCGCTGTCAATCATAACATCAGATGTTCACGCTTGGAAGAGGCACAATACCGGGAGATAGTGAGGCTAAGAATTGCGGTGCATTCCGACCAGGACAAGGGTCAAGTAATAAAGGACCGAATGATTATCCTGGGATACGGAGGGATGGATATTTTGGTTCCCGTTACCGGGGTTGAGGGGGACCCTCCCATCGAGTCAATCGACTTCATGAGCATCAGGGCCGCGCACCTACTCCTGGTAGCGGCATGGAACAACTTGGGGAGGGAGCTTCAAGTGGTTCGCCGTGTTGAAGGACTCGAGCGCATTTTTGGTTCCAATTCACTTACTGAGGAGGAGACGCATCTTTCCGTTGCAATCTTGGCATATTGGCTTGCCGAAGTAGACCTGGCATACGGGGAACTATATCCCGACCGACCCTACAATTACGCTGAACTAGTGGAGGGCTGTTGAACGTCAAGTTCGGAGTTAGTACTTGTTCGAATAGGCTCATAACGTTTTGGTCAGATTTGCTTTTGCACGCGTGCATCCCATGGCGCTAAAGTTGTATACTTTTTGTCAGATTTGAGGGATTTGTGTATGTATGGGTAATTCTCCTCATCAACTGTTGTTGTTTAAAACCAAATTGAGATTTCTTTATATATCGCCTTTCCATTCTCCGTGTCACTTGTTATCATTTACACCGTGGTTACCACGATTTATGATCAGATCTTCAACCCCGATGAAATTACACGTATCGAGTTTATGGATCTGTTCTTTCAAAAATACTAACTAAAAGTGTTAAATGCCAAGACACGAATCCCGGGCTTGATCGAAAAGAACACCCTTGGAGAAACTGATCGAGTGATAATCCATGAATTGACCGAGTGATAAACCATGATGATACATCGAACGGTATGCACAGGGGCAAGGCTAGGGTTCTAGGAGATTCTTGATGATTCATATATAGTGGACGGATATAACTGCAAGGTCAGTTGCGAGGATATGTAATGCAGCTGTGTGGCCTTGCAGCTTCGTTGTGGATTGCCAACTGTGGTCGTTGTCGGTTTTCTCGAGAGTAAAGACACGGATCCTGTTTCTTTGCAACCGCAAGGGCTTGTGGGCTCTTTCATGAGAAGTTCCGACGGCCGCATGGACTTGTTGTAATAGACATTGACTGCGCAGCTGCTCCTTTGCTGCTCAGCCGGTAAAGATGGCTTGTTGCCCTGTCTTCGTCTCCTGTGTCGCTGTCTTGTTTTTGTTCTTTCGAATGGATGATCTATGGCTTCTTCCCCTCATTACTTTTCTTTTTTTTTTTCTTTCTTCTTTCTTACTTACAAGGCGCTGAATATCATCTCTGTACGAGAGCAAGCGTCGCCCTCGATAGAAGCGCTGACATAGAGGTAGGAAGAAACCGGGCGACTCGTGGTGCGCAATATGCGGCCAGCTCTGTAAATAGCAAGATCACGGTACTAGTACTATGCCCATCGATCCAGCCCAATGGGCGAGATCAGACTATACCCCTTTGCCGAATAACCTCGCGCCCACTGAACATCCCGCTGACCCAGGCCCGAGATTCTGGAAATCATATATATACATGCACACTTGGTTCTGCGTGCCGGGATTTGTACTCCCGCCCGGGGTTGCGCGTGGTCGCTTTGCAGTAACGGCCGAGACGGTGTCGACGCGGCAACCAATAAATACATAACTCTGTCTTACCGAAGCCACCACACTGTACATACTAGCGATGCGCAGGGAGATCTTCGGGAGTAGGCTATCTGGCTCCAGCCTCCCGCGGGTAAGGGAGAGAGTACGGTGCAGGGTCGAGTATAGTGCGCACGTGCAAATAGTTAGTACGTGAGTTATATACACACATGTATTGTACATATCTTCGGCAGTGGGATTATCTAGATCTCGAGGTGGCTTATAGATAGATGCATACACGGTAATTGATGTTACATGCTTAATTATTCTACTCGACTTCGTATCAGATCCGGGCTCCCGTCGGGGGGAGGACAGCCAAGGAATAGGCCATGAAGTCTATTACATACATACTTGGGAGTATCTATATCCATACATGTACACATGTATATAACGAGGTGGACATGGGTATTCACATTCACATGGCATGCATGCTGATCCGTGATGGTGTGCAACTCCTGGCCTTGCCTTGGCCGCGGAACACCCCGTCATGGCCTATCACTCGGTCGCCAAGATTGAGGTTTGGCTGGTTTTCTATGTAACCGTCTGGATCTTATGTGGAAATCCACGTCGATAAACACACGTCATATAATTAATGGGCAAGTTGCCCACTTGCATGTCTATCCTATGATTCCTATCCCATGGACCGGAGCGAGTTTTGCACCAAATTTAGTGCAAAAAATCGAACCCGCTATTACCCCCCCAGCCCTTGATAAATAATATTCGAGGAATAGAATAATTACATTTTATGAAATTCAGTGAAACAATTGCGGCTAGCTACCATACAGAGTGATACCTCACATGTTGGGCAACGCCATTGACTTTTATGTCCCCTCCCCCCTGGGCTAGTCCCAGTCTTCGCTGCCTCCTTCAATTTATATCTACACAACCAACACTCATCATGACCTTGAAAGGGCTCGGGTAGATGCTCTCCATCGCCTCTAGAAGGAGGTAGCATAGTTGAATTTGTCACATACTTGAGTTTTTTGGAGCTTGTTTCAGCAAGAGTTGTGGTTGTTGACTTGCGCTTCCCAATATTTCCTCCTTCAACCTCCCCCACTCGTGACCCTTTCAGAATGAGATCCCAAGCTACTTGTAGGCGGAACTGCTTGTGCTCAATAGATGCAATGGTTGACAGTATATGGAATCCGTTGATGAGCATTGTGTCTAGAATCCAAAAGAAAATTGGGAACCATGTCCGGAATGTTGTCAACTGGGTATCATAGTACGTCCTATATTGATTAGCAATATCTACCCCACCCATATGGTGGTTGTATTCATTGAAAGGTGCGGGGATCTCTAGCTCTTTCTCTTGGTTGTCTCCAAGTTCTGCTAGTGCTTGTTTATTATTAGTACTTTTCCCTCTGGGTCGTTTCCTCATTTTCATCACAGCCGCTTGCTCCCCCTTCAGATAATGTATTGTAGTCATCATTGTTACCGGGGCATTATCAAACCATAGTAAAACCCCTACCCCTCTAATTACCATTCCTGCACTAAAGTGGTAAGGAACCTTCCCTACATCTTTCTTCGGTATTGCAAGAATTTGGGGGAAATCCTTTGAACTGGGCCTAGCTGTACCACATGCACCCACATCCAACCGCTCCCTCAACATCCCCAACAATGGGAGACTCGTATAATAATTGTCAAAGTATATATGCCATGTTTTCCTTTTTAGTAGCTTGCTTGCAAGAAAGTATACCACTTCTCCAGTTGGTGTCAATCTCTCAATGGCAGGTACGGGATCAGGCCCAGCCTGATTAGAGTTGGGATGGAAATCCCATATATACCCATGATCTGCGAGACAATGAAACTTAAAGCCATGTTCTATTGGCTTGCTGGGCATCTTATAGGTATCCAATGAGCGACCAGTACATCTGATCATAGCCTCATCAATGCTGATATTTGTACTGGGTACCCGGTAGGCCTGAGAAGATTTGCGCAGTTGATCAAGCAAAATATCAATTTTTCCATGCCAGAGGTGGCGTCCATCTGTTGTATGGGTTGGGATATTGACTGGGGATACATGTAGATAGCGCTTGATTTGCTCAAACCTAGTCAGGCTCATGTATTTGGTGATAGGGTGGAGTGGATGAAGCCCGTCATGCTTCCAATAATCCTCCAAAGCAGGTGACTTAAATATTCCCATATATATACAGATACCAATCCATACCCATAGCTCTTTGGCAGATATATCTACCCAGGTCCTTCCAGGAGCTGGTGGGTCCTCCCTCTTGGATCTCGCATATGAATTGGTGTTGGTAGCCAGAGTATCAAATAGCGCATCTGGGAAGAACAATTTGAATATTAAAATGGGGGTAACTGCCAACCCATTGAGAGAAGGGGGTAATCGATTGTAGGCAGCGTGAACAGGATAGTATTCTTTCATTGGAGTGAATTCTGGGACTGCAGGTAGTCTGTCCTGCAGTGGAGAAGGATTCTCCTCCAGCCTCGGCACCGAGTGATATTTCGTGATCGAGCGGATTGTTGGCTTTTGGGGTTTATTGACAGCCTTATGGACTTCTGATGGGCCTGAGGCTTCCTGATCTGAATCTACCACATATGATAGTGGCTTTGGCCTAGGCCGCAATACTCTGTCACCCATTGATACCAAGATATATGTATGTTTGTCAGATGTAGTAGGTATATATGAGGGGCTTGGAAGAATTGAGATTGTGAATTGGTTAGGCTTAGAGAGTAAGTTTTGAGGGTGCAGATAGAAGGAGGTGATAGTAGGGATCAAAATAAGCCCTAAATCGTGGGGATTGGATAGGAATTGGCTGAGTATTACTAAAATCACTCTAGTAGTATCTGTGTATCGCTGTCTGATAAAATTCCAGGAATCATACAACTATACCCAAGGTTTTTATAGTCAAAAAAATTCTAAAAAATTCGAATAAAAAAGTGATGTCATTGCTTGTAATCTAAATGTCATTATGATTATTACAGACTAGGGGTGAAGAGGGGTAGATAGCTTTTAGTTGACCACAGCGTTGTCATGACATAATTTTTGCACGAAATTTAGTGCAAAATCGTCACATTACGGTCCATGGGATAGGAAACGCTGCAATACTACACAAGTATGTGCTGACTGCATTTATTTACTTTAGCTCCCCCGCTGTAACCGTTTGTTTGGAACGTGTCTGCGATTGAAAATGGATATTCATCATGTAACATCAGATAAACAGGCACGTCTTGCTAATCCTGCGAACACGAATATCGAGATCTCACCCGTGGAGAACCCACCCAGCCCGCACATTGCTCGTAACTACACAATTAATTGTCCGCACAGCACCAACCACGGCAAGGTGAGATGTGTGCGCTGCACTACGAGTTCTCACCGCTTCTTCTTTTTTAAGACCAGCTGTAAGTGTGTACCTGCCCGCATTGGCAACCCAGGAAGGCTGAATTAAGCACCGTCACAAAATTGAGTTCCATGCCAATATTATCCTTGTAACGCTCAGAGCGTGTTGAAACAACTTCCCTAGGTGCGGCGTTTGGTTAACTCCGCTGCCAATGCCCGCCGGTCGCTCTATTTGCCCGCCGGGCGAACTGATTACCGCCAAGCCCGGTCAGGGCTAGGGTTAATATTCGAATAGTTAGCCTTGACAAACTCGATAAGGGCTGTAATAGTTGCTTACTATTAACTGCCGGATTGCCGCTGCAGCGATGTAAGGCCTAAATCTGTTTCGGAACGCCGGCCAGTTCAGCTATCTGACGAATTGTCGACTGTCTTTCAACAACTCCGCGGTGCACTGGCATGATCGACTGTCGGTATGGGATGCGCTGTGATTCGACATATAAGGCCCCATTGGCAGAAGGATCAGGTCCAGAGTAGGAACATCTCACCGCTCTGAGAGTTCTATCGATATTCAACTGCTCATTCCGAGTCCATAAATCATGCAAATCAGCCCCAAACATCTCAAACCAGAACATTAGCAACACCCTCATCACAATGGTCCATATAGCTCTCGCAGGTGCCAGTGGCTCCCTTGGGAAACTCCTGCTCAACCACCTCAGTGCCCATCCATCCGCCCACAGAATCACCGTTCTCTCCCGCTCCCCCACCCCTCCAAAACACACAAACCCCAACATCACAGTCCGCACCGTGGACTACACCTCCCTCTCCTCCCTCACTGAAGCCCTCGCCGGTGTCCATACCGTCATATCCACCCTCTCGTCCCTCTCCTCCGGCCCGGCCCAGATACTGCTGATCCAAGCTGCAGCGGCCGCCGGGGTGAAGCGCTTCGCACCCTCCGAGTGGAGCATCCACCCGGACCTGAACTACGACCTCACTCTGTACACCGACATCAAGGCGCCCTCTTGGGAGGCTGTCAAGGCCTCAGGTATGCAGTACACGGCACTTGAGAGCGGGGTGTTTCTGAACTATATGGCGTATGGGAGCCCTAAGCCGGGAGCGCGGGAGAAGGCTTTCAAGGGACTTCAATATACGCCGTGGATCTTTGATCCGACGTTGGATACAATCGAGGTACCGGGAACGGGGGAGGAGAGGTTCGCGGTGACGGAGGTGGAGGATGTCGCGAGAGTTGTGGCGGACGTGGTGGGGAGGGATGAGGTGTGGCAGGTAGAGGTGAGTACGGTGGTGGGCGCGGTGACTTGTTTTAATGAGTTGATTCGAGAGATGGAGAGGATCACAGGTATGCCAAACATTGGTTTTAAATCTTGGAGTGGTCATTGACTGATGCTGTACTGCTGGAAACCTAGGGAAAAAGTACAAGGTCGTGTATCAAGACATCCCCCTCCTGGAGAGGAGGATCGCCGAGGAGACCACCCAGATGGGGAGGTTTTATTGGGAGTACCGTCTGTGTCTGGCGCGGGGCAAGGGCAATGTACAGCCGACGTTGAACAAGCTGACAGACCTGAAGTTGACGGGTGTCAGCGAGTTTCTGGAAACGTGGTGGGGAAAGTAGGATGGTGAGTAGGAAAAAAGGACGAAAGACTATGCTGTAGGATGTTTTCTGCCTGTGGGAGGGCGGGAAAACATCTTGATGTTTACTTCTGATTTTTTATCATGGTTATAGTCGATTCTGTACTAGGTAGACTCAGATGCTATACTCTTGTTGTTCTAGTTTATCCGGATCCAGCGAGTTCGTCTATCCAGGACTAAAGGTTTCCGAGCTAGTGAAACGATTTCCCCAGCAGGCTTACCCCGTGGACTGTATTTTTCTATAATAAATTGGATTTACCTACAAAGTGACGTGACCCAAGATGAGAGGACATTGTACTCAGAGAGCCGCCAATAATATACTGTACTAAATATTGAAATGTGAAGCGACAACATATGTTACGGTCACTAGAGACGAGGGAGGAAGTATTCCAAAGTCAGCTAAAAACCGTACTCTTTCGTTACGACAACATGCCATTGCCGGTCATAGCCAATGAGAGTATTTAATTATCACACTGTATAAGCTTACCACAATGATTGTTTTGGGTATTGAATGGGGATGAAGTAGGGGTATACTCTCAGCATCGGCGGATTGTTTTTGCCCTCTACATCCTGAGACAATAGGAGGGTCTCAAGTCTAGTTCACTTAGTTAGAACGCGGTCCACTCTGGCCCGGGAACCTCCGGTGGAACCAAGTGCACTGGGGAAACGTTCCGCATAGGCGGGCTTCGTGAGTGAGTGATAATTGTGGACTACCTGTAGTCCGGGTATATATAGAGTTCCGTTATACATGTATTCTTGGGGAGTCTGCATGCAGATTTGCTATATATGGCGACAGTTCAAGTACAGACTTCATACGCACATGACGAAGTAGTACCGGTTATCAATCTGTATATTGTGTTCGCATTAGGAGGATATCTCGAGAGTTACACTGTGGGATAAAAGTAAAGGTACATGAATAAAACGCTAGCCAACACAAGAGCAGATATCGACAGACAATATATCCGCAAATCTGAAGCGGCATATCGTACTGATTTCTGGATCAACTCTTGGCCGGATATCGTGTCATCTTTGTGGCGGACCTCCTTGGGATTGGGGTGGATTCATCAGCGTTGGGTCCAGCAACGTGCTTTGAGTGGCCTCTTTTGTGCTTACCTTCTCGACGGAAGATATCTGCGCACCTTGCCTCTTTATCTCTGCACAAGACCTCCTTGACTCATCCATTGACCGCCTAACGGGGGGGTCGATATTATCCTAGAGCATGGGTTTCAGCCTTGACGCCTAACAAAATGAGACCAGTCTACTCACTTCTATCTTGGGGGGAACCGCCGAAAGTGCTTGAACCGCCGTGGCTTGTACTGCGGCATTGCTATCAATACAATATACATGACTACTCGATGAGGGTTCAGGGTTCATCGTTTTCTTCTCAGGCTCGATAGCACGCCTCGCACCCCGACTACGCAAAAGATCCCTCAATTGCATCTGCTTTGAACCTTGATAAACAGAGCTTCGGATACGGTAGACATAATCGAGTGGTGTTCGCCCATTGCTATCCTTGGAGTTGACATCAAGACTAGGTGCTGCGGCCAGTAGTAAGGCAGTCATCTTCGTACTACCTCTATTCATCTCATCAATCACGACCGCTAGATGTAATGGTCTTAGGTCCTCGATAACATATTTGCCAGTACATCCCCATCCACCTAGTGATTCGCCTGCGCGCATATTAAGATGGGGTAGCGGGAACGACATTCTTACGCGGGCACCAAGGTCTGCACCCTTCTCAAGTAGAAGTTTAACAACATTATGTTCTTCATTTAAGATTGAAAGGCTCAGTGCTGTCATGCCCCCCACATCCATGACCGGGTGCCCTCTTGACGTATAACCAAAGCCATATCGATCAGATTGACAGACGAACCGGAACCGCGCGGGCGATATTGCCTGCCTATTAACATCGACATCAGGGAGCCCAAGCAGGTACCGAACGCATCGAAGATTACCCAGACCGGATGCCACCATCAACGGAGTCAAACCGTACGGTGTGATGATGTCTGGACTAACGTCTTTCCATGTTTCCATAACCAGCTTCAGAAGTCCAAGTGATCCGTATCCACGCAGAGACGAGGCAAAGTGAAGCGCATTGGGTGGCATCTCGGGGCAGGTCGTCAGCAGCTCTCTGCAAATAGCATATTGGCGGAAGTAGACGGCAGCTTCGAACGGCGTGAAGTTCTTGCTCGAGGAATATTGTAAAGCTATGTTTTCAACTCTGAGTGGATTTAATGTTCTCATCGCCCACGTGTCGAATATAGGACCGGGTACAAAGAGGTTTCTCTGAGCGCTCAGAAGGACGTGGCTCCCGCCCCTTCTGGAATTGAAGGAGTGTGTTAACCACGGGCCAGGCGTCTCATATTTGTCAATAAATGGAGAGGCATAGTGTCTGTCCTTCTTGGCTCCATCCCACAAATGGAATTGGTACAATAAGCATTGTTTGGCTAGAATCCCGTGCTGCAAACGAACATCTGGAAAGAGGAAATATTGGACTATGTCGTCTTCAACCGCGAAGTGCTCGCCCGATCCAAGCAGGAATTCTTTCACGCTGAAATGTATGAATTGGACAATCTTGCAACGGTAATCATCGACTCTTATCTCGACAAGTCCACCGCAAGGTCGGAGAATGTTGGTTTCTATAAAGGGGTCGGTCAAAGTGGAAGGCATAGTGCAAGGCTGTATCTCATCCGTTTCGGTAATTTGACAAAGGTCAAGTAGTTCCTCCACCCCCAAAGGACGAAATGCAAAGAGTATGCATCGCAACAAGGCTTTGCCCCGTGCGCGCTCAGACCTTGGTATCCCCTTCAAGTTCCTTGAATAGGCTTCATCGACTCCGGAGGGCATTGGATTAAGGCTCACAGTCTTTTCCAGATGCTCACGTATCATGCCCGGTCGCAGAGCATCCCGCTGAAGCCGAAGCAGGAGGAACATTCCTTGACATCCGGATGATAACTGACGACTCACTCGATCCGTTTCATCACTATCCTCAAGCTGGAGGTCATCTGCAATAGTCCTGGAGAGCAGCTGGATATCACTCTCGGTATCACTCGAGACTATATGGTATTTGGAAACGTCATATGGAGGCGACCAACCGCATGCCTTGTTAATTGCCTTCTCGACCTCTTTAATCTTTCGGCTGACGATTAGTATTTTTGCTCCCGTGAGATATGTATGATGCAAAAGCTTATTCATAAACTCTTGCCTCACTCCTTGAACTTGACGGGTTTGAGATGTGGGATCGCCGTCGACACACTCGTCGAACCCGTCAACAATGAGGTGGCAGATGTCCACCCTACCCAGAATCGCGCGAAGCATGCTCCACAGTAGTGTAAGCACCGGATCACCGACGGAGGGCTTGAGTTCCTTGGCCGCATCTAGGGCCTGTTCGCTTTATGCACAGAGCTGAGATATCCAAGAGCGAAGAATAGAAATGGTCTGATCCTTTTCACCGCCACGATGCGTACAAAGGAAGAAGGCAGTAGGGCGTGAGGATCGCTGTTTGACATGCTCGATTATGCTTGCCGACAGGAATGTTTTTCCAATTCCGGGACCGCCGTACAGCCATAGCAGGCGAGAGGTGCCCATTCCATACGGTGGCCCGAACCAGTCGAGGAATTGTGAGTAGGTGAGAATCCATTTGCAGGTCCCGTTCTGCCTCTCCCGAACCGCTTCATCATATTCACTATCTGTCGACACGGCGCGAATCCAGGACGAAAATTTCTTTATTTTTCTTTCTTGATCTTGGGGATGTCAGAGAAGGTGCTCTAAATATTATTCAGAATAGATATGTGGAATACGTACCCACTACTTCTGCTCGTATAGCTTTTAATAGGTCATGGTAGCTCTTACGGTCCCCTTCTACTTTTCTTGCCTCGTCTGTAAACCTTTAGCCTTTACTCACTCTTCAGTTTGCGGTTGCATGACGCATATAGTAAGCTGCCATAGGTGGAGGAAGCGGAAATGCGGGCTGCAAGATATATGTATGTGTACCTTCCAAGAACGCTCTCAGTTCTTTAAGCTTTTCGTCCGAATCGCGCTTCCAGCAGTCATCGCTGTCCTCAGACGACGTAATGTTTTCTAACTTGTCAACCAATCCACCAAGATCTCCGAGAAACCTCTCAGATATTCGCCTGTCTTTCACTGCCCAACCAAATTTGCGTTTAAGTGATGTTTTCTGTTGACTGTTTGCTGCAGTATTTGTGACGTTTGCATCAGTTGCATCACTCGCGATCTCGAGGCCGTATTTTTTCAAGAGGATGTCCGTATCGATCCATAGGGTATGGATATTTTGTAGAATATTCCTTACCAAACGGCCTTGCTCCGAAGCTTCGTCAAGGCCCCCACCGGCAATATTCAGCCGCCTACCACATCTCTCAAAAATGAACCTCTCGGCTTGAAATAATGAAAGAAGCCTCTGCGAGTCTTTGCCAAACGTTTTCGCTGAACCGACTTGATCCATTATTTCCAGGCAAGCTGTGTATAGCCCCGCAAGTCCGATACTCGTCCCAAATGCCATCGAAATTGGTTCCACCATTTCGAAACGGGTGCGGGGGCTGCGCCGCGGGAAAAACAGGTAACTGGGTTCGGTGTCAGCGACAATATCCGGGTTGTATTAATGCTTCAACACGAGAATAATATTTGTTGGGTAGATCATGTGTAGTCGGTTCGTTGCCGAAGAAAAACCCACTGTAAGTTATGATCTTAATCAACCTGCCAAGTGACTCAATGCCTTCTCCTTTTGGGTGTTAAAGGGATAGCGTAGGCAGCTATAAGGTTTCTCAATATTCGAGTTTCGGTATTTGCGTTGTCCCCGGGAGTGCGTTAGTTGATATCTGGTGGGGATAGTTGGAGTATAAATTTCCTTCATTCTCCCTCTACCAGGAGCTGGCTAGGCCATGAGTCTTTCACCTTCCCCACATATCGTGTCTCTCCACCATTGGTGAGCTTGGGGATGAGCCCCAGGTTAATATTACCCGAGGGGTTATTCTGATCTTTCCCTGTATCCGCCCTGTATATCGCACTTTAACGTCGGGGGCGATTATCTGGTGGAGAGCAATCTGCTGGCAAAGCTGTCTATCGTATTTCACGGACCACCCTATAATAGAGGAACGAAATTTCTAGGGAAGATCTATTATTTGATAAGAGAGATAAGAGGATCTGTTAGTAAAGCCACACAAAAACTTGCTTTTTTTTGGGTGGTCAGCATTTGTTGCCAGACGGAGGGATAGTCCATAGCTTAGGCGATCGCGACTCCATCAAGATCGGCGAAGATTATCTTGCATGAGAGAATCTCCAATCGGAATACTCGCATGATGCCATATCAAGCTACTTGCGTGGCGCACAAAGTAAATACTTCTCAAGGACTGCTCAACTAAGAGAACAAAGAAGAACCTTTAAAAATTATTCTGCGCATATCGAGAGAATTCCTTGGAATGTTGGGGGCGGTAGAAGAGAGGAACGTTCATTAGAAGAAGAGGAATGGAGGAGGTGATATTAGTGTGCGTGTGGGACTAGTAGGGATTGCATGCGATTTGGTAAGTACACACTAGCCCTAACCCTAGTACTAATTGTGCTGCGCATTGTGACAAGTGATTGTGCTGTAGACAAGATAGGCCCTAATCGATAGCAAAGAATAAGCCAAAAGGTCTTCCAGCAGCTTCCAGAGCTTGATGTCACTAAAGCTCTAAATAGACCATAAAATGGAGGTATGGCAGAGCGAAAATCAAGAATGTATTCACAGTAGGTCATGCTCGCGCTCGGCTCATTTTGACCCTGACGCGTCACAGTAGACCCAGAGCTTCAAAGTAGTTTTTAAGAATAACTATAGTAGCATCCGCGTGTGGTAACACACTATATTCGATCTTTCCTTTACAGCTTACTACCACAATGAAGTAAAGATATATTTATTTCGTAAGCAGATGTAAGAATACACTAAGAATATTTGAGAACAAAATCCCCGAGGAGCAGGTTTCTATTCCTCGTTGGTCTCTATACGCTTCCATTGTCCGGGTCCTGTTAGAACCAGAGTTCCAGAGATCCTCGAGGATCGGGCTGCTTCAACCGCATCACCTATGTAGGGGAGGCCTGACTCCGTTCACCGAAACCCCGGGTTTCGATCTGAATGGCGTCGAACAAGTCCACTCTGGGTAGTTCTATAGCTAATGAGTATAATAATATGCTCATGACAAGGAGTGTAATCGGTAATGAGATCACTAGCACCGTTTTTTCGGCGTATATATATTTTGAGGAGAGATTCGGTGTCTTTCAACACAAGCAAATTATCAAAGGTCCTATCTAAACGTTACGTACTAGCTACAATATACCCGAAAGGTGAGCTATCTCGAACGATGCCGGTGCTCGCACGCGTACGTTCAATTAGGCTGTCTTTTGGTCAACGGGCTAATAAAGAACGAGAGTCGACCGTCTTTTTTCGAGCCAGAAATCAGCTAGCGGTCATCTCAGTGAGGTGATGGCAGATATTGGTTATTCCTACCCTCCGTTTGGCATATGGAAGAACGACAATTACATATACATAACGGCAGTTATCAGCAGTTTTGAAAAGTTGAAGAAAGGTTCGTATATTAATTACTGGCCCCACAGTGCCCATTTATTGTTCTTCGCCTTGTTCGCGTTCGACCGCTCGCATCTGTCCAGTCCGAATCCTATTTGAGATCAGGTCAGCTGTAGTTGGCAGGTGGGTAGACTAGCTTCCGAGGACTGATCTCGATGGTAGAGGAGCACTTTATCATTAGGACCCTTCCCCGGAACACTTGACTGGTTGACAGATTCGAAACCAATTTGAGCTGGCTTCCGCATTGATTCTGAGGAAAGGCCGGTATTATAAGTGTTTACTTTCCCGGGGTTGATAGTTTATGTTCAATGAGCCACGTAATATTATTCTTCGAGAAGGCCACTTTGACTGCCTCTTTGGTCGAGCAGCTGTTCAATTTAATATGGCAACCGGAGGACCAGGCAAACCTTAGAGCTGGCGCTTCATTTCTGCTTAGTAGTTTATCGCTTTCATTCAGATTATGATGCATTTAACAACGCGTTGGAATAGCCAGGATATAGGCAAAGATGGATACAGCTATAAACTCCGCCATAGGAAGTTTCCACTAGATTAGAATAGTAGCTTTGACTGTGCACAGCCGTTTTGACATTTCTCAGCTTTTTCGTTGATGTCGCCGAGGTTTCTAAACATACATGTATTTTTACGCAATAGGGTTAATACGAACCTTTGAGATAGCAGGAGATGGAGCCTACCCCCGAACGCATAGCTCCGAGGAGGTGGGGGGGTGTTTAATCCTCAATTTATATGATTTTCTCGTGCTAACCAATTGGCACAATACTTGTCTAATATGTATTATCTTTACTCTCTGATGTACGCTCATTCAATCTAATTGGTCGAGAGAGACAGGGGCGGTTTAGTAAGAACGACACATTAAAATCCTGAGCGCTCACGATTGAATGGGGCCGAAGGACGCCCCATTGAAGGCCTTTCACCATTATTGAATACTTGATTGATACCCATAATCCAAAATACAACTCGCAGTCGCGAGGTGGTCCTGCTAGTATCTACGTACAAACGCACATGCGACCCTTTTCAACCTTGTATATGTCTAACTATCAAAAACTAGAAACACAATACAGATATAATTCCCTTCGAAAGAAAGCTGACATAAGAGATGAGAATATTGAACGGTCATTTTGAAGCATAAGTTTAAAGTGCCCATTACCATTGATGGCCATCGAGTACGCTACCATTCCAACTTTTCATTTCTTGTGCCACACCCCAGTCACTGCGTCCTTTTCCTTACTCCAATCATATATGCCCCCTCTTTTTGAAAAGTTCTCCTCATCCCACCTGATTGTCGACAAAGCCTCGGCCACTCCTACATCTAAGATAGAATCGCTCTGCAGGTTGACATTCTTATCCAAGAATCGCATGTACTCATCCAACAAGAGATAAAAGCTCATCATGACATCGTTCGGTTCAGGAATAAAGGATTTGTGATGCCTGTGTCATTGCAAAACTGCGTAAACTCCTCGTCAGTGACTACAAACCTCATTGCGTCACGGAGCGTGCTTTCCGAGTTGTTCTCGCCATCCACAACGAGCACCTGGAAACACTTCCACCGGAACGGAGCAATGGCCTCAATGTGCTCATTCATATCTTCATTAATGTTATACCGGTTGACCACCGTGTTCAGTTTGAACTTGATCCCGAATTCCCGGCAGAGACGTGAGACGTTCTGGAACTTGTCAATATGCCCACCCTGGGGGCGGCCAATCTTGATATTCGTTGCCTCAATGAAGGAGTCACACGATACACCCAGGATATCAATGTGTTTTCCATAGTCTCGAAGGTATCTCGCCGTAACTAGACTGCCATTTGTGATGATCGACACAGATTCGAGTTGGAACTCCTCCTCACAGAAGATGATGAGTGATGCAAGGTATTTCGGGTAGAGAAACGGTTCGCCACCAGCAAAGTTGATTTTGCGCATGCCAGCATCTTTGAGGAGCTTCAAACCGCGGAAGGAGTCCTCAAGAGGGAGTATATGAGAGGTTTTACCTGTATGGAAGCAGAAACCGCACTCGTAGTTGCATTTGCACATGAAATAGTAGTTTACAGAGATGGGTATAGGGGTATTCTTTCGGAGACGGATTGTTATCGGAATCACGGAATGATGTGCAAAGATGAAGTACATTGAGGAAAACGAGTGATGGGTTGTGATGTGAGTATGGTCAGGTAACGAAGGGACAAGCATAGAAAGTTATCGGGTAGTGAGAAAGCAAGTGGTGCGGCAATACTATTATTATGTTATTGTGACGGCATGCTTACTATTAGGGTGCTAACCGGGAACAAAATGGAAGAGGAGTTTATAGCTGGGGGCTGTTCTACTTCGGGAAGTAGGTCTAGGGCAATAGTATGATATACCTCAATTACTGGCATTTGCAAGATTCAGGATTACGTATCGAAATTAGAATGGAGAACAGGACTATGCGGGGTTGTTTTTCTATTGGGGTTATCTTCGGGTTGATAATGATATTCTATTATGATAGTTATCTCATTAGTATTAGAAAGCGGGTCTTGACGTAGATTCCAATATATATAAATTGTAACGGGAGTCCTTTCTAAGAGAAATAGAATCGGATAGAATAGAGACGTCCATGCAAGATAGACAATCAGGTTGCAGATTATTCAAAGATACTATCGCTAGATCTCAATAATCTTTAAGGACTCTGCTACCGATAAGAACTTGGTTTTCTTTCTGATGAAGACTAGAGAGAACAGCACTGTGGAGCGAAAATGAGCTTGAGTACTTATACTCCGAAGGCCTCTATTCTCTGCTCCTAACTCCTTACTACATTCCAGTGGAACCTTTCCTCGGTCCGGGAAACAATACCACTGCTACCCCGCTTTTCTCTAAGCGTCAGCAGGTGTTTCCGATACCCAAGGCAACCACCCTTAGTCAAAGCCTTTGTAACACCTGCAGCCTTGATTGACACACAACTGGGGCCTGTATGAATGAGCTGCCGCTCAGGTGTAAGATTAATCATTGCTGTAGAGCTTTCGCTTATTGTAGACTTCCCTAGCATAGTCTCAAGGGGGCGAGTAGCGATTGTTCCGCAGGGTACGAAGAGTGTAGCAGGGGACGTTATGGGAACTCGCAATAGGGATCCTAAGGGACTCTAGCATTGGTAATGGTCGACGGGACAAGAGGAAGCGAGGCGGTGGTCTTCTTGAATAAAGAAGAGGACGATAATATTGTATAGCAAAAGACAGCGTAGATACAGAAGACGTTGCGTAGTAAAAGAAAGAGAAGGAAATGAACAAGAAACGAAAGCGGAAACCCCTTAATATACCCAAGGAAATCCTAGCGATGACAAATCCAAAGTGACTCACACGCTTACGACCCACAGAACCCAATAGAACCAGATGGAACCTTTCTGACTAATCCAACTCCTCGTAACCCAATGTATTCACTAATCGATCCATGAAACATAGTCCCTGCCCTTCGGTGGACTTACAATGCTTTAGAGGATACAGAGGATCACCGGGCAATCAGAGCTTCACTCTGGCCGGCCTTCTACTCACTGGCGTGGGATAGACTTGTCAGTCATTGCTCCCATAAATAGATCCCCTACCTAGAGCTTGGAATGTAGGTACTCTAACAGCTGGTAGCTAACCACACTGCCGGCACTTGCATATCACCGTACAACTGGCTTCTAACAATAACTCTCAGCATGGAACCGGGCCCTGTATGTACTCATACACCAGATAGTTGAAATGGCTCTGTTACACTACTCCCCTCTTCCTGAATCTTGGTCTTCAAAATCTATAACCATTCTATTACCATCCATTCTATTTGACAAGAAATTCCGTGAAGTGGAAGGAATGGAAAATCTAAAGGAAAAACTACACCCCAACAATCTGCTTGTCCTTGAGTTTCTTAGGATACCTCATGTTGAAATCCTGAATGGCATCTTCAGCACTCTGCTTGAGATGCTCCCAAAGTTCCCATATAGCATCCTGGTTCTCATAATCTTCCCAGAGTACTAGCTTTTCCACTCGTCTCTTTTTCTTATTGACCTGGCTATCAGCTACTTCTCGGACAACCCAGTTCTGTTCTCCTTCAATCTCTTCAGGTTCCAGAGGTAGAACTCTTCTCTCAGGATATAGCGGTGCTCTGTAGAGCTCTAAGAGAGAGACATGAAAGACCTGGTGGATTTCCATTTGAGGGGGAAGAGAGAGCTTGTAGGCATGGGTACCAATAGCTTCTAAGACCTTGAAGGGTCACATCTTTTTCTGATCCATTTCCCCCCAAGGCCACTTTGTTTGCAAATTGGGCCGGTCAAACATTACTTCATCTTTGGGCTTGATTTCAGGTGGTGCCTGGGCATGAGCATCATACCACTGGGCCATCCTTAATTTAGCTTTACCCAAGGTGGCGTTCATAGCCTGCCAGATAGATTCCCATTGAGATATCATGACCTCACTCGCTGGATTGTTCCATTCTACTCCTTCCTTTGGGGCTGGCCAGTTGTTTCTGGGTTCATAACCATAGTTGGCATAAGGAGCCGATACTTTGGTAGACTCAGAGACCGCCGAGTTATATGCATACTCTGCCAAAGGCAAGAGTTCTGCCTAGTCATCCTGTTGATATTAACAATAACTTCGCAAGTAATGTTCCAGGCTCTGATTAACTCTTTTTTTTGACCGTCCATTTGAGGGTGGAAAGATTTGGACATCTTCAGCTTCACATTGAGGAGGCCCATGAGAGACTGCTACAAGTGAGAGATGAACCTGCTATCTCTGTCCGAGACTACATCATCAGGTCAACCATGAAGTCTCCAAACTTCTTTCAAGAATAACTTAACCAAATCTTCCGTTTTATTGAGTTTAGGAAAAGAGATGTAGTGTGCCATCTTCGAAAAGCGGTCCACTATTACCCAGATCTTTGTAAATGCACTAGATCCCGGTAATCTCACAATGAAGTCCATAGAGATGGAAGTCTATGGCCGATAGAGTATCTCCAACAGTTGGAGCATACCAAACTCATTGTGTCTTGAGGTCTTATTCCTCTGGCAGCTGTAACAGCTCTGGACATATTCCTCAATATCCTTATCCATGTTGGGCCAAAAGAAGTTGTTTTTCACCCGCTCTAGTGTTCTAAATTGGCCAAAATGACCAGCCACCTTAGAGTCATGTGTATCGGACAATATTTCCATCTAAAGCTTCTTGTCTTTGGGTATATACCATCTATTCTTGTAGAAGATGAGACCGTTCTTGACCGACAAGTTCTGGTCCAAATTTGATTTCCTTTCAATCAGGGAGCGGTGTAGTTCCTGCCAGAAACTATCCTCTTTAACAGCCGCATATAGGCACTCTAAAAATGTATTCTGCAATTGATTCACCCTGACAACCACTAGCTTTGCAGGATCCAAAACCAATTGACCTGGCCTAAAAAAGATCTGTGGCTCCGGCTGCAGAGTTTTACCTCCCTCTCCAAGGCGGTGATCTCAGCGCCTAGATAGCATATTAGTCTTGCCATTCTTTTCTCCCGGTCTGTAGACAACTTCAAAATTGTAGCCTGCGAGATCCTCAGACCATTTAGCTTACCGCCTAGTAAGAACCTTGGTAGAATTAAAGTACTCCAAGTTCTTGTGGTGTGTAAAAACCGTGATCTCCTGCTCGCGAGATTTGAACATGTGTTTCCATTCCCAGAAAGAGGCTACAATAGCTCCCATTTCCTTATGATGAATATCATAGTTGATCTCAGCAGGGGAGAACTTCTCAGAGTAGAAAGCCACCGGGTGTAGCTTTCCATCATCCCTATACTAAGAGAGCACTGCCCCCTTGACGAAATCACTGGCATCTGTTTCGACCACCGTTCTCCTACTAGGGTCAAAATGAAGAAGGATTGGAGTGCTTGTGAACAGCCTGTTGAGTTCTTCAAAGGCTTGCTCATGTGCTGCCGTCCAATACCATTTCTTGTCTTTCTGCAAGAGATCAGTTAATAGTTTGCAAACCTTGCTAAAGCCGTCAATGAAGCGGCGATAGAAGTTTACAAATCCGAGGAATGCCTGTACTGCCTTGACATTCTCAGGTATCGGCCATTCCTTATCTGCCTCCAACTTGTCTTCTAACATAGATATTCCTTCTAGTAGTGGAATGTTAGACAGGATTTTGAGGTTGCCCGGGAACCGTCGCCACACAATTCCGGCTCCGTGACTATGGGTCGAACAGGACGACCCGTGTCCATTCCCATCATCAAGTATGCGCATACAGGGGGTCGTGGTCGTGATTGCGGGGGCGGAGGTGGTGGTTGGGGGCTGTTGAGTAGGGTAACTCACTGTGAGTCTTGGCGACCCATCCTGGTTCACTCCCGGCACCGCCACTCACCGGGCGGGTACGACGATCGATGACTGGATGGCACCGAATGCACCGTCTCGAGCCGACGATCATTACGGCGCATGAAATTCAATGATGCCGCGTTTCCCCATCTTTTGCTTCGATGGAATACATAAATTTCGGATTCCGAACTGCGGGTTACCGCATCGGGCGAATCCCACTATTTGTCTCCGCTGCGTCTTCTTACGCTAACTCAGATTCTGCACTCCAGGTCACCACTTTACTAAGTTTGAATGCTCATAACCCTAACTACCCACATCCAGGTTCTTTCATGGATGGATTAGTGGATTTACGCGGTTACGAGGAGTCAGATTAGTCAGAAAGGTTCTATTGGATTCTACCGGGATCTGTTGATCATTAATGTATGAGTCATGTTGGATTTGTCATCGCTGGGATTTTCTTGAGTATATTAAGGGGGGTTTGTTTGTATTTCTCGTTCTTTTTCTTCTTCTTTCTTTATGCAACGTCTTCTGTATCTACGCTGTCTATTGCTATATTATCGTCCTCTTCTTTATTCAAGAAGACCACCGCCTCGGTTTCCCTTACCCCGTTGACCATCACCAACGTTAGAGCCCCTTAGGACCCCTATTGTGAGTTCCCATAACCGTCCCCTATTACACCCTTCGTACCTTGCGGAATACTCGCCACTCGCCCCCTTGAGAAGTTCCAACCACCACGAAATACACATTGATGTATTTCATTTTTACCGAAGATTGTATTTTGTACACGTAACCAAACCAACTTTCAACGCTCGTAACTCTAACTACCCACATCCAGGTTTCAACCACCACTAAATACACATTGATCGGTTACATTTTGACCAAAAATTGAATTTTGTACCAATAGAATAACAACGACCTGAAGAAAAAAAAATAGAAAAGTGTCACTTCAGTATTCTGTCCTACATTCTAATTCCGATACGTAACCATGAAAGTTGCAATTACCAGTCTTCGGCCTGTATCCTATTATTGTTCTAGACACTACTGAGCAATATTGAATCGCTGGATAGATATGCATGTCTATTAGGACAGTATGTAAAGCAAACACTAATGGTGAAATTGGTTACTACTGTTTGTGATAGCTTGAGAGGTATAAATATCAATCGAAACAGAAAGTGCATCAGAGTTTGCAATTGAGATTTGTTGGTATGGTTTGCTATGATTCGATTTGTATGCACACTTGTTGTGACAGAATGTAAATCAGGAATAGTAAATGAGATTTGGGAGGATTTTTGGCAATCGCTTGATAGGTATGCATACAAATCGGAATGGCAAGTAAAGTGTATACCGATAAGAAAATCTTTCTGTATGATGGTTCAATACTAAATAGGAGTCGATACCTGTCAGAAAAATATTCGAATCAGTAATTAGCAGTGAAATTGGTTGATATCATTAATAATTGGTTCATATTTATACGTTCTTATCAGAACAGCAAATTTAACAGTTGTTGACAAACAAAACCTTTTGTATTATTTACAATCCTTTGATGGGTATGTATCAGGACAGCGAGTGTATCAGAAATTCAAATTCTCATTTGTTACAATCGTTCATGAAGGTTTGAAAGCTATGAATATTTATTGGCACAGTAAAATACTGGAATTGATACTCAATGTATTTGATGGCTTGATTGGTATACCATGTTCTGGATCAATATTGAATGGATTGAATACTGCATTACGGTTTGCAAAATATCATCTCAAAACACTATGTTGTGGCTTCCCAATCTATTCTGAAATATATACAATCTATGATCATATTCTGAACTTGAGAGTGAACAATATTCAGCACTTGTCTCTAAAACTCATTGTTTTAAATGATAACAGTCTTCATAACGTGTATCCTCATATTTTGTATTTTTGTAAACGGGTAGGAATTTGACGATGTCCGCAAGATAACATCTGTTCCACCTTACCTCCCTATTAACAGTATGCGCCCGAATTCCCCCAAGCCTTTAGAATTAGGATTATGAAGGCTTTTGATTGAGAATGTCATATTTGAGCTGACTGGCGGTCAGTATAGCCCTCAATGGCTTGAGCGTTCTCAGTGTAACCCAATTCAGATCCTAAAACCTTGTCCGATTTCATGGATCGATTGAATAATATAGTAGGTTACAAAGGGTCGAACTGATCAGAAAAATTCTATGGATTTCTAGAAGATTCCGTCAATTTTAAGGGTATGAGTCAAGTTGGATTTGTGATTGCTAAGTTTTTTTTATTTATATTGAGGGGCTTTGCCCTAGATTCTATTCTATTTCCCTCTCTTTTCTTCTCTTTCTTTTGGTACGCAAAGGCTTAGGTAATCTACGCTGGCTATTGCTATTCAAGTACTATTTTCTCTTCCTTTCTAAGGATGCCATCACATGTCTCCGACCTTCCCACCGCTAGTCCTAAACTACTGTAAGTTTCTCCATCCCCTCTCGCTGATTAACCTACCAGCCCCTGTGACCATCTCCCGTACCCTGCGGAATACTCGCTACTCAACTCCCTAGGATTACGTTGAGTCGTAATCTGCACCATACGCCATGTCCACCCCCAACCGACCTACATGGATCTCATCTAACAAACTCGAGTAGTTTAACCATCAGTACGAATAGAATACTGCTGCCCTCTTTGACCACCTCGCTACTATGTTTTAAAGCATCCGACACAAGAGGGATAGTGCTTGTAAACTGTTCTCCGCCGCCCACAAAACCATTGACTACCTGGAAGCGCAAGTAATACAGGTCAACCTTGACCTCAATGTTGACCACATCGCCCCTGCCCCCAATATTCCAGTCCCCATTTTCGCTGCTAATGCACCAACCATTGTCTCCACCATTGGGTCTGAAACGTTCCCCGAAAAGTTCGAAGGCATCTGGACCAAAATCCCCGGATTCGTTACCCAACTCTGAATGAAGCTCAAAGTCAACCATAATTGGTTCCGCAATGGGACAGCAAAGGTTATCCATGCAGTCAGCTGTTTGGAGGGAAGAGCCCTTGATCAGGTCATACAACTTGTTAATGCCAATCCTGCTGACTTCTTGTCCTCCGTGACCTTCTTCTTCGCCCACATGGAATGCTCATTTAGAGACCTAAACACCCGAGATACTAAACACCGCAACTCATCTCCCTGAGGTAAGGCAAAGGAGACTTTGCCACCTACTACTCGCAGTTCATCAGAAACTTATCCCACTTGCATTACAACAAAGGAGTCAAGATTGACGAATTACCAGAAAGATTGTCGGACAATTTAAGAGACGTCATGACATATCGAACGGACAGACCCAATATGGTGGAAGCATATGCGACCATGTCAGTGACGATCGACATCCACATATAACTGACGTGCTATCATGAGGCACAAACGTAACTTCCTTTCGAATGGTGTAAATAAAGAGAGCGAGTTTTGATGATACTCGTTCAGAAAGAAGAAAATGGCAGTTTGTATGTTTGAACGTTCCCAAGTCTAGAAAATTATAACTTTAATGGGTCTCCCCTCTATTAAAGATCCATTGATGATGAGAGGCCAACCTAAGGCAACAGTGAGTGCCTTATAGGAATACAGCGGGTTTGCTCAAGTTCTTTTTCCGACTGACAATCTGCCCGTTGATAGTCGGGGGTACAGCAACTATTTTTTCTCAGGGGAGAGGAGAGTAACTACGACACCTTGAATGAATTTCTATCCGAGTCAAATCATGCAATTTGCCGAAATCTGTAGTTGGAATCTCAAGAACTATTGGAAACATCCGACCAGATAATAATTGTTTATTCTAACTTTATTAGAACCAATTTGGGTGTTTGTAAACCGAAGTTTTGCTTTAGTAGCTTGAGTCGCACTCCCACTCCCCAAAGATGCTCCGGAGCAAAACAGGAGCATTCCGACAGTTTGACACTCCGGAGGTTAGTGTTGGGGATTAAAACGTGTTTTTGGAATTAGATTTTCCATTAGCTCCGGGACACCGCCATAATCATTTCTGTCGTGCTAAAGCATGGTCTTTGAGTATCGGTTGGTGATATATGAAACCTGAAAGATTCGACTGACTAGGTATGGAACTGCCGTCCGGGGTTCCCTGTTCTATCAGCCATCTTTGTTCTTCTGTTCCAGGCTTGCCCAGCCCCCTATTGTTGACTTGTAAGACTTCTTACTCATTGAGATCACTGTCCTCTATACCACTAAAGGTAGGAGCCTAACTGCCCTTGTCTTCACGCGTCGATGAAGAACAAGCTGCTGTTACTTTGGGTCGGTGGTTAACTGATGGAATAGGTTCTTTTGTAACAGCCTGATAGTGGCCTTGTTACATTACTCCCCTCTATTGTAGAGTTGTTTTGAGTCCACTGTAGTGTTACTGGAACATTAGTATTTGGCATAGAAGAAAAACTTTAGCCCTATTGGCGGTTACGTACAAACTACATCTCTGTTTCTATCTCCATCAGAGAAAGAAAACTCTAACATGAAATGCCTTTTAAAAACAAAGAAAATGACATATTCTCCACTCTTGTCGTAGAACCTTCCGTTCCACTAGTGGAGATTTCGATGTTAGCAAGAATCTCTCTTTTTCCCTTGTCTTTTTTACGCGGATTTCCTCACGCTTCGGTTTCCTATCGTTTCTTCCATTGTTTTCAGGGAAAAATGGTATCCGAACTCTGTCAGACCGATGAAAAACCTGGTACAGGAGAGTTGGTTTTTGTTCCCGGATTTCTTCTGGGATACAGAGCTACTTACACCGTGTTTTGAGGATCCCTAAAGTTTCACCGTATTTTCCGATGTTTTTGCGGGTATTTTTGCTGAAATTCTTTCAGGGCCTCATCGGCTCTTCCTTGCAGAATTTCATATCGTTCCCAGGAGTCTTCCGAACGATACCCCTCCCAAACAATGCGATACTCTACAAACGTTTTCTAATGCCCAACGTGTTGCCATCGGCTATTAGCTATTTCTTGGAGAGCGTAACTGTATTCTCCTTCGACCTCATCTGGAGTAGGAGGGACTTCAGTGCGTTGAGGGTATCTTAGTCCCCGATAGGACTCCAGCAGAAATATTTGGAAGTCATCATGAATGTTCCATTGAGAGGGAAGCTTCAGCCTATATAACGCAACAACAAGTTTCTCATCAACCTCAAAGAGACATAGTTTCTTGTAGTCAAGCTTGCTTGAGGGTCGATTGGCAACCATATTGCGTCGGTCCATCATCACCTTATCCCCATCTTCAGGTTCTGGAGGTTTCATATGCTTCTGGTCATACCATTTCTTCTGCCGGGCCTGTGCCTTAAAAATATCAGTCCTCATAGTTTTCCAAAGAGCTTTCCACTTGAACTTTAGTACGGCGCTGGAAACATTGGCATTGTCCAGCTTCCTTCTGCGCGAATGCCAATTGGAATCAGGCTCGAACCCATAGTTCGCGTAGAACTGAGATACTTTAGTGGACTCTTGGGTTGCCGTTTTGTAGGCGTACTGTGCAAGCGGCAGTAACCCTGCCCAATCGTCCTACTGGTAGGACCAAAAGTTTCTGAAATATTGCTCTAGCGTTTGATTGGCCCTCTCAGTTCACCTGTCAGCTTCAGGATGTTATGCCGTAGGCAGACAAAGGTTGACTCCGAGAAGCTTGATCAATGAATGCCAGAACTTGCTTTCGAATCTGAAGTCCCGTTCAGAAATGATTACTTCGGATAGTACATGTGGTCGCCATATTTCTTGAAGGAATATGTGCGAAAGTTCCTTGATTGTTGCCTCGGTCTTGAGCGGTATGAAGTAGGTGATTTTTGTAAAGCGTTCAATAATAAACGCGATACGGGTATAGGCTTCAGATTCTGGCAAACTAATGAAAAAGTTCATAGAAATGGAGCTGCAAGGAATATTGGGGACCTCTAAATGTGGTAGCATCCTGTACTTTTCATGACTGGAGCTTTTATTGCTTTGACATGTATCGCAACTCCATACGTATTCTCCCATATCATTGTCCATCTTTGGACAAAAGAACAGTGCCCGAAGATGCTCTGCAGTTTTGAATTGACCCAAGTGGCTTGTGGGCTTCGAATCATGTAGGGCGCTCATGATTTTTGGTTTGAGCTCTCGGTGATTTGGTTTCATGGATCGACCAGTGGAGGTACGGGGTTATGAAGAGTCGGATTAGTCAGAAAGGTTCTATTGGGTTCTACCGGGTTCTGTTGATCGTTGATGTATGAGTCATGTTGGATTTGTCATCGCTGGGGTTTCCTTGAGTATATTAAGGGGGGCGTTTGTTTGTATTTTGTGTTCTTCTTCTTCTTTCTTTACGCAACGTCTTCTGTATCTACGCTGTCTATTGCTATATAATATTCTCGTTCTCTTCTTCCCTCAAGAAGACCACCGCCTCGCTTTGTTCTCGTCCCCCTTCAAACCTTACCGACGCTAGAGCCCCGTAGTACCCATATCGTGGAGCTCCCACACCGTCCCCTGCTACGCTCTTCGTGCCATGCGGAATACTCGCTACTCACTCCCTTGAGATTACGTTGCGTCGTCATCCGCACCGTACGATATGTCCACCCCCGACCCACCTGCATGGAATGCACCCAAAGATGTAGAGGAATTCAGGCAGATGTATGAGGCCGGCCCCGCTGAACTATTCGACAACATCGCCACCCTCGTCCAGCGTGTCCGCCTCCAAAGGGACACCCTTCATACACAACTCACCGCCGCCAACGAAACCATTGACAACCTCGAGGAGCAGATAAACCGGCTCAACCTCGACCTCAATGTCGCCCGCGCTGCTCCTGCCCCTACCGTCGCTGCCCCCGTTGCCCCCGCTCCTCTACCTGCTCCTGTCCCCGCCTTCAGGTCCGAAAAGTTTCCAGACCCTGAAAAATTCGATGGCACCCGTACCAAGCTCCCCGGATTCACTACCCAACTTCGAATGAAACTTGAAGTTAACCACGATCGGTTCCGGAACGAGGCAGCAAAGGTTATCTACGCCGTCAGCCGCTTGGAAGGAAGGGCCCTTGACCAAGTCGTCCCACTCGTTAACGCTAACCCTGCCGCCCCCTTCTCCTCTGTCACTGCCTTCGTCGCCCATTTGGAAGCCTCCTTTGGGGACCCAGACCCCCGGGGTACCGCCCGTCGCCAACTCGTTGCCCTGAAGCAAGGCAAAGGGGACTTCGCTACCTATTATTCGCAGTTCCTCCGCATCGTGGCATACCTGGACTATAACGAGGGAGCCAAGATCGATGCCCTGGCCGAAGGACTGTCAGAAGACCTGAAGGATGCTATGACATACCGGACAGACAGGCCTAACACCGTCGAAGCCTATGCCACCATGTTGATGACAATCGACAACCAGGTTCGGGGCCGCAAAGCTGAACAACGGGCCATTCGGAATACAATGGGACAATTCACCGCCCCCGCTGCTGCCGCACACCCATCTCATACCGCCGGAGGCCTCGCCCCAATGGACCTCTCCGCTCTCCAAAGCCGCCCCACTCAACGTCCTGCCATCGAACAACGATATACTTTTGTCAATGGACAACGCAAAACCTCCGCCGCTGAAAAACAATGGCGAAGGGACAACAATCTCTGTATGTACTGTGCCAACCCCGGTCATGTCTTTGCCAACTGCCCCTCTGCCAATCGCCCGCGCGGTAACCAACCGGTTATGAGAGGCGCCCTCCTCGCACCCAGCCATACGGCCGTCGACCCCGCTGCTCCACCGGTCGCTAGTCCCGCCTCCTCTGAGTCGGGTTTTCAGTAGTCCCGGGCTTGATCAATGGCCCCTGCCCGGGACCTTCCAATGTCTCTCCTTTGTCTGCGTTTTCTATCTCTGGCTTCTCGGTATCATCTGTGGAGGATAAATTGGATGGGGATCATTTTGTTGCTTCTTGTAAAATTATAAACAATAAAACATCCATTCAAACCTACGCACTGATCGATACCGGTTGCTCCGGATTCGCATTCATTGATGAAACATTTGCGCGCCATAACAACTTCCCGCTTCTCCCCCTTAAATCACCCCGCACTCTCGAAGTTATCGACGGTCGGCCCATATCTTCCGGACAAATTACCCATCTCTGCTATCTGCCGCTGACCATTGACTCCCACCATGAAACTACCCCTTTCTTCGTCACCAAACTTGGCTCGTATCCACTCGTCCTCGGAATCCCCTGGCTTCAATTGCACGATGCAACATTACGGTTTAAGGACAACAGCATACTGTTCGACTCCGAATACTGCAAACGCAAGTGCAACTCTTCCCCGATACCCGTTCCCATTAGAGGGGTTGCACCACCGCCCCGTTTTCACCTCGTCAGTTCAGCTGCTCTTTGTCGCTTTGCTCGAAGAGACAAACTCCAAATCTTTAGTACAACCATTGAAGAAATAGATCAAGCAACGGGCGTAGCCCCTAAGCAAGACTGGAGGAACCGGGTCCCAACCCGGTATAAGAGATTTCATAAAATGATGGACGAAGAATTCGCTAACGGGATGCCGCCTCGCCGCCCCTATGATCATAAGATACCGCTCAAGGAAGGGAAAGAGCCCCCTTTTGGGCCACTTTATGGTATGTCCCGCGAGGAACTCATCGTGCTGAAACAATACATACAGGACAACCTTCAAAAGGGGTTCATTCAGGCCAGCTCTTCGCCTGCCGGTGCCCCTGTACTATTTGTTAAAAAGGCCGATGGAACACTCCGCCTTTGTGTCGACTATCGTGGCCTCAACGAACTTACTGTCAAAAACCGCTACCCGCTACCACTCATCCGGGAAACTCTCGATCGCCTTTCCAAAGCCAAGTGGTACACCAAGCTTGATCTTCGCCAAGGGTACAATCAGATTCGAATGGCTGAGGGTGAGGAATGGAAAACAGCCTTCCGAACGCGTTACGGACATTTCGAATACACCGTAATGCCCTTCGGCCTTACCAATGCACCAGCCACCTTCCAACATTTTATTAATGATTGCGTCCGTGATTACCTTGACATGTTCTGTACAGCCTACCTTGACGATATCCTTATTTACAGCGACACCTTCGAGGAACATCAAGTACACGTCGAAAAAATACTGGAAGCCCTACAAAGAAATGGAATACTGCTGAAACCGGAGAAATGCGAATTTCACACACAAAGCACCACCTATCTCGGCCTGATTATCGAACCCAATGGTATTAAAATGGACCCAAGGAAAGTGGAGACGGTGAAGAATTGGACCGTCCCCAAAACAGTTAAGGATGTACAAGCATTCCTAGGTTTCGCTAACTTTTACCGCCGATTTATACGCGGATTCTCGGAATTGGCTTCTCCTCTTACCAGACTGACACGTAAGGATACATCATTTGGATGGACACGCGAAGCCCAAACCGCCTTCAATGCCCTGAAAGAAGCCTTTACCACGGCGCCCATTCTCGCTCATTTTGACCCGGAAAAGGAAATTACTGTGGAAACCGATGCATCTGACTATGTCTCCGCCGGTGTACTCTCCCAATACGATGACAATGGTATCCTCCGACCTGTTGCGTACTTCTCGAAAAAACACTCCCCCGCCGAATGCAACTACGAGATTTACGACAAGGAATTACTGGCAATCATTCGGTCTTTTGAAGAGTGGCGACCGGAACTTGAAGGGGCTGCACACCCAATCGCCGTCATATCCGATCATAAGAACCTCGAATACTTTATGAGTACTAAACAACTCAACCGGAGACAAGCACGGTGGGCAGAATACCTGTCACGATTTAATTTTGTTATCAAATACCGACCAGGGAAACAAGGAGGGAAACCGGACGCGTTGACAAGAAGATCAGGAGATCTCCCTGGAGAGGGGGATGAAAGACAATTGCATCAGAGTCAAGTTGTGTTGAAGAAGGAGAATCTTGATGCGAAGCTAAGTTTGTTGGCGGGTTCTTTCTCAAATGAGCCCGCTGAAAAGAACGCCTCACTGCAGGAATTATTTGATGAAGGATATAGCGCTGACCCGTTTCCCCAAAGAATACTGGATATGCGGAATAAAGGCGATCGACAATCAAGAGACATATCACTCGCCGAATGCACCGAGGTTGAAGGCCGATTGCTTTACCGAGGCAGCATATATGTCCCTGATTACGACCCCCTTAAGCTTCGAATCCTCCAACTTTACCATGACGCTGCCTCTGCTGGACACCCGGGACGTGAAAAAACATTCGAACTCGTCAGTCGGGACTACTACTGGCCCCTCATGCGAAATTACATTGCCCGCTACGTTCGGAACTGTCACACCTGTCAACGAAGTAAACCCAACACCCATGGAAAACTCGGCGTACTTCGACCTTTACCGATTCCCGAACAACCATGGCGGGAAGTATCGATGGACTTCGTTACGGGCCTACCGGAAAGTGAAGGGTACGATGCAATTATGGTAGTGGTTGACCGGCTAACAAAGATGCGACATCTCCTGCCCTGCAATACTACTGTCAACTCCGAAGACGTCGCCCGACTATACCTGCGAAACATATGGAAGCTCCACGGGCTACCCACACACGTCACCTCCGACCGCGGTACGCAATTTACAGCTAAGTTTTGGAAGGCTCTTTGTAAACACCTCAACATCGAAGCAAGGATGTCCACCGCCTTCCATCCAGAGACCGACGGCCAAACCGAAAGGCTGAATGCTGTAATGGAGCAATATCTACGTGGGTATGTCTCATATCAACAGGACGATTGGGTAAAATGGCTTCCTATGGCAGAATTCTCCGCCAACAATCAGGTCTCCGCATCCACCAAAGCTACACCATTCTTCGCAAACTATGGGTTCCACCCCCGGTTTACAGTGACTATCAAATCGTTGGACAAGACCCCACCGAGTCTTAACGCTAAGGACTTCGCCTCGAAGATGAAAGAACTCCACGAGCACCTACGTTCCAATATCCGTACAGCGCAGGATCAACAAGAGCAGGCCGTCAATACTAAACGAACGCCGGCCCCACAGTACGATGTCGGTGATATGGTGTTTGTTTCAGCAAAAAACATCCGGACCACGCGTAATTCCCGGAAACTGGACTGGAAGAAACTGGGACCGTTCCCCGTTAAGGAAATTATATCGCCATATGCGTATCGAGTCGACCTGCCTAAGAGTATGAAGATGCACCCCGTCTTCCATGTGTCATTGCTGGACCCCGCTGCGAATGATCCTGTCCCAGGGCAAACTCAACCACCACCCCCGCCCATTATCGTCGAACAAGAGGAGGAGTATGCAGTTGAGGAAATCTTGGATTCGCGAGAATTACGAAACACTGGCCTACAATACTTTGTTAAGTGGACGGGCTATACCGACCCTACCTGGGAACCCGCCGCATACCACGATAATACCGCCGCCGTTGATATCTTCCATGTGCGCTACCCCGACAAACCTGGACCATTGGAAGGAAAGATTAAGGTTAAGGCTCGCAGGAGCTCGCGCTTGAAGGGAGGGGCTACTTTCATGGATCGACCAGTGGAGGTACGGGGTTATGAAGAGTCGGATTAGTCAGAAAGGTTCTATTGGGTTCTACCGGGTTCTGTTGATCGTTGATGTATGAGTCATGTTGGATTTGTCATCGCTGGGGTTTCCTTGAGTATATTAAGGGGGGCGTTTGTTTGTATTTTGTGTTCTTCTTCTTCTTTCTTTACGCAACGTCTTCTGTATCTACGCTGTCTATTGCTATATAATATTCTCGTTCTCTTCTTCCCTCAAGAAGACCACCGCCTCGCTTTGTTCTCGTCCCCCTTCAAACCTTACCGACGCTAGAGCCCCGTAGTACCCATATCGTGGAGCTCCCACACCGTCCCCTGCTACGCTCTTCGTGCCCTGCGGAATACTCGCTACTCACTCCCTTGAGATTTGGGATGTACCATCTTTTCTTCTAAATGAAATCACCGTGTCTCAAAGTTAGGTTTCGGTCTACTGTCTTACCGAAGGTGTGATCTACAGCCTGCTCCAAGGAGAATTACTCAGGGTCTGAAGCTGAATGAGGCCGGATTTTGTGCAGAAGCACAGGTGTGAGTTTGCAGACGTGAGGTGATTTTGGGCGTTAAGATTTGATCGTAACGGTTGGTGGTTGTACAGAAACCATTCTGCTAGGGCAACTTAGGATAGGATTCTGAGGTTGGGCCAGAACCGTAGCCGTACAATTCCCGATTCCGTTGCTATAGGTTGGCCAAAACAAATAGAATCCATCAGCATCGTCAGGTATTATACCCATTTCTGATGGGGTGAACTCAGGGTTAAGGTTAGCTCCCCATTACCAAAAACAGGGAGACCCTTTTAGTATGCAGTTCTACGTGCCGTACAGTCTCCTTCAGGCACTTCTCCTTTGATATATAGGGGACGTAGGGTTGACTTGCTTTTGCCTCCTTGAACAAGCGTCGTGAGGTGGTTGTTCTACCTGTATAGATGCATTGCGTTCCGACCCAACGCAGGTTTGTGCGCACAACACATACAAATTCGCAAGGCTTCAGTACCCTCTTGGCTACAGCGTGCACCTCCACAGCCCGCACTTTCACAGGCCGCAGCTCCACAGGCCGTACCTCTACCACTGGCTCCCCGCCAACAAATCCAGCACCTCCAAATGCAGGAAATTGACACCTCCGCTACGACCAAATCAAGCACCAAGACTGCAGCGATTCTGCTCGAAATCATGCATCAACTATGCAAGGATTCTACTCCAAATCATGCAACAAACGGGCAGTCATTTTGCACCAAATGATTCAGCTATTCTGGAAAGAATAGGGCTACAACGACAGGTATTTGCACGCCACTGCCACCATATCGACAAACTGCCCCCTCAAATCACGCCCGTGTACAAAACTACTGACATCTGCAAATAATCAAGCTAAGGAGAAAGAAGGTTAGGTAGGGTTAGTTAGGGTTAGGGTTAGGGTTAGGGTTAGTTAGGGTTAGTTAGGGTTAGTTAGGGTTAGTTAGGGTTAGTTAGGGTTAGTTAGGGTTAGTTAGGGTTAGTTAGGGTTAGTTAGGGTTAGTTAGGGTTAGGGTTAGGGTTAGTTAGGTTAGGGTTAGTTAGGGTTAGTTAGGGTTAGTTAGGGTTAGTTAGGGTTAGGGTTAGTTAGGGTTAGTTAGGGTTAGTTAGGGTTAGTTAGGGTTAGTTAGGGTTAGTTAGGGTTAGTTAGGGTTAGTTAGGGTTAGGGTTAGTTAGGGTTAGTTAGGGTTAGTTAGGGTTAGTTAGGGTTAGTTAGGGTTAGTTAGGGTTAGTTAGGGT